>NC_046190.1:12455681-12758712 GCF_011004875.1 Balearica regulorum gibbericeps
CCTCAGTTTTCCACTTTTTCCCATGCTTATATGAACTCTATGATGTGTCTGGAACATGTTCTTTCCACCACTGCATTATCACATCTTGTTTTCTGTACTTATGGAATGTACTGCCATCTGAAATGATATGTTTGGGGTACTTCTTTATCTTATGCACAAAAGATCTTACAGAGAAATCAGTTGCACTGTATTACACTATTGCCCCCTATGGTAGTGGAGATAGTATTCCCAGTGGCCAGAATGGCCTATCAATTGGTTTTGCTTGTGAGTTGAACAAGGCCAGAGAAAGCTTAAGAAAGGCTACCTTACATGTTGACTGCAAATGTAGAACTATTGCTAGGAACATCCAATCAACTAATCTCGTATGCATCACTAGGCAACTGACAGACCTGGATATTAATACGTGTCTATATCTGGAGTATATTCTCCAGGAAGTAGAGCAAGACAATACTGGTAATATACAACTCTGTTTGAGGCTGCCTTAAGAAATGGTAGCTTTGCTCTCACCTAGTATCCATTAGGCATTATAGAAATAACAAATGGTTACTAGGCAACTCGAGGTCTACAGCGTAGTAGCTGTAAGCATCTAAGCATTGTGAACCTCAGAGTTTTTAATGCAGGGGTTGGACAGGGCAGAGACAACTGAAGAAATACATATTGGATATTAAGCAGCAGGTGGAATAACAAGAAATGGACAACAATGGAATTTCCCATGGCTGATGATAATCATTCTTAACTTATTTTCCCTATCACCAGAAGCAGCCCCATTACAGTCTGAATTGTGTTATTAGAAATACTATTGATCAAGTTCTCATTAGCAGTCATTGGCACTCAACAGCCATTGTTGCATGAATTATCTGTGCTGCTGAAACTGATACTTATCATTGGCTTCTGATAACAAAAATACATCTCCATCTTTGAAGCCAGCTAGTTCATTGAGTTAGATTTGTTCCATACTCTCCAAAGCTAGAAGTGAGCTATCACATGGTTTAACATCCCCAGCTGTTTGAAGCCATTAAAGCATTACAGGCTGTCTTTTTCCTTTGTCATCTCATGAGTAATAGCACTGCTTGAAGTCATTAGTGCCTCAGCCTTTCAACATTAATTGAAGTTTGGTGAGCAGACACCCAAATACCTGTGTGAAGTATGATACAGAAGGGACAATTCATGCTCTCAAAGAACTTTGCTAAGAGTGGAAGCAGAAGGTGATTTTTGAGTTTGACTCCAGAATGACATCAAGTCACCGAAGCAAACCACCATAAAACTCTAGTGTCCTCTTCAGTCAATTTTAAAACTGCTGCTAAGTACGATTCCTCTCTTTCTTTGCTATTGCAGGATTACTTCTCTATGGTTTTGGCAATCAGTCTAATAATGAGTAGGATTCTGATTTAGCAAGATCAGCTACACAGCTAGCAAGGTCACTTTAAAGTACTCACCATCTTTTATTCCTTTTTAAAAAACCTCTGAAATCAGAGTAGGTTTATATGCCCCTCCTCGTATGCTGTATTTTAAGTAGAAAGGTAAAGTTCTGTTATAGCAATGTTCTTGCAAAAATCCAGCAATGCTTTGCCCTGGTTTGTTTCTAGTAACTGTTATAGAAGGGCGATTAACTATAATGTCTATTATGCAAGAAAGCATTCTTGCCAGCTCCACAGCTGTGTGACTGCTAAAAGCTATAGTCACACTATTAAAAAGTCAAGGAGGGGTATAGATTGAACTTTCCATCAGGATGTCTCTGGAGACACAGACAGGTGACATTCAGTCTTAAAGAAGGCTCTATGTGGAGATGATAACATTAAAACCTATAATGCTGCACACTCAGTGCTCTTAAAAAAATGGAGCCTACTTTTGTTCTCATTGATGAAACTGTGCACTGAGTGATGAAGATAGAAAGGTATAGCCTCAGTTGGTTCAAACTCTAATAATGCCATTAACTTCTAATCGTGCTCTATTAGCCTCAGTAGGCTTTTGCACCAGCTGAGGTTCTCTTTTTAAAAAAAAAACCAAAATGGTTTTTCTGTCTCTATTGGACTAATTGATTGTGCCTGCCTTAGTGATATGTGAAGACAAAACCAAGAATGCTGATCCTTTGCTCTAGACATTGTAAATGTAGATTAGATCATGCATTGAAGGTGGGGGTAGTAACAAAATCCCAGCAGATTGATGTATCATACTCATTTTGTCACTTAAATAAAAACTTTGAGGAAATTACTTGTTTTAGAAGAGGGCAAGTTGCATGGAAAGAAAAGGAAAGACAAGAGGTTCAAGGAGTAGAAGTATCAGCAACTCTGGAATGGAGTAGGGAGTAGTAGGGATAAGAACACCTTTTTACGTTGTCATCTGTCTTGGATGTCATATGGTATGTGAGAGGAAGGAAATGAGGCATGGGGCATAATTTCCTCAGGAATATTTTATCCCTCGTGCTCTTTCAACATCTCGTTATGATCCAGAGCAGCTTCAGGTACATGTGTCTGAGTAGGCTCAGAAGTCGTCTCTGAAAAACAGCAGTACTGAGTCTTTGTCAGCTGAACAACAGTGCCCTTGCTTAATGTGACCTTAATGCTCACATTAAAGTTGCTTAGATACCACAGGTGGTCTGTGACTCTGTAGTTCCATTTGAGACCCAGCATTATGGGAACCAGAGGGTAATAGCAGAATTGAAAAAATTTAACACAGTAGCTACCTAGGTGCCTATGTGAAAGACTGTATAAGAATGTTACAGGGTGACTCTACATAGTAATTCAACCATTATACCAAAACTAGTAATGAAAAGAAGTGGTTTGTGCTATTGCTTAACAGACTGCACTGAATTCCCCTAACAAAAACCAATACAGAAGGTAAAGAGAATTATTTATTGTTTGGAGGTGGAATTCTTTTCAAGCACATTCGGTATGGATAATTTGAGTTCATCAACTGCAGCAACAAAAATAAAAAGCCAAGCTAAACAACTTGCAAGCAGATGCTAATTCCCCAATTGTTCATGCAACATGGAACATAATTTGAAGTGATTATGAAATAATGCATTAATACAAAAAATGCTTTGGAGAGAAGCAAAATCAGATAAATGTGCATAAAAAAGAACTAGCTGTAGACATAATTTGTGAAGCTGTGCTTTATTCTCAATCAGAGGGAAAAATTAAAACTAAACTAAGGAGTAATTTTAAAGAACACTTCAGAATTACCATGTAAGAAACCAAAATGAAACAAAGTGTGGAGCTTCTGCAAAGCCAACGCATAGAGACTGCTTTGGAATTAAAAGGTACAGAAAGTGTCGTATTTATTTGGGAAAGGAGCACTTGCTTATGTGAGTAAGGAAGAATTTCCAACTGTATGAGCACATATCCTGGCTAAAGATGACTTAAAGCCTGGAAACAGGTAGATAGTAGAAAAGAATAGTGTGCCATGAATCTGAAGAGATTTTTATACTGAACAGTGAGAACTGGAAAATTAACAGACAAGGTTGGGAGACTCTGTGCTGTCTTTGGTGTTTTCCTCTCTAAGTGCATGCTGTCTCCTTTACTGTAGTTAGCAGAGAAGGAACTACCCTCCACTGTCCTTGTTCACATCCCAGAGTCTAAGCTTACCTTTTCCCTATTGCACCAACTTATTTGTAGAATCTTTGATTTTTCTGTAACAGTCTTTTGAAATTAACTTCAATGACACAGGAGGACAGGCTCAACATGCTCCTTGAAATGCTTAGTCTGGTTTAGTGAAGCTATTTGTTAAAATTACGGGGGATTTTGTTGCTCACTCTCACCACTGCCAGAGAACTCATCACAAGGTAGTTTCTGTTTTCTTCCCACCTTGTTTGATGATCATCATAAGGTAGGAAAATAATCCTGATTCACACCCTCAAGCAAGAGACTTCATTCATGCTGAATTCCTGTCCCTGCACTCATTTTTTTTTTTCCATCTCCACAATTAAAAATCAAGAAGTAGCAGAACCAGGTGTTCCATGCCAAGTTTATATTGATCCGGCAAATGTATGCTCACCTATTATCATCATCTGTTGCACAGACGTGTATTGAAAGATAGATAATTACTTGAAAGCAATTCCATTTAAATCTAGTCAGAAAATATCACTAAGAACCGTTAGATTGTATAGCCATCTCCTAAGAGAAAAGAGGTGTAACTCTCGGTGCAGGAATTGTGGTGACAGCTCTCATAATTTTGTCAAGAGTCTTATGTGTCTTTTCTAAAGTTGCCAGCTGGTAGAATCAATTTTAAATTGGAAAGAATTTAAATTTTTGTTAAAATAAAGTTTCTAGACTTCAGAGTTCCTCAGAAAAGCTTTAAGAAGTAATGTAAATATTACCTAATGAAACTTCCTTTCCTCAGCCCAAGAACAGCCGAAAGGTAAGCAAAAATCCTAAATTAAATGAGATTTTTATTAATGACTCTTTGGAGCCTGATTCTTGTTTTTCAGGTAGTTAAGTTGGAAAATATTGTCTGAGTCTATAAAATATATGAGCAAAATGAATGAAAAAATCCCCTCTTCCATTAGCTGAAAAATAGCATTTATATTTGCAGACAATTTAGTAAATTTACTGATTTTTTACTCTATATAAGTTTTTCATTTTATTTCACATAGATTGCCACAATTTCAGGAAAAAAGTCTGAAATGTGAGTTACTCTTTTTCAAAATATTGTTAACTATCGTGAAAAACTGTACTTTTACTTTCCCTTCCCCTTGTACCACCCAGAACATACATCTTGGGGAACAACTGAATACTCCCAGTTGTATCTTGTTATACTTTCTATTAAGGTTGTACTTTCTTACTGTCAGAACATGAAAGCAGCAGACAGTAAAGGATCTCATAGTTGCCTCGGGTATAATGTCACCAGGTGGAATGAAGTCAGTCTCAAGAATTTGGCCAGTTAGGGCAAAACAGATGAAGGAAAAATAGCAGTTTCTTACCAAACCCTACCTGGTTCAACCAGCTACTATTCAGAGTTATTACTGGGTTCCAGCAGTTCATAAGCACTTTTCTTGCCAGAGTCACCAGCCCCTACCTGAGAACTGATGTACTGGTTTAAGTGGTTTGAATAAAGTCAGACATATTTACTGAACGGTTTTAGCTGGTGGATTTTAGGTGAAATAAGATGAGAGTATTTGTAAGGAACAGAGGGATAAAAACTTTGTGCAGATAGATGGAAATGAGCAGGTACAGATACTAATGTCCTTGGGACCAGCAGGGCACCTCTGCCCACAGTCTGAGGTGCATGTAGCTTTGTGATGTTCTCTCCCTCTTGTTTCTTCACTTGGGTATGCTATGAAACAGGAGCCAAGTGTAGAGCCTCTGAAATACTAAGCAGTTGTGTTGGTTTTGTGTGGCAAGGTTTTTGGTAGCAGGGGGGCTACAGGGGTGGCTTCTGTGAGAAGCTGCTAGAAGCTTCCCCTGTGTCTGATAGAGGCCAATGCCAGCCGGCTCCAAGACGTACCCGCCGCTGGCCAAGGCCAAGCCAATCAGCGCCTCTGTGATAACATATTTAAGAAAGAGAAAAACAGTTAGAGAGCGCTTTTGCAGCCAGAGAGAGGAGTGAGAAGATGTAAGAACATCTGCAGACACCAAGGTCAGTGCAGAAGGAGGGGCAGGAGGTGCTCCAGGCACCGGAGCAAGATTCCCCTGCAGCCCATGGTGAAGGCCATGGTGAAGCAGGCTGTCCCCCTGCAAGCCCATGGAGGAAGGATGAGGGGGTGTAGCGATTCCACCTGCAGCCTGTGGAGGACCCCATGCCAGAGCAGGTGGAGACACCCGAAGGAGGCTGTGGCCCCGTGGGAAGCCCGGGCTGGAGCAAAGCTCCTGGCAGGACCGTTGGACCCGTGGAGAGAGGAGCCCACGACAGAGCAGGTTTGCTGGCAGGACTTGTGACCCCGTGGGGGACCCACGCTGGAGCAGTTTTGCCTCCTGAAGGTCTGCACCCCGTGGAGGAGACTCACATTGGAGAAGGTCATGAAGGGACTGTCTCCCGTGAGAGGGACCCCACGCTGGAGCAGGGGAACGATGAGAGGAGTCCTCCCCCTGAGGATGAAGAAGCGGCAGAAACACCGCGTGAGGAACTGACCGTAACCCCCACTCCCCGTCCCCCTGTGCCGCTGGGGGGGGCGGAGGTTGAAGCCGGGAGTGAAGTTGAGCCCAGGAAGATGGGAGGGGTGGGGGGAGGTGTTTTAAGATTTGGTTTTATTTCTCATTCGTCTACTCTGTTTTGCTTAGTAATAAATAAGATGAATTCCCTCTCTAAGTTCGGTCTGTTTTGCTCGTGATGATAATTAGAGAATGATCTCTCCCTGTCCTTATCTCGACGTGTAAGTTTTTTTTTCATTGTACCTTTTATCCCCTGTCTAATGAAAGAGGGGAGTCATAGAGTGGCTCTGGTGGGCACCTGGCCCTCAGCCAGGGTCAACCACCACAGCAGCACAGTGCCACACAGGTGCCAGGGCTGGCCAGTGGCAAGTGGCATGGCTTTCAAGCCGTTGGCTATGAAACAAAATGTTTAGTGAATTGACCATCTGTCCAAGGCATAGCTGTGATATAGCAGAGACCATCAGCAGACCATCAACATTGCTATTTAAAATTGTTTACTATGTTAACTTTTTTTAAAAAATTCGTGGCTACAACTCGTCACCATTCCCATCTCTCACTTTTCTGAAATATCCCTGATACAAGGAAATGGATTTCACACTGTAGTGGAGTTGCATGTGGTAGAGGCAGGGTGGAGGCCACATAGATCTGAAACAGACCTTTGAGCAACCTGATCTAGTGAAAGATGTCCCTGCCTGTGGTGGGGGATTTGACTAGATGATCTTAAAGGTCCCTTCCGACTCAAACTATTCTACGATTCTATGATCTCTAGTTGTCAGTGCATGCACTGACATAACACTGGGATGCAAGAGGTCTCTTTGTGCCAAAAAGTTTGAGGTGAGACCGTGGTCTTGTTGCTTCTTGTGGCAGAATTACAGTCTAATGTTCCTTCCTCCTACCCCTCCCAATTGTTGTTCTTTGTGGAAGGCTGAGAGACAGCAGGAGATAATTTATTCTTCCTCTGTTTTAAGGGCTGAAAGTGTATAATTTCCTTACCAGTCAGTCTATTTATCCTAATTCCAGTAGCTAGTCTGGTTATTACTGTTCCTCTGATTGCACCTCCTTTTCCATGCATCTTCCTTCCTACCATAATAGTTGTGTCTAGGTGAGTCTGTCTGTCTTGTAGTGGCATAATCTTTCTTAATACAGCATTCTTTATAGAGCATGTATATATATCTTGGGATAGAGACTGACCGAAGACAATGGACCACCTGAGAACATCTCAGGGAGGTATGAAAGAGGTATAACTAGGGGAAATGGAAAACTAGGCATCACATGGAAAACAGGGATATAAAAGACGACTATCATGAGAAACTTCCTTTATAGTGAGCTTTATTTACTTTGGAGTATTCCCCCTTGTAGGCTTGATAAAAGATTCATGCAAAGATTTGAGTGTTCATGAGATGTAATAAAAATAAACAGACCAGAAACTCCTGAAATGATAAATCTCTCAGGCCATGTAAATTCCTGCTTCCCTGCAGCTGGGGTTGAAACCTATTGAGCAGCTGTCTGGCCATCAACTCATCCATCTTCACAATGTATTAGAGATTTTTCCTACCCCAGGCTATCCCTGTTTATACCCCGATAATGGGGTACACCCCACTGTCTGTATGCAGTGAACATGTGTCTATAAACTTTAAAACTCAGGGTGTATCAGTCACCCATGCTGTTAGGCTGTTTTTAATGCCTTTCACGCTCAAGTTCAAAGCACTTGAAGTTCAAGTACAATTTAGGGGATATCATAAGAAATAGGAAAGATGATCGTGTGGATTGCGAGTTTATCACTACCTCCCCTTTCAGGGAAAAATTGCTCCCTTAGTGTCCCTCTTTTCCTTGTCCCTTTTGTAGCTCTGCTTAGGTTACCATACTTTTAGGCCAAGAGTCTCCTCTTGCTTTGATTAGGATTAATGACCCTTAGGGCCCAGTATTTAGGGCTGGAAGATGCTATTGTTTCTAATTCGCTTATAGCGCAAGTGGCTTCTTTCTTTTTGTGCCATTGATTGATTAGTGGAGTTTGTCCAAGTAATTTTCTCTCTTGATATGTGCACTTTCCTTCTCTACCACAAAGTTGGTGTGAAGATTAACTAATTAATCTCATGAGATTCTTTAATGAAAGGAATGCCTTACTGAGTAACAGAACAAAGTACAGGCAATATGTATGAACACAACTCATTCCAGATCTCTACAAAGCTGAGGTTTTTTTTCTCCTCTGAGCAAGTAAGACTAAAACTGTCTCAGCTTAAAAATCTGGGTTTTTTTTCCCTGTTCAGTACAATGCTGAACATCTGTTGCAAAAGAACAGATGATTAATAATTGAAACTAGATTGCACTGTCCAAAATAAAGTGCCTATAGTACTGTAGCTCTTCTGAGTTTTTTTTGTCTTTGTTTATTTATTCTCAAAATATAATAATAAAATGTAATCATTGTTATGAGTTAGATTTTATTCCAGAATGGAAGTTTCTACTGTGTTTTACTAAAGTTTTAAGGAATAGATTTTCAAGCTGGTTTCAGTGATCAAGCTTTTTATGGCAAATGTATGTAAAAGAAGAGAAAGCAGTGTGTAATAATAATGAAACAGAAATAGGAAAATTTGATTCCATGTCAGGCTACTAAATTAGCCTGTGGAATGAAGAGATAAGAATCTAGAATTTGATTTGAGTGAGATTTGAAAAACTGAGAAGCTTAATCTTTCATGTTCCTTCCCCCAGAATTGATTGCTCCAGAGCCAATGTTTGTGTGTGTGATTAGGAGCTGAGCCTGACGTTCTATTTTCAGCACTGCTACAGGATCACAGCGGGTGAAACTAACCTTGGTGCTTTGGCCTCATACAGCACTTCCAGCTCCTGAAGCTCTTGCTAAGATGGACCTTTAATTTAAAAGGAATGTAAAACTGCAGGTGGTGTTCTTTGTCTAAAATTGACATAATAACCCCAGGTATTTAAAATTAAGATTAACACTGAATGGAAACTAAATGGTTTCAGATTGGATAGATCCAAAGAATTGTGGAATCGCCATCCTTGAAGGTATTTAAATATTGACAGGACAAGATCCTGAGAATCTATTTGTACCTTTGAAGCTGGCTCAGTATGAAGCAGAATTTTGGAGTAAAAGACCTCCAGAGTCTTTACCTACCTAAAATAAATAATTTAAATTATAAATCACTTTTTAATTCTAGATAAAGCAAAAGTAGCTCTGAAACATTCTTCAGTAATCTATTAAGTTATATTAATGAAAGGTTTTCTGTATTTAGTATTACATTTCTACTTTTGCATAAGGATGATGCAAATAAGAGTTTGTTTCCTTTTTTTACAGTCCTCATTAAGACACTAGGTGTATAAACTCGAGTAAGGACCAAAATGTAGAATCTTTATTTTCATTTAATTATTGAGTAATGGAAATGGAAGCTACGCTTTCAAAAGCTAAGATTTAAAAAGTGATGCTAATCTTCAGGGACTCCTTTCTCCCCTATCTTGCCTTTCTTCCTCCTTTAGTTAAAAATTATTGCCTCAAAGAAAAGGCATATATTTTAAGAATTCACCCTCACTGCTGGGCTTGCAGCTTACTCTTGGGAAGGTGAAGGTTGATGTTTCTCTCTGTTCACAGTCCGGCCCACAAGCAGTGACTCAGCAGCACGCAAAAAACCCTGAAGATCTGGCAACTTCTTCACCTTTAATGGAAAAAGTAGTAGTTGAATGTTTTCAGGTCTGGTCCAAGGTGAGGCACTTTTGAGAATGGGGCTTCTGCCAAAGCTCAGCCACAGAGAGAAAAGGCTGTAGGTAGCAACCTGTCCACTTGATGAATGTCCCCACGCTGATGAGCTGCGAGTAATGAACCGGGCTATGTGTGGGTGCACTGCCCTCTTTTGGATTTTGATAGAAACAAGATCAGCCCCATCCCACTTGGTGCCTCAGATGTTTTCCGAACTGAAGTTCAGAGCAAGGAGCAGTTGTTATTGTATGCTGTTCTCTCTTAGGAAAAATCTTATCCCCCCACACCTCTGGACTTTCTTTACATCTCCTTTCATATCAAGTATGATTAGCGGAGAGAAAAACTGAATGACATTTCCACAGATGTCTCAGCCTCATGTGAGTCTGTATCACATTGACCCAACCCTGTACCTGGGACTTTGGTGGTTTGAAAATCCCGATAATGTGGACAAACCACATTAAACTGGGATTAGTTGAAGTAGAGAAAGCTGAGCAACAATAGCGGCAATTATTCATTAATACAGTTAATACATTAATAGTCATTTGGGTTTGCTATGTTCAAGATAAAGAAGGTCACTAGTACTTATTCATTGGCATTCAGATAACAGTCATGTATTAATGAAAATCTATTGTTGTGTACTTTGTTTGAAAAAGAAACATTGAAATGCCAGTTTACTATTTAGATTATGATTATCACTGAAAATGGTAACAATAGTTGCAATTCTAGAAGTGTTCCTAAACATGAAAAAAGAAGTTTTTGTTTAACTCTAATGTTTAGATATTGAGAGAATTAAAGCTTTTTCTTTTCCATTTATTAGAAAATATTCATTATTTCAGTCAATATAGGAAGTGGGAACAGTGAGCTGCAATGCCCTTTTTTTCACTGGAACAATCAGAAATAAGTTTTTTAAAGCTCACAGTTATCAGTCAAAATCTTTTTACAAATTATTAAAACAAGTCCATTAAAAACATCAGGATATAATCCAAATATTGTGCTTAACCAAAAATGGGCTAGAGACAAAACCCAGAGGATTAGACAGTTTGCAATATAAAAGTTTAAGGACCGTATTTTTCTTAAATCCTGTAACAGAAGGAAGACATCATGTTCAGCCAAGGTAGCAAATCAGTGGTCTTATTTAGTGCATAGAGTAACAGGGCTGGTCTAGTTTCCAGAAATGTCATTTTAAAATGTGTGTTTGCTAAGACAGCTGGTGGTGTTTTCCATTCAATGCATAGAGGAATATTCTTTAAAACCAGATGAAATGTCTTTTGTTTATTTTTTTTTTCCTGGTTAGCATATGTGTGTGGTGGGGTTCAGTGGCTTTTCAATGCTCTTTGCTTAGCCACTTTTTAAGCACGTGCTGTAAAAACGACTAAAATCTCTCATACTTTTAGTATTCTAAAACCTTTAAACGTGACACTTTGTGCAGAAGAGCTACTGACATCTCGTATATTTTGTGATAACTTCCACGTTAGACGCATGCTGTTTTCTGGCTATGTGTAAAACAGGGAGGCAGACATATTCCTAAGGTAAAAATGTCTCCTCTTCTTTTGAGATTGTTTGTAATGGTATTATTCCATATAACTGAAGAGGCAATCAGCAGATTTTGGAAGTGACTGTTTATGTCCCTGTCTGAAGCTTGGATAAGGGAGACACAGTGTTTCTTTATTTTTGTAAGTTGTTGTTGATATATACATTCATTTTTTTCTGTCTGGTAAAACAACCCCAGATGATTCCCACAGATAATAAAAAACCAGAACTTTCATTGGCTGCTTTCTGTTGCTGTCGGTTTTGGCCTATAATGAAGTTCTTCACTAATACAGAACAGGTAAATGGATTCTTTTTTCCAGCCACTAGCCGGCTTTTTATTTCAAATCACATTCATCAAGATGCCAAATGCAATTCACAACAATTCTTCTATTAGGAACATTGTACAATCCCAGCTTTCAAAAATATTGGCAGGTGATAATTTTTCTCTCTTAAAAGATAGTCCTTTGCCATCTAGTATTCTGCTGACAAGAGATTGTCTTATCGCTCAATGAGCACTAAATCTTTCATGTGTGCAAACAAGATGAATTCACCCTCTGAACCTTTCACCACATCATTTCTCTTATCTTTAAACAGCCAAGATTCGAGGAAGATGGTAGTATCCTACCAGTTGTGGAGCTCCTGTGGGTTCTTGGGGGAAATGATGCTGGTGTTTCCGCTGTCCAAATCTGGATTGAATTTGAATCTGAATTACACTGTTTAGTAATCATGAGTATAGTTTTATTTGTGAGAGACTTGGAGTAATGTTACCCTCCATATCAGCAAAGTGCAGACTGATTTAATAAGTTTGGGTTATGTGTCTTTGTATGAATAAGAACCTTTTTATTCTTAAGTCACTGAGTTATAGTTGCAAAATAACTTGTCCACAGACCATTTCCTTGTATTAAAGTGGTCATTTCTACTTATTTCTGAGACCATTCCAAATCAGGTCATCATTCAAAGGCAAACAATTTTTTTTCTTTGGTGTTGAAAGTGTAATTCTGTCACTGAAGTCTTTTTCTTTCCCTACAAAATTACTGCACTTTCTGAGGTAACAAGAACTTCTGGCAATAAAACAATTCAGTGCCTTGATTGAATTATTGGTGTATTATTTTAATGGTGTCTTAATGAAATTGCTCAGCAACTAACTTTGTCTTTTAGTTGGCATTAAAGACAGCTTCAAAAATGTCAGTTCTAGCTCATTTCATGTTTTCATTTAGGTGCTAATACTGTTAGCCAATTTAAATACTGTTAGCCAATTTATTTAAAGCAGGGACTTGGGCCAAATTTTGGTGGCATTACTCATGAGCACATTCTACGGCAGTTGATGTTAACCCATGAGTAAAGCATGTTAAACTTTGTAAAGGCTTCAGTCTCCTCTTTCTCTGTTAATATCTAAATAAATTATTGCGTTATTTCTTTTTGGTAATTTTGTCCCTAATTTATTTGCTCTTGCAACCACTTACTGCTTCCAGCAACTCAGTCCTGTAAAAGGAGTTAGTCTAATTTGTGTTAAAGTAGTGTTACATTTATTTCAGAATGTCATGACCAAAGCAGTTCCTTTCTTTGGCTTCTTTCATTTTATTTCTTATTCTACAACTTGAAAAATTAAGTAATGAGTTAGTTCCATTAGTTAAAAGCAGGGTACTTTGCTTTGGAAGCATGTGTGAATTGCTGAATGTGGAAAATCAGGTTCTGTCTTTACACAATCCTCATGCCTTGTAAATGGCAATCCAAATTCAGAAGTGATATGTAAAGTAGCAGAAATTACATTTCATTATGCTAGGATTCCATGGCACTGATGCTCTTGCAATCAGTTACCATGTAAAAAAACCAAACCCCACAACCCTCTAAAATTATGTAACTGGGATGCAGAGAAGCTGGGAAAAAATACAAATGTTTAGAGAATTTAAGTAGCAAATGCCCTGCTTTTGTTAAGAGTAAGACATTTCTGTTCTTCCTTGATGGTTTCCTCTTTTGCCGTACTTCACCCTGTTTTCCTGAGAGAAATGTTACTTGTTCCATGTGGATCACCAGTGTTGGGTCTATGCATGAAGTATATAATAGGCAGGGAAGGTGAAGGTTCTTTGACCCAATTTACATTTCATCCCTGTTTCTGGTCAGGTGTTATAACTCAGATCTGTTGATATATCAGCAATGAATGAAAGAGAATGTGAATCTATGAAATATATTTGTATTTTTTTTCATACTGTTCTATTTCACTGATACTATGCTCTTGCCTACAAAGTGTTAGTGAAAAGTTGGTCCAAGTGGAGATAGTTGGTCCAAGAGCAGTTCTGGACTTGTTTTGACTAAGCCACTGAATCTAGCATTCAGGGCAGCTGTATAAGGATCACAATTCCATCTGTAGAAGCAAAATCAGAATCCTCTTGTGAATCGTTCTTGGATTTCTTTGTGATGACAGCAAAAATCCACATAATTGTCAAGGGCAATCTACCATCAGCAGAGTTAGCACTAAAAAAAGAGGTGAAAAAAGCGTGGACTGTTTAAAATCTATAAGTTATGTTTTGTGTTCATTTGTCACTTCTGGGAAAAGCAAATCAAGTTTTTCTCTTTTCAGAGGATGGATGATTAATGGATGCCTTGCATTTGGTTGCAAAACTCTGTGTCTTTATTGACTTTTTTTACAGAGAAAAACCTGATCCGTCTGAAGCATCAGGAAGTGCAGCGTGTGCTTACTGTGCCTGGTGTGAGTAAGCAGATTCTGAAAATTGCTGAGCACTGATCTGAACAGAGAGCAACTACTTTTGCTGGGGGAAAGCAGAGTCTTAGCTTATCCTCACTCTTCATTTTTCTTTAACATAAGACAACAATAAACCAGACCAGAGGCACTGTAAGGTCGGTCTCCCTTTACAAAGGGCTTTTGCTGGGAGAGGCAGATATGTATGCTCTTTTTACTCCTGCGTTAATAGGTTTATTTTGTAATGGTGGAATCAGAGGTAATTTAAAAACTGTCAAGATAAAAATGATGGGCCCAATTCTTCACGTAAGAAGTTGCTAGATCAGCCCACCTGAGCTGATAATGTTGTTATCGTTTATCATTTTCATTCACTCTCCAGTGACGTATGCAAGAACAGCCATGCTAAATCAGACTGAATCTTAACCAATCCCACTCTCTGTCAAGAGGGAAGTGTCATATCAGGGCAAGTATATAACGATATTTTCCTATATATTTTCCCAGAATTCATCAATCTGTTTTTCAGATTCCTGAGCCAACAGTGATATTTTTGAATTGTTGGATTATTTTTTTTCTTCAGCAGCATTATCTGTTCAGTTTTCCTATTCATACAGACTTTTGACATCTACAACTATAACAAGGAATGTCATGGTTTAACCAGGTAAAAAATCATGGCTTTACCTGTATTTTGTATCTCATTCTTGATAATTTCATTTGATGCTCATGAATTTTATATTATGACAGAGTGAATAATTGTTCTCTAAGCATTTCCAGGCCATTCATAGTTTTGTAGACTTTGGTTTCATTTATTTCTTTTGAAAGTTGAATAGTTCATTTATATGTTGCTTATATGAAAAATGTGTCATTGCTTTCTTCAATCACCCTTATAGCTATTTAAGATGGAGGATGAGAATAGCACCCAGTGTTTAAGTTGTGGGAACACATTACAGTGGCCTAATAGCATTATTTATTATGCTGCTTAATTCTCTCCTAATAATTCCTACTGCTATAGTTGAGTTTTTTTGATAGGATCTGAGGATTGAGCTTCTGTTTTCACAGACCTCTTCACCGAAACCCTCAGACTCCTTTCCTGAAAGGAATTATCTACTCAGAGCCTGTTGTTTTGTCTGTTATGCTGGGATTGCTTTTCTCCACCTGTTTTGGGTGTGTGTATGTTTTTTTGTTTGGTTTTGGTTTGGTTTGTTTTTTTTCCCCATACATCATCACCTGTCATTTTACTGATCAGGTACTCAGTATTGCAAAATCCTTTTACAGATCTTCATGGCTGGCTTTTGTTTTCATTCCAAAAGGACACTTCTCTTCATGGTGGAAGTGGAAAGATTTTTACCCAACCTTTGATGTTGATCTTCTAACCATAAATTAATCTGTGAAAAGGCCTTTCATCCCATGACAATTTCAGATCCTTTGGCAAGGGAGACCCCCAAAATTCCTATTAGACTTCATCAGCTAGGTTGTCTTTCCCTACAAGCTCTAAGAACCTGGGTAGATTTAAGGTATGATTTTCATGTGCAAAAGTCATGTTGATTCCTCAGTGATGTCCGGAATATACTTGTCCAGAAACCAGTGTTAGATGGGAAAGCAGTAATATGTTGCATTAGGCACTGTAGAAACAGAGTAAGAAGATCATTCCTTTGAGGAGCGCACATTTAAGGAAATCCAGCATGTTTTCTACAGTGAAGTGGGAAATTATAAAAACAGTTTATTTCTAATCTCCTATCTTAGATATTCTTAGATATTAAAGTTTATGACTTCTAAACTTAAATTCACTTTGTGAATTTAATAAATTTAATAAAGCTGCTGGCTTTATTTTACATGCTTCTCCTGTTCAACATGTCTGTGTCCACTTTTATTTTCTGTATAAGCAACTACATTAAGTTAATAGGTAATAGACTACTTCAAAGCAGAACTTGGTTTCATTTATTTCAAAGAAAATTCTAAAATGTATTTACTCTTTATTTCATATGCTGCAACAACAAAAACATTAAAATTAATTGTACTTTCTCTCCTTTCTCATTTAAGTTCCAGGCAACTTAGGCAATAAAATTAAGCTAATGTGGCTCCAACTACATTAGCATGTAGTGCAGCTCAGTGGAAGTGGGTTTGTAGAATGAAATAGTTGATGCTGAGATGACAGCTATCAGCAATATGGGCATTTTGAAGGCAGATGGTTTGACTTTAGGGTAGTGCTAACTTGATACTCTGAGCTAAATGTCCAGTAGTGAGTGGTTGACACACATTAGATAGACTCCTGAAATGTATGTTCTGGTTTAGTTTCCTTGAAAAGGAATTCAGTTATTGTGCTCTAAGATCACTGTGGTATGAGCCAGAACATATTATGTAAAGATTTGTTATAGAGAGTTTTACCCCCAAAATTTGGGGGATTCATTTCAGAAGCAGACTCCTGGTCTGATCAGAAAGGTTCATGCAGATACACAGCATTTCCCTGTCATTTTGACAGATTTTTCGTACAGGTATCAATTTCTGCTTCTTATCCAATAAATGCTATCTTTTGGGCTTGTAACTCTTGATTGTTTACATGCAGATATGTTGTAATTAAATTTGCTTTTCTTATCTTGTAAGAAGCATGGTGCTCTGACTGAGATGTGAGTAGTGACTGCTTAGGCAACTCCAGCTTGTTTTGTTTCATGGCATCTGTGCAAAGTGATTGGCAACACAGGGTACAACTGTGGAGCAGACAATGCTATACCAGCACTGAAAGTTGATCTCAGTTAATGATCTGGCTAGTGGCTAGAGTGTCATCCATCAACTCCCTCCTCTGTCTCCGACTCCCTTCCAAAAATCTGCAGCAGTTCTGCACAGCTCCACCACATCTAAAACACTATCGCTATTGGCATATGTAGCAAAGCCAATGTCTCCTGAAACACTTTGTATGTACAGAATGGCAGGTTATCACAATGCAACCGCTTAGGCTTCTGGAGACCATAGATACCTGAAAACAGAGTAGTAATAGCCCAGGGTGGTAGTTAGCTGATTAAAGCCAAAGTCAGCAGTGCTGGCAAGTCCGTTTAGGCACTTAACTTTTATCGATTGAATGAAGAATTAGGTGCTTCAGTGCCTGAACAGTTTGTCCCTCAATTCCCTTTCTAAGAAATGGAGATAAGAGCACTTTCACACTTCAGAGGAGTGGCCTGACAGAAAATGTGTTAAAGCGGTGATGTGCTTGGATGTGACAGTGATGAGGTCAGATGAGTTCCTTGTGCAGGTAGAAGGAAATACGTGAGACTAGAGTGGATCTTGATTAACAACTTGCCTTAGAGGCACAATCCAAAGTCAATGACAAGACTCTTATTAACTTCAGGGAACTTGGATCAAGCCCATTGATTTGTGCTTATTTCTGCTCTAGTTGCTATAGTCCAAATTAATGCTGTGCTGTGGTATTTTCAAATACCAACATAAACAAAATCCACTCAAGAAGGAAGTAATAAAAATAGGAAAATCATAATGCCTGAATCATAGTACTGAATTGATAAATGTTAACCAGAGGAACATTTTCCCAGAAATTAGTCTGGTAAGAAAAAAGAACTGACTGATAAACATCACAATTAATTTTTGGCTTCAGAAGCTGGATAGGCCACTTAGTGACAGTAGATGATCTATACATTGATGTTTTGATTATTAATGCTTTCTGTGTAGCTTCTATCATGCAATCTCTCAGTTCAGAAGTCACTTCAATGGTATGCTTGATGTATTTGAAAGTGTTAAATGAAAATGCATGTTTTCATCACAAGATTTCAAAAGTAAATCAAAGGTACATAAAGGGACTGTACCTTTATTCTAGAATGGAAACATTGTCCTATTTTATGTTAGAGGTACAGTATGATAATGTAACTGGTCTAAGATCACTCAGGATATTAAAATTCAGGGATTTTGAAGAACCCCAACCTTCCAAGTCACAGGCCAAATTGTTATGCTACCAAGGGAGAGATAGATAAAAACCTCTGGCAGTTACCCAATAATGAAGGACATTTCCTGTGTAGATTACATGCCTATGTGAAGGTGTAAATAGGTACAAGGTTCTTTAGCATCTTGTATCTATCAAGACTTATGGTGCCCTGTAGTTCATAGGTAGTGAGTTAAGTTATATCTAACTCTGCCTGCCTAAATGATAGAAAGAGAAGGAAATGGAGTGTGTGATTTTTGCAGTGTCCAAATCCAGATAGAAATTTGCTCTGAGAAATGCCAGGTGTGGATCCTTTAGTTTCAGGCTTGTCTGAGACCAGATCAGCTTTTGCCATTTGCAAGGCAACAGCAGCACCAGTACTTTAAAAAAAAAAAAAAAAAAAAAAAAAAAAAAAAGCTAATGATTCAAGGCTTTAATATGTTCCTAGGCAAATATTCTTCAGACCTTTTCATGTTTGTCATTTATGGTGCCTCATTCCCATTCCTTAAGGGTATCACTTTGTTGCTTCCTGAAATACTGGAATTATCTCTTTCTACTACTCAAACTTATATATTCTGTCATGCAGAGACACAGGAGAGGAGTATCTCGTTATTCTCTCTGATTCATCAGCAATGCAGGCCAATTAATACCACAGTTAATGGGGAGAAGTAGCTACTACAACGGCAACCCATATATCTTCTGTCACTCTTGGACAAAGCTAGAAAGCAACTTTGCTGTGTGAAGATTATTTTTGATACACTACTGAATCTATAATTCACAGCACCATAGAAACTGGAGATGGAAAGAACCCAGAACGTTATCAAATGGGTTCTCCTGCCAAAGCAAGATTGCTTCTTGCAGACAGCCAGGTTATAACATTTCAGGCAATGAAACTGTCATCTTCTCTGAAAATTCTGCCAGAGTCTAAAAAAGTTCACCATTAGAGATCATTCTCTGCGTGTGTCTCTTTTTTTCTTAACACCTAACTTTTAATCTGCCACTCCAATAGATCATTCATGAAGACCCTAGTAGCCCACTGTGGCTGTCTGGTAACTGGTGTAAACACCAGTTTACATTCTGGTGTTACAAATTTCAGGTTTCATTTTTCTGATAACCTAAGCATAGCTTTATGTAGGTCTATTTTAACTAGTGGTAAAGTCATTCTGCCTATTTGATCATATGTTATGTTTATACACATAGCTGAAATATACTCTTTTCCTTACTGAAAGATTGGCTATGCTTAGTTTTGATATTACATTGAAACATTTTAAAATAAACATATTTAATAAGCTTATCTGAAGTTCCTAGCTGCTTACTTATTTTTCCATCTGACTCCTCTTCACCACTGTAATTTCATCTTTCTCTTCCATATAGATTATGCTGCTGACTGATCCAGAAGTTGAGAGCAGCTTATTAATCAGTTCTGATGAAGGGGCCACCTATCAAAAATACCGTCTGAACTTCTACATCCACAGTCTGCTTTTCCACCCCAAGCAGGAAGATTGGATCTTAGCATACAGCCAAGATCAGAAGGTAAGAATCTTTGGCAGTATTTTGCTTTGTTTGCTTAGGAACAACCTAGGATTTCTCCATTGCTCTGCGTAACTGCCACAGAGCATTCAGGACAGTCTTTGGAAATACCAACTGTTATTTCCAAGCAAGGAACATTAAGTAAACCTCAATGTAAAGGGCAATATAAAGAGCATGGGCACCTACTGTGTTCTTGGGGCCTAGCCCTCTATGTTTGACTGGGCAGTCTGCGTTTATTCATCAGTCCTTTTAGCAATATTGTGAGACAGGCAGTGAAGACAGCTAGGAATCTTCACAATAGGAATAGCAACCTCTAATGAGGCTGTTTTTACTCTTATTTGACAATTCACTTGCTCCATCATAGCAGCAGTTCCAAGAACAGTATAAGACTCTCCTTGTTCTTATCTGGTTGGCATATTTTCAAGTAGCCTTTGTTTTTGTAAGAGAAAAGTAGTGATGAATTGATTTCATTTGAAGTCCAGTTCCTTCAGTACAGGTAATCCATCAGCTGAATAAGTATGTTGTGAGATTTGCCTTGATTTTTTTGCTGCCCAACTCAAGACAACCAAATGGAATTTGATTGTAAGAGACCTCATTGTTAGAACTTTGTGAAAATCAGGCACTTCAGTACTCACAAGTCAGTCATCTTCCACTCTGGTAGAAGGACTGGTAGATCTCAATCTGTTTAGTTTACCAAAAAAAGCAGATTGAAGGGAAATGATATTGTTGTGCATAAATATCTCCATGGAGGAAGACAAAACATGTGAGTAAGCATTTTGATAGAGCACAAAAAACTTCTAACAAGAATTGATGACTAGGAGTCAATGGCGGATAAACTCAACTGTGAAGTTACTAGCCATTGGAGCAAACTGCTCTGAGAAATGGCAGATTTCACATCCTGACATTTTGATGGTTTTGAATAAAACTGGAAAACAGACCAGAACAATTTGCTGAGCTCTCAACAGGGGTAGGAGTGAAATATCTTTGCATTTAATATATTAGCCTTTATACAAAGAAATTTAGTGGTCTATTTTTGTTTTTCATGTGATGAATCTATGAGATCTGAATCTAATGAATAATCAAAGTATTGGCTGAATTGTTCAGGTTATGCATTAATGTAAATATTAACATAAAAGTTTGAATTCTACATTTTCCATCTGTGTATTTGAATTCATTTTACAAACATTAAACAACTAGTTTTCCTTTAGCCTACATTAGGCTTGCTGTTACTATTACTGTAAGCCTAAGAAAATAAAGGCATAAGGAAGCCAAATAAGTAATTACGGTCGCAAAATGATCCTATGGGAATTGTCGGAGTAGAAGTTCAGTCCTGTGCTTTAAGCTCAAACCAGTATCCTTCCAGGCCAGTAACTTAATATCCTTCCCAACTACGGGAAATGCATCTTGCCTGCCTAATTCTTCCTGTAGAGTCAATGGCATTTTTCACTCACCCCTCTCACAGCATTTTGTAGTGTGTGCTATGGTTATAATCTGTTCCAGAAAAAGGTGCAGATTAAATTATTTCTGGATGTTCAGTATGTAATTAAGCAAGAGCAAAATGTTTCCTTTCCCTTGTGGCTATTGGAATCTGTGGACTGAGCTGAAACTGAACAGAATCTGGTCTCTGCTGTCTTTTAGGACTTTGGAATGAAAGTTACTGTGTGTTGGTAAGAGGAAATTTATTACATGAGGATCAATAAAACTTTCAGTGGTAAATTTGTCAAATAAAATTAGGATATAGTAGAAAAAGAATTTCAGCTGTGGTAGTCAGCCTGCTCAGGAAATAATTCTGAATTGGAGTCCATACAGCTAATGGTCATCTAATTTATGGTAGATGGCTACTAGCAAATATATTGTCACTATTCCATAGGAAACTCCCTCTCTTCTTCTATAGAATACTAAAAAAAACAATCTGCATATAAGAACGAAGGGTCCTTTTGTGTGTTAACCTGAATACATGGGGTTGGTGTTAGAGTTGTGTGTATGGGGTGTTTTGAGTGAGAGGGTGCAGGGGGTATGGTAAAATTTCTTTGTTATGGCATTGACTAGCAAATTGAAAAACTGTTAGTAATTCAGTACTGTTGTTGCAAGAAAAAAAAATCATGTAGCACAAGGTCTGTAGATCTGTACCAATTAACTCTAAAATAGAATTTTAAAAGTATTCTGTATGGGTATGAGTCACAGGCCTGGTTTCTACTTTAAAGCCTATTGGATGCATTTTCTGGTTTCAACAAACTTGGCCAAGAACCATAGAGGGTAACCAACAGGCAAAGAGTATTAATCAGCTTGGACTAAATTAAATGTAACTCAAACTAAGGGTCAAGTTCAGCCTATGGCTAAGTGTAAATGACTCCCATTGCTTTCATGCTTATATAACCAAAGGTAAAATTTCCTGAGAGTAATTAAGAGGTCCTGCAGGTATTTAGATAATTGCAATGGGAGCTGTGGGGTAGTTTGAAACAAATGACACTGCCATTGGCTATTTCACGATCTCGTGCTAAGGCCATATTTAAGGAAAGAGAACCCATTACTCCTTGGATTCCAGGCACCGTGTGCACACTGATTAAGAGTCACCCAAGGAAGCAAGGGAAACGTATCTGTATGGTAAGGAATTTACATTTTGATATCACTGACTTTGATGCCACTGACTGAAGAGGCTGTGAAGGTTTTGTTGATGGGGGCAGTACAGAATAAGTTGGATTTTGACCAGTTAGGATTGTCGCAGACATTTAGTTTTGCTGTTGACAGTCAGGAGGGAGGTGAGAATCAACTAGAAAACATGTTTACATCCTTCTAGCAGCCACGTTGCCATCTGATGCATCTTGTCATTGCAGCAGGTGGGACCAGGAGAATCAGGTGGTGAATACAGCAAGAGCTGGAGAGACAGGAATCACTTTGTGTCTGGACTGTTTCGGTTCTCAGAAGTTGTCCATCCAGTTCAGGACTGATGGGGGCAAAGCCAACAGTTAGCGCATACCGCTCATGGCTCAGTTGTAATGAATGGGAAATGGGTCACATAGCATCATTCCTCAATCTCTTCACAGCCCACTAAGTCTATCACTATGATAAGTACTATGGATCTTTTTTGTTTGGTCAAATAGGAATTTAGTCAATGGTAGTGAAATCTGTATTAGCTGAAGTAATTTTATGTCCCAGTTTTTTGGGTGTTGTGTGTGGGTGAATGTGGTTAATTACTGGGGTTCAGCTGACAAGCAATAACTCATTAAGCTTCAGTGACTCAGTTGCTTTTGTTCACATACGTCTCGCCTGTGTTTCTGCCTTGGGCAGCAGACTTGAATTACCACTACTGACAGACCAGTCCCTTATTCAGTCATGACTTTTTCCTGCCAGTCTTGAGGAAAAAAAAAAGAGCAGCAAACCATCTGCTGCGTGCACTAATTGCTTCATGATTGCATTCATTGTTCTGGCTGAAAGTACAGTTGTTACATGGCTGATTCTTACCACATAATTGCAGAACTGCTGCATGCTTCTCCATTTTCTGTATAAGGAATTACAAATCAGGAGGAAACTTCAGACACAGTAAAGCATTGCTTGTGAGGCAAAAGCTTGTTGGAGGTCTTGTACGTGTGAGCTCTCACGGGTTTAATCAGCTTGCTAGTAGGTTGAGGGGCTGTATTTTATGGGAGTATTGCTTATGTATTACTATGTAATCTTCAAAAGTGGTTTGCTGTGTAATCAGAGGGTGGGATGTAAGAGCCTCTGCTTCATGTGGAGACATCTTCTGCTATTCAGATGGGTCAAACACACAGAGGAATGGTTAGTAATCAGCCATGAATAACAGAGCTATTTGGAGAGATGAAATACAGGTGAAATTGGGAAACACAAGTCAGACGGGCAAAATGCATGGTTGTAATTGCCCAGCTCAGGAATAAATGCGTAAAGGCACTCAAAGCACTGGAAGGCAGCAACAGAGGCTGAAAAAACAGGTTTAAAATGGAGTTGTTGTTGATTCTCCTCTCTCATTTTAAATGAACTCTTGAAAAGCAAGGCACCCCAAACTAAAGGAGCTCTGTAGACATAGCACTAGTAAACAAAGAGGTTTACATTTCTGTTTGGTGTTGGGTTTGGTTTTTTTCTTATTTTTTTTTCATTTTGGCCTTTCCAAAATACCTGATTCCATCTGTCTACCTTTATTTACTGTGTGTGTCACACTGGAGATCAATGAGTTAGGGACTGATACTTGACTGTATAGCTAAAGTGCTGAAGTTGAGCAAATCAGGATTCTGTTGTAGGACAACATATCTTCTTTCATTAAACCACGTCATCATCTTCAGTTTCCTACAGTAAAGGAGGCCCACTCCTTATGTGTTCAAGTGGAAGAGAAAGGTGTTCATGCATCAGGGATGACAGAGGAACAACTTATAATAGAGATGAGGATGCATATGGCCACAGGATGGCCATAGAGCATGGACCAAATCTTAAAAGTACCTTCAGCCCCATCTGTCCATGTGTTTGGTCTAATGCTGGTGTCTGACAGTAGAGTACCTGCCATAGATGTAACCGGTATTTGCTCTTCAAGATGTGATGGACTATTATAATTCTAAACCCTTTCATTTCACTACATTAGGATCTAACTTTGAGGGTGACCCTGCTTGGAAAATGATCAGACCAGGGACCTGCAGAAGTTCCTTTCAACCTAAATTACTCTGTTTCTTTTTACACCCTCCCAATTTCAGTGGTAACAGTCACTACCTACATAGACCAGAGGAGGAATAAAATCCAGATTTATTTTATCAGAAATTGCATCATAGTTTTTTAAAAAATTGCTGTTAACATCAAGTGACATCATTTTGGGGTGTTTTATTTTTTCCACACTGCTGACAACATTTAGAGGACTATTCACTTGGGCTAATGTTAGCTGAGGGAGGCTAATTCCATCTAAAATCAATGGAGAGGAAAAAAGCTTCTCTGCAGTGGTAAACACTAGCCACTTTGAATCATCGTCTGGAAAGGCCTGTCTCTTTTGACAGACTACAGACCAAACCAGGGAGCTAGTTTAGGTAAAGCTAACATTAGCCTATGTGAAGAACTCCCCCTTTCCCTACGGTGTTACTCCTGCAACACTACCCTATTTGTGTTAATATTTAGGGCACCACTAATCAAACAAGCCAATTTTCCAGCAGACTTGATATTGTTGAAGATGAAAAGCAGTAAGGAATTTGCACGTTAAAAGGTGTTTGTCCCAGGCTTTGCAACGTCGCACTGTCTGCACGATCTTATATATCCTTTCTGGGTTACCAGCACTTTTACAAGGGATGGAAAGGGGCAGCTAAGCATGATGTGGCCACTTGCTCATTCCTACCTATCCCCCCCGCAGTGGGATTAAGAAGACAATCAGAAGAAAAAGGTAAAACTCATGGGCTGGGATAAGGACAGTTTACTAGGACAGCAAAGGAAGAGGAAAGTAACAACAGTACTTAGAATATACACAGGGGGTAATACACAATGCAATTTGCTCACCACCCAGAGAGGATGGCCAGCCCATGCCCGAGCAGCAGCCCCTCCTCCCCAGCCAACCCCCTTTATATACTGAGCATGAGGTCATACTTATGGAATACTCCTTTGGCTAGTTTGGGTCAGCTGATCTGGCTGTGTACCCTCCCAGCTTCTTGCGAAAATTAACTCTATCCTAGCTGAAAACCAGAACAGCCTCCCACACAAAGGCCTTGTGAATGCTAGCCCTTATTTTTAAGATTTTCCACATATAATTGTGTTTCTAAGCAAGATATCAGTCATGCACAGAAACATCCACATTTGTAGCTAGGGCTGTGCACATCGTTAGCGTGAAGACCTTAAGGACAGACTGGTGACACATCTTGCACACAACTCTTAACAAATATGCCTTCTTATCTCTAGGCAAACTGATTAGCATTTGGGGGCAAACAGCATACTGAAAATGAACAAGGAAGGGACAGCAAAACTGTTCATCTGGCTGTTATTAGTATTTTCCCTCCTTTCTTCTCATACAGTCAGTTCCTCAGAATTGTCTCAGTAAAAAGAATAATGGTGTCAGATTTTTTTTTTTAATTGGCCATAAGCCAGTGTACAAACTATGTCATAAAATATGCCTTGCCAGTGTATCCATCACTCTCTTACACACCTCACTAAGCATAATGTGCTGGGGTAACAATTTAAAATAAAGAATCAAAATAAAAGTGGGAGGAATCTCTAAAATTCTTTCCTCCTTCAATAAATAATTAAAAAGCAAAAGAAAAAAAATCTACTAGTAGAACCCAGTGGCTACCTGGCAGTCCAGTGAGCATGATACATTTCTGGGCCAGGAGTGCAATCAGTGAAACAGAAGGAAAGACTCTTGAGCAGTTATTACTGCACTCTTTACCACTGACTCACTCATCTTTAGGCAAATCGATATGTCCTTGCTTATCCGTCTGTATAAACATCAGCCATCTGTAACCCTAGAGAACATGTTCTTTTGCTGCTTTGGGATCCTTGGATGCATACTTATACCTACGGGTTCATGCATTGTTTGTCGGCAAGATTTGCTGTGCTCTATATAACTCCAGTTTTCCTACTTCTATGAAAAAAAATTACTTTTTTCCTTTCCATCAGAGGTTGGCAGTTCTCTGGGTTAGGAATAAAGAAATGTGCTCTTATGACTAGGTCTGCCACTGATCTCTGTGGTGTTGAGCAACTCCATTCACTTTTCTGTAGATGATTCGCCTTTCCCTTTCTCTCTCTGTCATTTGACTGTACTCTCCGACATCTCCAATTTCTTATTATACAAAGTGCCTGTCAACACTAAATTCACTTGGAGCCACAGGTTTATTATAATGCAAATGATAAACAGTAATAATTTATTTTAAAATTTAAAGCTATGTATGTGTGCATGAAAATTCGGACGCTTTGACCTAAATGCTGCTGTAATAAACCTTTTCTGTTCTCATTCTAATGCACTTTTTTAAACAAAAATGCATTTTTTTAATGCAATTATCTAAACAGTTATGAAACCTAGTAAATTTACAACACAACAGAAAGCAAGTGTAGGATACCCTGTTATCCTTTACAGAGATAGTATTTTTTAACATAGAAGGGAATTAACCTTGAGGAAAACATACTAAGTGGAGTGGTAAATTCATCATCTTTTGGAACTGAGATTGGATATCTTTCCAAATGATGCAATCTAGTTCAGCCATCAGTTGTTGGCCCAAATAATTCTCTCTACTGTTTGAGTTAGTGGTAAAGATTCTGCAGCATCTGTAAGGAAGAGAACAGACTGATGATACAAGTGGTTCCTTCTGGCTTTAAAATATATGTGCCAAGCAGATTCCTTTAAATATCTGCTGGTAAAAATGTGTTTCCTGCCACTTTTTTAACATATGAATTGAATGGATTGGAGACATCATGCTAATACAGTTGCTTGCAAACTGCCACAAAACCAGAACATCAGCTGACGTGGCTTATACCTGAGAACGTGTGAGAAGTTATTGAGGGATAGGTAGGAAGTAAGCTGAGGGTCATCTCCAGGGTGCTTTGATCTGATGAACATGCACGCAAAAAATTGCTGTGTTACAACCATACTGAACAAGTCTACATGACAGCAAGGTGTGCTTCATCAGCAAAAGCAGCCACAGAGCTGCAGACCTCACTGGTGTTTGAATGGGCTGTGAAGCAGCTATCTGAAAGCTTTATCACTCTGATGTGTTTCCCACCAGCATTCAATAAACACCAATTATTGGGTAACCTTATTGATGCCTTTTGCGTGACATGATTAATGCATTGCTGCAACTTAAAATGTTCAAAGTCTAAGCAGTGTGCTATGAACTTTATTGCTTCAAGGATGTTTAAGCATCTTAAGACTGGAACTTACATTTAGATCAGAGATCAGGGGAGTAAATGAGTATTAGCCCTGTGGCCCATTTTTGTATCCTGGATCATGAGTCATATCCTCTATTCTAGGAAGGAAGTACCATGCACAATTTCAAATTCTTTGTTTATGCAAAACATACTGTTGTATTAAATTCAGTATTGGAAGAAGAAAGCCTGGACCATGGCTCTTCTAAATGAAGCATAGTTGATTCAGGGAATAGCAGCATACCTCCCAGCCTTTGACTGCTCTGAAGAAGAAATGTCCTATGCAGTAATTTCTTTAAACTTAATGTACTTTGATACCCAAGTAAGCTGCGCTGGATGCATGTTGGGAGCATGTGTGCATTCAAGTCCCTGTTTGTTCTGACTGGTTGAGATATCTGTAGCGCCACTGTGGAAACTTCTCTCCCACTATGGTAATTTTTTATCTAGAAGGTAGATACAAGGGCATAAGGGTCTGTAAGATCATAAAGGATTAATTTATATATCTGTATAACCATGTTCAATCTTAAGCCCTTACCTGATGCTCTAACCCCGTCCTTTTCTACAGATGGCATAGAATGCAAAAGAAATGCAAGTGTGATTGTTCCTCTAGAGACTTAAATTGAAGTAGTGCATCACCGAATTGAAGCAATCCATGTAGCATCTATCCTGTTGCTCTTTGCTTTCCTTAACATTTTAGATTAGTTCTAAATATGGTCTCTCACAGTTTAATAACATTTGAATAATGCCCCTACGAACAATGAGAATAATAACTGAAACTTTGTAGAAGAGGAGAATTTCTTCAAATACACCTGTGGTGGTGGTAAAGTAAAATTTATCCGTAATAAACTTATTCAATACAAATGAACGGGGATAAGAAGAAGGACTTGCCTGCATTTATTTCAAAATGCATTGTAGCATCTTCAGAAAGAGATGTCTTTATCCAGTTTAACTCTGTTATGTTTATAGTTAAAGCTCAACTGTGCTTTTGGAATGTTGTATTCTTTGGTGAAATTGAGATAAGTTAAAAATAAAAAAAGATACTGAAGATGATGAAAAAATGATCTCTCAAAATCTTTATATGGTTCATCAGTACAAAATCTGTGATTTGAATGCACTGGTGGTTTTTTGCGTGTGAATAAATCCTATTTGAAGGACTGAGGGTGAAACACCACGAACAGGGTTTGTGTTAATCATCTCATTGAAACACCAGCAAGTATAAGAGACAAGAAGTCAGCATATGTGAAGAAACTATCAGGAGGATTGATCAGTAGGAAGCTTCTCAGGGAATTAGAAGTTAATTTGAATCAAACTCAGGGCTTTTGAAGATCTCCTGAGCTAGTTTTCCAGCTCTATGAGGTTTTTAGGTCAATGCTGTGGTGTGGGTTGAGTTGCTTTTGTCAAATCTGTGTCCAGGAAGAAGGGGTGCAGCTTTCATGGAAGCTAGAAGTGAGAGAAAGAGAGTTTTTTCTTTTGTGAAGGTAAGAATACCAAAGTTGGTAAGTCCAATCAGCAAATAAATTTAGACTGCATGCTGTATTCCATTGTAATTCGTTTAGGGGAAATTTCTTAAGTGAAAGAAAAATAATGGGAACTACTAGCTTGCTCAAAATATTTCCCTCATTTAACTTCCAGCATGCAATTTAAATCACCTTGTCTTTAGCCAGATTCCAAATTTTCATGTGCATAATGTTTTTTGCATGAGATGAAATCAGTGCGTAAAATTGAATATCCTCATCAGCATAGGCAGCACGTGGAACTACCACATGATTCAAGATCAGTATGTGCAGAAGCATCAGAACAAAGGGGTTCATCGGAATATCCAACTAGTTTAAATGCTGAAAGATGAAACATCATGGGCACCCTGGGTCAGTCACATCTGCAGCAATTCATATGACATTAAAATGAATCTGAAGCTATGAGGAACTCCACATGTGACAGAAAGCTTTGGCTGGGAAAATGAACCTTTTGAGAACAGAAGGGATGATGGTAGGTCTTGACTAGCAAAATGACCCTTCAAATAGTATTGCATCAGAGTTGGTGGATCATTCAGATTCTCAATAGTTGATATGTATACCTTGCTTTCAAAGTCAGGTGTTAAATGAGGAAACGTTGCTCTGTCTTCTTGCATGATGATTAGATTATTGTGATTATAATAGATTATTGTGAGGGTAAGTTTTTGGTATGGTGAATTTGAAGAGTATGCAGGTAGCAAAGTTATCCACTGGCTCTGGGCAGCACAGAGCTTGTTGGAACTGGAAAGTAATTGCTCTCTTTAAGACAAGTTTGCATTTACTGGCAACACCTAGTTGATGCTATGCTTTCTTACCCATCAGGCTCAACAGCCAAATAAACGTAATTCAGCCACCTCATAAGAGCCAGATTTTTGGCTGTTTGTTTTCAGGGAAAATCCACTGTTTGTAAAGGAAACAGGTGGTGCACAGTACAACTTTATTAAAGTACATGTCCAGGTGCAAAACTTTAGGAAACAGTTAATAGCTCATTTTGTTTGTCGTGAGGATTAGAGTTTGTCAGAAGATCTCAACTTTGTAATTCAGTCAAATCCAGACAGACAAGCAGGGTCTTGTAGGTCATAATCTCATACTATTTTTGATTAAATAAAAATGAATTAAATTTGTCTGATGCCAAGAGGACATTAGTCCCTCAAAGCTCTTATCTTAGCTACTTGTTTTGGAGTTTTTAAAATGCATGTAAACTGATTTAAAAAACCCCAAACACAAAACAAAACCCCAAACAAACAAACAAACAAACAAAGCCAAATAACTGCTGGTAAATTAGAGAGGTGACTCTTCAGTTTGGTGTGATTTTTTTTGTTTTTTTAGCTTCATAGAAGCAAGTGAAGTTCTGATGTCTTATACCACTTGAGACTCCCACACTGTCCCTTTAGGAGAGGTGTTTTAAGGATGAATCTCTATATTACACATAAAAGTTTCTCTATCGTTTTTCAGCAGAGATATGCAACATTTATCCATAAAATGGTGAGGAGTTTGTGTTCTTCACAGTAAGTTTTTTAGAGATACAGCTCACTAAGAACTGTCCATTGGAAGAACTGTGGAAGGAGTTGATTAACTTCTGAATAATTTTTTGGATAGGCCAGTTATATAAACTTTGTATAAGACATATATATGTTTTTTATATATATACATATAAAATGCAAGTTAATATCAACTTTGTTGATATTAATGATGGTGTTCAAATGTGATAGTATTTCAGTTCAGAGACTTACAAAGTATGAAGACATTGATAAACAATGGGAAGAAGGGAATCAATGGTATGTAAATATTTTCTGAGTCCTGTGAAATATAGAAAGCTGATTTTGAAGCCAGTGTAATGTGGAAATTTTATGTCAGAACCATTATTCTGTCTAAGCCAACATTTCCAACAGTAGCCACATTGTTCCAGAGGAAAGTACAAAACTCCTGGATTGCTGTGATAGATTGTGGATAGAAGATAAAGTATTGGAAATAATATGGGAAGATCATCTTAGTTTCCACCATTCTGAGTAGTGGAATCTTTTATGGAAGTATCTGTTATAGGAAAAACTTGGCGTTACACTTACCTGCACTTATAATTTCCCTGCATTAAGAGCTACTGAGAGCCTCAGCAATCTTTATGTTGTGTTAAACACATGCAGTGCAGGGGAAGATGTGGAGGAAGTACAATACTTCCAGGAAAGAACAAAATAGATCTAGTCAAATGATGGAAGGGGCCAGAGATCTTCTACAGTTGTGAACTAGCACATTGGGAGATTATTATAAAATACAAATGCTCATTCTATGTAATACAGGACAGAAGGACAAAGAAAGATACGTGACAGAATGTATCCAGAACCATCTAAAAATCAGAGGGTTTTATGAAGTGAAGATCTTGAGAGCTTCCTGCTTTGGAGAGATTTACCAGAGCTGAAGTAAAGAGAAATTTAGGGTTCTTTTTCTTCTTCCTTAGTACCCACTTTCTGTTCTAGAAGTGATGTTGCAGTCTAGGTCAGTTGAGTCAAATAAAATTCTAGTTATTCTTCATGGAACATTTTGGAAAAACATCATTTTTTTCTCCATAAATTTTCAGGAATTTAGTTATTTTTATAGTGCAAACTGTCAAACTAAAGTAGATAAACCAATCAGGTTTGACTAATTTCTGTTAAATATTTTACTTTTACTAAGAATTTATACACACAGCTCTCCTTCCTCTTCATCAAATACTTTTTTTTAAGCTACATTTCTAAAATATTTCATTTTTCTTCTGCATTTTCATTGGATTATAGGAAAGTTATCCTTAGTTTAGAAACAATATTTGTTGTGTTTAAAAATGTCTGTTTATTAAAAAATGTTTTCACTGTCTCAAAATGAAAATGTTATCAATGAGGATAGTCCAAAATGCAAAAAAAAAAAAAAAAAAAAAAAAAAATTACTCAAGTCTCAAAATAGTGCTGGAAAGACCAGGAAATTAGAAGGGAAAGAGAAGATTGCATGGCAACTGTATCCTGCTGTTATGGAGATAACTCAAAGCATTTTAAGATGAAGCTTGCACTGTCGCTGTGAAATACATGAGCAGCTCTTATGCTTCTCACACAGATTGGGAAACAAGTAATGAAGAGGGTGAGTAGCACACAGATCTGTTTGGTGTAGATGAGGAAAGAAGTTCAGTTTTCAGATGTCAGTTATCCCTATTCCAGAAGATAGCAGCGTCATGTTGCGAGAAGGCTCTTTCTATAGCTGGGGAATTGTCCTGGGGTTCAGATGGTTTATTTGAATCCCTGCTCATCCTCAGAAGGTATTTGTAACCTTGGGACAGCCTGTCCTTTGCCCTTGCGTTTCTGTTTTCCCATCTGAAAGAAGTAGGTGGTAGATTTCTACTTCACAGAATATTAGGATTTAAAAAGGCAAACCAAAGCAAAACCAGGCTGTTAATGATTGTTAAGTAGTCAGGTACTACATAGAAGAATAAATATACAAGAGAAGAGGAAGCAAGAAGAGAACTATTCCCTGTTGAACATGGGTCAAATCTGAGAGATCAATACAAGATTTGTACTTCATCACAGTTTTGTCTCTGAAAACAGAAATGTCAGATCACTACCTGGCCCTCAGATGAAAACATACATTGAAATTGTAATGGGTTCCTTTTCTATTTGTGGTTGAAAAAGAAGTGTAGCAAAGAACATTATCTAATTTCAGTCCAATAATGAAAATTGTCATCAAACAGCAGTGCTTGCCAAAGAAAATAAAATGTCATCTCTGAAGGGACTGCACGCACGAGTCTGTCAGAAGAAGTCCCAGCAGAGAGAGGGCTCTTATAACAACAACAAAATATGATGCTGGGTTTAAAAAATATCCATACAAGCACTATAATTGCTAAATAGGGAAAAATAATCCCAGCTGTATCATAACTGATACTTGACAAAAACCTAGCCTCCAGATATTTCTTTTTTTTCTGGTCCAACTCAGTCTAAAATAAATGATACTTAGAATAAAATATCTGAAAAAATCCTCACTGCAAAGGATTTATTTTTTTTTTTTCTTTTTGTGGGGGGTGACACATAAGGTGGGAAATTCCCCCTTTGCTAAAGATACATTAGTGCTGCTTGTGCTGCTGGAGTCAGTAAAGGCTGAGATTGGTGCTGAGATAATGGCCAAGGAGGAAAAACCTTCTAAAGCCTGGTTATTTAAGTGTCTCATCAAAGACAATGAGAGTTTTGGGCATGGGTTCCCAGGGAGCTGATATTTCCCTTTGAGAGCTGTTGCCTTTTCCCACACGTTGTCTCCAGCTCACTGGGCACTGGCTTCTAATTTGAGAGACCAATCCTGATGGTAGAATTGCTATAACCATTTCCTCACTTTGAAACAAGCTTATAAAGTCTTGCATTTTTCCACTTTTTGCTTGAATCACATGTGTCATTCAGGGCACACACTAAGAGAAAGCAGGGCTCCCTGGGTGCTGTGCAGCATCACAGCTTCTGTTCTGCTTGGGGGAGTTGTCAGATGCACCAGGTGAACAGCCCCTCTGAAGGAAGAGTTGCTTTGAAAGAGCCAGAGGGAAGCTGTGGCCCTGGGGCTGTTTAGCCACCCTGCGCTGCAGTGGAACTGCAGGCATGGAGGAGGATGCTACACAAGCACAGAGAAAGCTTTTGCAAGCTGTAATTAATTCATCCTGGATACTGTTACCATCACCAGCAAATTCAGAGAGGGGATAACCTGCTGAAAGTTGTGCTCAGGGAAATTAGAGGGGGAATAGTGTGAGAGAGACAAAAGGGGGAAAACAAGATTTACTGTGGTGATTTCAGCCATCTGAACATCAATGTCCCTGGAAAGCTTATATCCTATATATCCCTGGTCTGGAAACACAGAGGTTTTTGCTGAGTTGTTTGGATTGTTCCCTGTTCTTAATTAAAGGATGATCTGAACTTTATTGAAACTTAAATTACTGTATGTCAAAGACATATTACTTGGCTCAGAAGAAGCTACTTTGCCATTGAAAGGGAAAACATTGACATCAGAGATAGATTGACAGTAGCTTATTGTTAATATGTTTTCATTTTTGCTGCAATTATAAAAGCAGGTCTAGAAATGGATTTTGAATGTGAAGGGGGAAAAATACCTTCTGTAATGGTAAAGTTCTTGATTAGGTGACCTCAAACCGCATTACAAAAGTCATTGTTGAATGTTCCAAAAGATTTTCTTTGATTTTCAAAAATGAAGATTTTCCTTAGTTATAGATAGGGTATCCTAAAGTTTCAAATAAAAATGTACATGTAATCTTCTAGTTAAGGAAAAATAATGGACTCACCACTGAAGTTTTAGAAGTGGATGCATTTCTATCCAAAATTTCTATCAAAGCTAAACTGTTTTTCCTTTTCTCATCCTTGTTATCTTTTACCCCCTCTGCCTTCTTCCATCTCTCTTCTTTGACAGTGTTCAAGAGAAAGGGAGATAAGAAAAAGAGATTAGTTTTTGGCTTCATATTTTAAAGTAGATTTCAACAAATGCCAGTCTGCTCTTTACCAAAAAGTGGTAGTAATTAGTTTCTCCATGTCCTTCCAAGGTTTTACAGTAGGGAAGCTGATGGATCTAGGAGCTTGTGTTGGGAATGTAATGTGGAATAAGAAGTAGATTGCAAGGTTTCTTACATCCCTGTTTCATAATTCTTAAAATACATTCAAACCATCTTTCTGATCAACCCAAAGGTTCAAAATCAGCTTCTTTCCTTCTCAGTCATTCTCACAAGCATCCATCTTTCTCCTTCCTGCCAATTCACTGGCACTACTAGTCCCCCGTCCCACCCCCCACCCCCACCCCCCCCCCAAAAAAAAAAAGTCAAGGTTTGCACATAAAGATTCAGATTTCATTTTATGCAAGATGCCTGAAGTTGTGTCATGGAAAAGCAGATCTCGGTTCAAAAAAGGGGTCCAACATCTTCCTTGCCAGAAAAGGGGACTGACTAAGCCTATCAAGCAAGGGAAGGAGGAGAAATAGGATGAATCTGCAAGAAAAGTATAGGGCTGACTACCTCTCACTGCTTCCATATGAGAAATTTGAAGTTAAATAAAGCAAAAGAAAGGCAGAACCCAAGTGATCCTTCCCTGTACTATCCTTCCGAGAATTACCTGATGGCAGGATTTACAGAGAGCAGCTGTTTGTAAGTGCTCTATAACAGTAACATTTGTATATCATTCCACAAAGACATGTCAAAGTATTTATAATACCTGTAACATGCCTTTTTGCTGACCTTTCTCGGTCTGGTTTGGTATTTATCACAGAAAGATTTTCTGAAATGATTGATATATTTGGATATTGTTTGGGTAACCAGACTAGGAAAAGGTGTCACGTTGTTTGCAGAAGGACAGGAGCAAAGGGAGAATCGAGGGTTTCCATGGTGCAAGTAACTTGTGTTATTTAAACTCCTTCAGTCCTGCAAGAGAAGTCTGGACATGTTAGAGCACTTTTTTGGTGCCAAATTGAACAAGCTCTCTAGGGATGGTTACTGGTAGCTTGAAAGAGAATGACCTAACATAATATCAAGGAAGGCAACTGTGTACGTCTGTTGTCACAGCTTGGCTAGGATATCAGACTGTTGTGTTACACTGTACATTTGGTGTCCACCACAAGTTTAAAAAAGTAAAAGGCAGCCTTCCCACACTGCACAACTTTATTACCAGGGAGTGCCACGAAGAGCTAGATGATGAGTTTTCAGTCATGGCAGATTGTTGGATGTACCCATACAGTGATTCCTCAGGTAATACCAGTTGTGTCCCATGTCGCACAGCTCAGTATTGCCCCTGCCAATAAAAGGCACAGCAGACACTTTTCAGCTGCCCCAGGTGTGTCTCTTTGAGATTGAAGGAAGTAAAAGTCCAAGTGACTATCTCAGAAGTGATACAGGCTTCTTCAGATTATTTTCTCTATTATCATTGTGTTTTACTGTGATTCATGACTGTTTGGTTTTGTCCCCAGTTATTCAGTTCGGTGGAGTTTGGCAGAAGATGGCTGCTGCTTCATGAGGGAGTTGCACCTAACAGGTTCTACTGGTAAGAGCAAAAAACTCTTCGTCATTTCCTGGACATAGCTTCCTCGTGTACAGAGATGTTGAAATGGGGGCTTGAAGGCAACGTGGCTGAATGCAATTTGCACTGTTGATTTGTTGAGATTAATTTAGAACTGGTATGAAAGTGGCATTATTCCTCCTGATATGTGTTTACATAGCACTTGAAAATGGGGTCTTCGATGCACAACTGAAATATACTGAATAACAGTCTGAAGAAAGCATTGATTTGAGAGGGGAGAGTTCTGCAATTTCCTGTGAAAGTTTTGAGTTTGAACACAACTCTGTTCAGCATAAGCTTCTTTGCTTTTGCACCAAATGCAAAGAGGTCAATTTGGTCCTGCAAGCAGTGAAGGCCAAAGACTGAAGTCTTGGAGTCTTTGAGGATACTAGCAATTCTGTCATGAGTAAGAGTGGGCACCCTCCAGTGGCTGGTGTTATGATTTTAGCTGCTGTTAGACATACTTCAGTCCTTGAAAGTGAGCAAGTTAATGACCATTGAATTAGGCACACACAGTGCTTCATTATGAGCTTAAATCACTCTGCAATATTGCTTCTAAGCAGCAGTGCAAGATTTCTAGTCAGATTTCAAGCTGTATGAATCCGTCATGTGTAAGTTCCTCTTGCTGAATCTTTGAATGCCAGTCAGTTTCAGCAATGGCAGAACGTTTGCAAGTTTGGTGCCAAAGTTACCTTAAAGAAGTTTCATAGTTCTTTGTCACTGATGCAAGCTTAACTCTTTGCTGCAGTAACTTATGCTATACAATTTTTATCTAAATTCACTTAGGACCATAGCCTATGTGATTACGATAGAATCTGAGCATCTCACAATATTTAGTATATGGGGGGTCTGTAATGGATGATTTGACTTCAGATTCAAACACTTGTAGTGACCACAGCCACTGAAAAAATCCCTGGATGTAGGTCAGACAATCTTTATTTTGTAGTTCTTCACTACTACTAAATGTCTTTGTATTTTGAGTCTCCTGTCCTTCAGTTTTAGTCATAACAGATATACCCAGTGATTCTAGTGTACTGATTCTCTTCTCATGATTCTGATTGCAGGCCGAACTTTTTGCATTTGCTATCCATAGCAATGATTTGCATAGCCAAGGTAAAACCCTGTAACCACACTTGCAGTAAAATACTGGTCTGAAACACCTCCATGCTGTCACACAGTAGCAATTAGCGTAAGTTTGACTTATGTGGGAAAGAAAGCTGAGGCACAAAGGAGACACTGGACTGTTTTCCTGCAAATTATGATAGTCTAAATCAAAGATAGGTTTATTTTTTTATATTTCAGCTTACTCCTCTTTTTGCTTACTCTGGTGTAAATCTGTGAGTCTTCTCATCAGCTCTTTGTGGAGGTAATAGTCCACCTGTGAGCATAAGTTGGCTCATGTCCTGTGAATCTGGCCTTTAAAACAGAAACTTTTGATAAAATAGTCATCTTGAAATCAGGAGGCACTGAAACAGATGATTAAAATGAGACCCTCGTGGTAGCTTCTAAATGATGAGTTTGTGCCAAAACCACAGGTTTTGAACATATCAAGATTCAAGAGTGGTTCAGTCAAATATTTTCTTTTAATTTATGAAAGAAGCAAGAGCTCTAGGTCAAATTTGCTTCCAAAGTTGAATTTATATTTGGTCTGCAAGGGATATATCAGAGATTTTGTTTGCTGCTCCTTCTTTTTAATCCTTTCTCAGAATCTGTGTTAGCTGAACCTTTTACAAACAAAATTCCATTTTTAACTTAAACTTGTTTTTCTGTGAGTGTCTGTATAGATAGGCACATATATATATTTGTATCACTCCTATTTCTTTCCTACAGGACTCCTAACAGGGTTTCAAAATGTCAGATGCAAACACACAGCCCCACACATCTCTTGTTTTTTTTTCCTGGCTAATAAAAGCAGGAAGTCCTAGAAATCTGGGGACCCAGTCTTTGAGACATCCAACAAAATTGTACTCACTAAAGAGGGTCAGAGAGCTGGAAAGAATATCCCTGTTCCTGAATCCCTGTGTCCTGTACTGCGCTTTAAACCCTTTGAAGTTTCCCATCATTACTTACAGTAGTGGTTTATTGTGAATTGAGCTGACGGATGCCTACAATAAGAATAATGATGAAAATGATCATTTTCCCTTTCCATGGAGCTCAAACTTTGAAGGCCTCTTAGAACCTAACAAATAAGAGAACTCAGACTTGGAGGTTCAAAGGCAAAGAGTAAGTTGAAAAGATGAAAAGATGTTCCAACCACCCATATAATTCCCTACAGCGATAAACAAAACATGAAACTGCAAGCCTATATTTTCACCTTGAAAAAAATGTCCCTTGCATAACACACCTCAGTGTAAGCTAGACTGTACTTCTGCTATCAAAACTAAAAATAATACATTTGAAGACAGTGTTGCATCTCATTCTGGCTTATTTAATATGATCATCATCACCTTGGGAAAAAAAATACTGCTATCTGTAATTATATGGACACTCTCTGTCCTCAAAACCATCTATAGTAGAAAACAGAGCTATGCATGTGTAATTGAGAACATGTACACCACAGAGAGCAACACTGGGCTTTTCTATGCATTTCCATTTCTGTGCAGCCTGAAGGACAAAATAGGCCTGAAGTGCTGAATCGGAAGGAGCAGCCCTTTGCACTGAGAACGTGGCCACTGCTGACTCCCCATGCAAGAAAAGCAAAAGGCAACTGGGACATAAGAGGGTGCAGATGTACAGTTGAAATACAAACTTCTACAGCAACATCTCTATAGCCAGTGCTGATGTACAAGTTGGGTAGAGCCTTGCTCAGTGCCCTGTGGTTTGTTTGTTGGGTTTTGGTGTTGTGTTTTTAAAAATTAATTATTATACATTTTGGCTTGGAAATATGCAGTCTAATCAACCTGAAAAGTCAGAAGATTGACATCCAGTTATTCTTAAGAGCAGAAATGAATAGTGAAGGATAATGTCTCAAAGTCACAACTTTTCAAGGCAGGCAGACTGTGAGGATACTCTCTCTTGTTCCTCGTGCTTTCTCTAAATCAAATGGTTTTGAAGGGATCAACCAGGACACAGCTCTATTGTGCAGAGAATGAGGGATATAATATCTGTGGAGAATGAGGGCTATATTCCGATATCTAAGGAAGGCTGAGGAGTTGCTTTAATACAGACTGCTTCCAGGACTATCTAAACTGGGACTTTTCTAAGATCAGGAAGACACAAAGCAAAGACTTTGGCATCAGGCCTTCTTGAGGCTGCATTTACTTAACACTACTTCTTTGGACAGGGAAGGAACATCTGGAAGATGGATTTGAACGGTTGATGAAAGCAAAGATGCATTTTCCTGATTGCTCACTGATATTTTAATTGCCATTTTATTCTGTAATGTGGTCTTGTAAATAGTTTGTGGGTCGTTCTATGTCTTGTGAGTAAACACCGCTGAGCTTGCTAGCTTTAGCCTTGAGAAGAGTCTGCCTGTAAATGCTGTCAGAGAAACTGTAGTGTCTTTTACAGCTCCATTTCTTCTATCCGCTTCCAAGAGAATTTCCTTTTTTATTTGCTTATTTTTGGCTGCTCTGTGAAACACCCCCTCCTACTACCACCCCACTGAAATTTAAACCCCTGAAGAACAACATTAAAACAATCTGCTGATGCCTACTGCATAATTCTGAGAAGACACTCTGTGTAGAGACAACTCAGGTCCTTGTAGCTCATATGTATTTTGTATTCTTGTATCTTCTGTTTCAGTAAGAGGAGTCATTAAGACGAAAATAGAATCTTTGTTTATTCAGAGCTCCTCTGTTCCCCTTTTCATTCTTCCACCTGCAGCTCTAAGTGGTGCTCTGACATCCACACTTTTGATGAAAGAGATTGTAATGTCACTCTGTGGAGGAAGATATCAGATGGGGGATGAGCAGATAAACTCAAACTTTAAAATGAGGAGTGACTGGAGTTTTCTTATCTTAAAAAAAAGCGGGGGGGGGGGGGAAGAAAAAGGGATCTGTAATTCTCTACCTCATTAAAAGGTTGTAAGGACACATTTGTGCTGGGCAGACTTTAGTGATGGGCTCCTGTAAAACTGACACCTCTAATAATTGCTATAATTAGGGTATTTTATCACATATCTGTTTGCATAATCTAGGTATGTGAAAATGTAATCCACTCAGAGAGGTAACCATATGTGTCTGACGGAAACACAAAAGAATCCACACTGCATACAACTCCAAGGCACTACAGATCTGCGCTGTATCAACAATTTTCATGTTTTTTATTATTTCTCTGGCAGGTTCTTGAGATTTTTCTGTTAAATGTACTGTGACAGAAAAATGCATGAAAGTTATCAAGGTGCTTAGTAATTCTGGAACTGTGCTCTATTAAAATATTCTAATTACTAGGAAGGAGTATTATAGCAATATTAGTGCAACAGGGTAATACAGAAATAGCAAGTTAATATACATGGATTATTGCTGATAGCACAGTGTTTCTTAAAGTAGTTGGCATTAAGGGAAGAGAATGCAGTAGATGCTAGTTAGAAGAGTTGGATAAATGCTTTATCTAAATACTTCTGAGTTTATTTTTGTGATAGTTGGTGATTTTCAGCAGACATTTCTATGGTGGAATTTTGCTGGCAAAGACGTTGGTTTATAGTGAATACAAATGTGAGCACAATTGGCAAATCAGTCATATTAGGAATTACTTTACTTTTTTTCTTGCTTTTTTAAAGTGGTCCAGTCATCTAGGCAAATTTCAATAGTGATACCTTGTGACTTGCAAATCCAAACATTCATGACCAGTAGTTGGGGGGAAAAAAAAAAGTCAAAGTGCATATAGTTCAATATGGCAAAAATATATGTGCAAAAATGGCTCATTAAAAGCTAGATTTTTATTCTGGTCCTCAGATCAAGTCATGCCTTCAACTAGAAAGTATTTTCAGTAAGCCAAGGTATCACAATTAGAGCTGGTCCTAAAAAAAAAAAAAATAATAAAAAAGGTTAAAAAACTCATGAAAATGTCTTCAAAATGTAATATTTTTTAATCAAAATGAGACTTTTTCTGAAAAGATTCTTAGGTAATTCTAATCATAACTAACCTTGAAAAACTTGGGGGAGGGGGGGCAAAAAAAAAAAAAAAATGAAGCCAATTAACGAAAGTGTCTTAAAAACTGAAAAACGTAGCCAATAAATTATATCATTGAGTTATAATCATTAACTGTATCAGTGCTATTGATTTTTTTTTTTTTTTAAACTTATTTGGGTATTGCACCCAGATTATCAAGTAAGAGAAATGCAAAAGAAAATACTACTCCATACTTCAAGACAACCAGAAAGCTTTAATGATGAAAGGGCTGGAGCACCTCTCCTGTGAAGACAGGCTGAGAGAGTTGGAGTTGTTCAGCCTGGAGAAAAGAAGGCTCCATGGAGACATTAGAGCAGCCTTCCAGTACCTGAAGGGGCCTACAGGAAAGCTGGAGAGGGACCGTTTTACAAGGGCGTGTAGTGATAGGACAAGGGGTAACAGTTTTAAACTTAAAGAGGGTAGATTTATATTAGATATAAGGAAGAAATTCTTTACTATGAGGGTGGTGAGACACTTGCCCAGATAAGTTGGGAATACACCATCCCTGGAAGCATTCAAGGTCAGGATGGATGGGGCTTTGAACAACCAGATGCAGTGAAACATGTCCTTGCCCGTGGCAGGGGTTGGACAAGATGATTTTTAAAGGTTCAGTCCAACCCAAACCATTTTATGATTCTAAGATGACTATCTTAATTAGACAAAAAAAAAAAACCAGCTCAGGGCTTTCATGCACTACATAGGTGTAACAGGCTGATTAGAAGTAAAAACATATCATAGTGTATGTCATTTCCAGTAGAGTCATGCATCCATGATGTTAATGATTTCCTGAAGAAATTACAGGAGATACGTCAGTTAAGAGATGTTGCTACGTCTCCGCTCTGTCTTGTTTTTTTTCCTGAGTGTGAGAAGAAAATGGATGTAAACATTGTAAAAAAGCAGCCAACCAACCTTTCCCTTCAAACAATACAAAGATACGCACACACACAGAAAGGGAGAAAAAAGATAAACTAGTAAGCAGCTAGGAGGACAGATGAGTAGATAGGGCTACATTTGTGTTTCTTTTCTTTTATGAGCAATGGCAAAGAAAGTTAATCTTCAGAATAGAATATAGAGTATATATCTTTTCTTTTCCAGAGGAGGCTAGAAACTGTATTTTAAAAGCTCTGTGTTCATTGGAGGAGCTGAAAGAGCTGAAAATCAAAGGAAAAAAGTGTCAAAGCCCTATTAAAAACTTTAATATATTCAAGCAGTTGGAGCAAGCCGGGCAAACTGTCCCAATGTTCTTGTCAGATCTTAGCTTGGTGAGATTTGCACGCCCACCCAGGTGGGCTGAGGCAATTTAAATTGCATGGTGTCTGGGCTGTTTACAAATGATGCTGTGTATTGCTGAATGAGACCTTTTAATCACTGCAGGGCAACTGCTGGAGGCTGACAGGGAAGATGCCAGTCAAAGGGCATTGTGACAGCCTGTCCAGGAAATCATCCGCTTGATTTAACACAGAAGCCATACCCAGTGAGTTAAAGCATACTAGAAATTGAATTAAAAATACATGTATCTCATAGCTTAAATATGGTGGAGATGGGCACATGCCAGAGGAGCACATCACAGAAGGACCCATGACAGTTTTCAGATCTGAATTAAGCACCTGACTGGTAGGGAATAGCAAGAGTAGTGAATTTTGCTTGATTTCCATGTTCCTTTTTTTTTTTTTTTTAATTGAACACCACACATTTGCTTCCAGTTGAAGTTTGGCTTTGGGACAAAGTCAGACTGAAGGTCTGAGCCTTTATAATACAGGCTGCTATTACCTTTATAATATTTTTAGGCAGCTTCATGGCTGCTAGCCTAACTATACAGATGAGCTGCAGGCAAGCAACACTGCCAGGGACCAGAGTGAAGAGCAAATCTGCAACCATACCTTTCCTTGGGCCTTACCATGCTGCTGCTGCTGCTAACATTCCTGATGGTGAGTAACACACATTAGAGCACTTTGTCACCATTTCAGTGCCCCTGACATATTCCATTTTCTCACCAGACAGGTCAATGTTACATCCTGCCCAGCCAGAGTGCAAGGAAGCATACTCTCACTTGGCAGTATTCACTAAAGATCCCACTGGCTTTTCAATGGATTTAGTGAAAACTTCTTCTTACAGTTCTCGGACAGCTGGACACTGATGTAACTCTATCTTTTAGGTACAAATGAAGGCTGAAATCTCTCAGATTTATCTTGGGAATTAGGATTTTATTCCTGTCTGGCTTCCAGAGATACAAACTTGTCAGCCCCATGTGGTTCAGCAAGAACAGAAAAAAAGATGTGCAGCATCCTTTTTCTGTTGCTGTTAAAAGCTCATTTAGACTCTTTGGATTTATAATGTTTTAGTTCTTAAGAAACCTTGATCCAAAATACATATCTATCTTCCCTGGACAAGGCTGAGAAAATTTCCCAAAGTCACACAGCAGAGGTTGATAGCCCTCTGGTGATCTCAGTCTATAATAACCAGATCCTCTGGTCCCAGTAGTCTCTTGAGAGAACTTCTTAATCATAATCAAATCAAGATTTGCCCAAATCCTTAGTTTGGCAGAGTTCCACCATGTGAGAGAAAAAGTGTTCTCAACCCTATTTGATTATCCTGGGGACAATAAAGATGGGGGTAAAACAGTAACTTGAATCTTCTAAAAGTCATAACTGAATACAATCTTGACCGTTTACCTGACTCTGCCCCCTTCATCCCCTTAGACCCTTGTCCTCCTGTTCTGAATAGGAAGAAGAGAGATATTCACCTGAATAAGCCTTTTGGGACTGAGAGGCCCCAGTCTGATTGATGCATAGGTTGGTGTGTTTTGGTTTTTCCAATTCAGCTGACTTATCTTAAAAAAGGTTATCCAGAGATACTTTATAAATGAATACAGACTCCCACAAGCTTCAGCTTCTCTTCCATCACCCAGTTCCCCCTGTTAAAGATTTGCAGAAGTAGGAAGGCATCCATATAACAGGTTCAAAATCTCGATTTGGGGATAACTCAGTAGCAGAGACCTGCAGTGCTACGCAGGACCCTGGGACATGTCAGTCTTCAACGGGCATTGGACTAAGAAGCTGATTTCTCTGTATGCACCTATAAAAGGCAGCCCTTCAGAGGCTGAGGCAGTTGCATAGTAAAGTTAGCTGTGGATTTGCTTAGATCTATGTCAGGAAGGTTTCACTGGTATTTTCTGTTGTATGTTTAATGAGCAGCATACTGTGTTACCAGAGTTGACTTTACACTCTTGCTGTAAATGACTTCCTGGCCTCCTCTGGAGCATACTGACTGGGCCACAGCACTACAAGGTGCCAGAAATACGCATCTTAACACAGTGGGAAACTGTGATCCTATTAGACTGTACTAGCAGAGAAGCAGTAAATCAGGTAGGTTTGGTCCATTATATCAGGGAGCTGAGTTCAGGGGCTATAACTAGAGAGTACCTTCCTCTGTCTCTCCCTTCAAGCCAGTACGATGTCTTAAGTTTCCTGCAATATATGAAAAAAAGATGTAGGACAGGACGACTATCTTAAAATCAGGATCTAATCCTGGTAACTGATTTTTTTTCCTTTACTTTAGATCCTCATTTTAAGTCATTCCTCCCACCCAGCATTACCAGCAATAAATACCTACCTCCCTGAGAATTCACATCCATCTATTTCAGAGTTTTAGCCAAGTTTCCTCTCTGGAGCTTCCCACAGAGAGCTGTGGTGTTACTGCAGCAGGGGAGAAGATTGGTTTGCTACTGTTCTTGAAGCTGTGAGGTATGTGAACATCATGGGGTGGAAGGCTGTGGATAATCCCACTGTAAGGTTGTGAAAAATGATGGTGAAAGTAGAAGTGACTCCCCATGGCCTGGAAATCACACCACTACCCCCATTTAACTACTCATCTATTTCAGTGTTAGCAGCACAGCCACCTGTTTTTCTGAGTCGGTGTTGTGAGGTGACACACCTAGGAAAAATTGGGCTTTGCTCACTGCACTGCTATTTTCCATCAGTTCTAGAGAAAAGGTGACAAACCAAGTAAAGCACACCACAGGCTGGATTTGGCCCAGTGGCTGCCAGTGGAATTGCACAAAAATATAACATTTCATAAAACTGGACAATGTGGGAAAGAACAGTGCAGAGATGTAGCAGAGAAAGTCTAATTAGATCGTTGTCAAGGGAGATTTATTGGGCAGATATAAAGAAATGAAGTGCTGATTTATGCGTGTCTGGAATCTGGCCCTTTGTTTCTAAAACATGTCAAGAGAATATGGTTAAGAGATGTTACAGCTAGAAAGCAATCTTTAATGTATGTTCCAGGAACAGCAAAATCTGTAAAATTTCACATAATAGGGACTGAACTAAAGAAACCACAAGAATTCCCTCCCACACTAAGCTCCCTGGGGCAGACTCACTGACCTCTGCAAGCAAAAAAGGAACAGAGAGTATCTGCAAAGTCCTCATGGAGTCAATATAGTAGTAAAAGAAAAAGGAGCCTGGAGGACTCTCAGGGTCTATTTTTGTCTCTGCCACACAACAACTGTGTGACTTGGTCAAATCAATGAGGTCCCTGTGCTCTTGACTAATCAGTGGAGTTTATCTATAAAGCTGGGAACAAAAATTTTCCTCAACCCCTATTTTTGACTTGGTCTGCTAGTCTTGTACTTTTCCATAGGTCTTGAACAAATCAGTGGTATGCGGGGAAGGTTACTTAAAGGTTGATTGTCAAGTACTTTTGTATCTTTGGACAAAAAGCTCCCTGTTCAGTGGTGCATGTTACTATTTTTATGAAATCAATTAGGATTTAGAGTGTTATAGAAGCATCAGTGGAACCAAAAAACTGATGCTGCTGAGGACTCCATGAACGTCATCAACTGTTGTTGTTTTCATTCTGTCCTTTAAAACAAAAACAAAAACCTGCCATTCACGAAGTTGGAATAAGCTGTCAGTTTTTTAACATAAAGTGGCAGGATGTGTCCCAGAGGCAGTGGGGGAGCTGGTTTTGCATTGGCAAGATTTACGATAAGGGATTCGCATGAGTGCTGAAGGTAAAGGAAGATAAATCCCCAAAGGCAAATTCTACCAATAATTGAATTACAAAGCCATTATCGTGTGCTGAACAGAGCAACTTTATAGCTCTATTGTGACAGGATAAAGCTTGTTAGAATATTTATGTTCATAGGACAACTTTGGCATAAGGATCTCTGAGAGTATATTCTCTCTTCTATCTGTCTGTGGCAGCTAATTAGTCTTTCTGTGTAATGCAGTATATGTGGAGATGGAGGTGTGCTCAAATTGGGACTGGGAAGAAGGAATGCTGAAGGTCAGGAGACATCTCAAAATAAATAACACGTTAAGCACAAACTCATCTGCAGAATGCAACTAGAGTCTAATGTCCAGAAAGAGAATCAGGACAGGTTCTGGGAAGGGGAAGAAGGGGCACAGAAGCAAATGAGCATTTTTAATGATGAGGGGTCAAACTGGATTTTCCAAGTGATGTCTCACTTTTCTGTTTGATGTTGCATTGCAGCCACTTCTAACTTAGTCTGAGTCAGTGTCGATAAGCTCAAAATGGCCAGATCTCATTCCACCCACTTTAGTAGAGTCATGTTGTTACCTGTCATTTGTCTGCTATCCTTTGCTGCGTGAACAAATCATACCTGTTTCCCTCAAAAAGGTGGTGAGGGATGGTTATAGGAGTCCTGATTCTGCACTTGTTCATTTCCTCTGAGACATGGGAAAGCTGCATAGTATCTCTGTATCATGTAAAGAATGAACGACATTCACACTGGCTCTGTCTGTGAAAAGGTCATAGTAGCATTTCTGTTCTTCCAGCCTTGCATTCTGGACCATTTGTTTGAAGATTCTGTAAAATAACATTGCCTTTTATTGCTTAGCTTAAAAGAACTTTGATCTTGGCTGCTGTAAGCATGTATGATACAAGGAATACATATGAAAAGTTTGCCATCAAGTTTCTTACTCATGTAGTCCCAGATATGGCGTTACTGTGTCTGAAGTCAAGTATCCAAAACCAAAGGCACGCAAAGCTGCTTTCCAGAATGCACAAGCCCTTGAGATGGAGCCCTGGTTGTCTGGTGCTTTGAGTTCTTTGTTTATGAAAAATCATACTTTGAAATTAAGTACACCAAGTGGAAGCTTTTGCTGTATTCACAATGACGTCTTTTTGCAGTTCTGAGTGGTCTGACTGCCTTGCAAACCTCATCTGTTCCCAGCATCTATAAACAATTTCTTTTGTCCCTAGAAGTGAAAAAAGATAGAAGAGGTGGAAACCCCAGGATAACAGGGTCTCTATTGAATTTCCTTGGCTCAGAAGAGCTGAGAGGCCAAGGAAGCCAAGGTTTTAGAAATGTTTCAGATGGAGAGATGGCAAGGGGTTGGTCACTACAGAAATATGCCAACTAGCATTTGCTGTGCAATGGGCAGTGCCAGACTGCTTTTGTTTAGTTCAGCCTAGTTCTAAACCAGAGGATGATTCAGGGTCTTTTCGCTGTGCTGCTTCTCACGGTGGATGTAGAATCTGCATTCAGAGCAATTATGGTGCTGCAGCCACTGATATCGATTTGTGCAGCTCTCAAGTGCAGATGACTACTTAGCAGGCTTGATGGTGATTAAAATTTTAGGAAGTGACTGTAACAGGACTGTCGGGGTCCTACTTTTTCGTAATGTGAGCAACTTCTCTGTAGAGGCAGTGGGGTCACTGCCTTGCACTCCCCTTGGCTTTTTTAAAATCCTCATTTTCCCAAAAGATTTTTTCTTTTTTTTTTTTTTCTCTTTTCCTTTTTCTTTTTTCAAAACATCCACACAATTATACCAACAAAACACAAAAAGCTAATCACAAAAATACAATAGGCACTGTTCAGCAGAAAGTGTTGCAAGCATATCCCTGGTGTACTGAAGTTTCAGGGAGTATTACAGAAAGCCTGAGATTAAAGGGACAGACAAAGGGCATGCTGGCATTTTACCATAAAGTGAAAACATAGAATGTGACAAGAAGAAAAGTTTGTGGATGTATGAGTGATTGAGAACAGATGCTGAAAAGGAAGAATAGAATCGAGAAATATGAGAAGAAAGTGCTGCTAGCATAGCTAACAAAAGTTGCACAGAATAGGGCGCAGCAAAGTTTTGGACTGTGGTTTATTTTTAGAGAAATTTCTGAGAGAAATCAGTAACCAAGTGGGTCCCAGAGTGTTGTTCATCTGTACGCCTGTTCTTTGCAGGGTGCTTGGTTAATAAGTGCACAGTGCTTTTCCCTGTTTAGCTTGTGAAGTGTATGTTGACCAGGTTGCATTGACCACGTGCACAAAATATAATGGAGTGGGCAGTTCTATCAAGTTAGAAACCCTGAGTTTGAGGCTTTGGTATTATCTAAGGCAAATCTAGCATGTAGTTTTCTTCTTCCATGTCTGAAGATTTTATTTATTAATCACTCTAGTTTTGGTATAAGAACCTTCAAATCCAGTCATCAGTCAGGACTGAAATTTCTTTGAAATCAGTTAGGTTTATTCATTTTGTTTCATACTAATGCCATGGGCTTAACACTGTTACTTAATAATACTCAGGCTTGTAGAAGTACATTGTCCTGCTCAGCTTCTAAGGATGATCCTTTTTTCCCTCAACCAAATGAAAAAGCCAAGAAAATAGCTGCATGCTCAGTAGTGTTGTGATAGGTCTGGTTGACATACTAAAAATTTAAGATTTCTGATGTATATTCCACACTTCCTAATATCTTGTTTTCAGTAGGTCCTTTAAGAACTGATTGTCCTAAACACTAAAAGGATGTCTATCTTCCTACAAAGTGCATGTTCTCAAGTGCAGTGCAACCAAGAGCATGGCATTTATCTCCTGTATATGTTCACTGTGGTCAATATCACATTTCTGAATTTCTCCTAGGCTTTAACATGCTATATAGTAAATTACAAAGCTGAGTTAAGCTATATAAAACATTAGTTCTCCCAGAGAGAAGGCAGCCCAAGACATTCCTTTTCTCCTTTCCTTACAATCCATAGTTTATTTGTAGTTCCTGTTTTTAAATGTAGGTTATAAACATACTTCAGGTCTGTTGTGTTACCTGCTTTGGGATCTTTATGTGATCACACGTGGTGTCTGTAGTGTAGGTGTCCAGACATCTTATAGTCAATGGAGAGAAACAGCCCTTTCTAGCATAAAGTTTGTCTTCTCATGAAGATGTATCTAACACCGTTCAGATGAACCACAGTGCAAAACTGCCTGTTTCTCCTCACTGCCTGCAAAAAGAGTTGAGTGTGATTAGCTCAGAGTTAAATATCTATAGTGTATAACTGGGTAAGATTAATATTACTTTATGTGCCTTTTCAGGGGGTATGGAGGGGTGTAGAGAGAAATATCACAGGGCTACCATGGAACAAGACAGCAAGATACAAGAAAGCATGACATTAAAAAAATTCTGGTCAGTAAGCTCTCAGCAGAATCCAGATGGGAGTGATAGGTTTCTGGTTGTCAGCTGTGTACAGCTAATATTGATTTAAGCAGATATGTATTTGTATTTTGCCTGTCCTTTGCAACTGATTGTTCATGTTATCATTTAATATTATGGGCCTGACTGTAACCTTGTGCTGTCACAAGTAAATTAAGCCTGTTATATATCAAAGCAATGGAATGTGTACTTTCTAAGGTAGAAAGAAAGATCTAGCAGATAGGAAGACTTGAATATGGTTCTTGCCTCTACTTCAAATGTCCTGTTTGACTTTAGGAACTCCCTTAGATTCTCTGGGCCTTAGTTTTCATCTTTGTTTGTCATCACATTTCTAATTTGCAGGGGTTAGGAGATTTCAAAAGAAAGGAAGCCCTTGAGTAGGTGAATAATGTTTATCACCAGTCATGTTTCAGCCATCCTTGTTCTATATATCCTTGGGACAATTGATGGCTTAATTCTACCTTGAGTTGAAGCCTCTGTAGTTCCAATACAAGCTGTCATGGTGAGAGACTAAGTAATATGCAGGTCACTACAGCTGCAGCCTTCTAACTTTCAGGGCTTGGTGGGTCCAGATATTTATACTCTGCTTTTAAGACGCTTAAGAGTTTGATGTAAATTATGGCTCATATCACAAGTGAAAACAACAGTGACAATCATGTCCCATCCATCAGTGAGACATCTCATTCTGAATTAGCTGTCTTTGCCTGAGAAGATGCAGTAGAGGTGTTTCTTGCGGTCAGAATAGCACTGCAAGGAGGAAACTCACAATGCACCTGACTGGAGACTCAACAGGCTTTAACTAGGGCAGCAAGCTCTTTGCTGTATGAATACCATTGTTGCAGGTCTCTGAAGAGACAAAGTGTTCAAATCCATGGAGTATAATCCTTTTTTTCTTGGGAGAGTTCACATCCCCATGGGGCTGTGTGAGGTCAGGAGGAGGAATGCACTGACAAAGCTGTACTGTGTCTTCTGCAATAGCCCAGTTCCAGGTGTGCTTAAAGCCCACTTGAACAAACAATAAAAAAGGAGATATGCCAAATTACAAGCTTAGTCCTTCCATAGTTTTTTAGAGCTGTTGGTCAGTGTATCCATTTTGAACTGAATTGTAACTAGCAGGCCCAGCATTTTGGCCCCAAATCTGCTGATGATAGCAGGTAAAGGAAAAAATGCCCTAGGAAGGTACTCTCTTCCCCCCCACCTGGTGTCAGTTATCAGGAAGCAGGGATTTTAAATGGAAGTTGAATGTTTAGGATAAAAAGACCTTGCCATATATGCTATTAAAAATGGAGAAGAGGTGAAAGCAATGCTGGCTCTGAGTCTTTCCAGTCCTCAGCAAAGGAGACCAAAAAAATCCAAACCTTTTCTAGCTAGAGAATTGTTACAGATTTTGTCAAGCAAAGCTCAGGATTAATCAGGACACAAATAGTCTTGTTATTGTTAACATTTTTATAATGATTATTAGTTAATGCACATGATGATTAAGGGCTGGAGCTGCCTCTGATTGCAGTCAGTGGGAACTGAATTAAAGTCTAAATCACTGTTTGAACCTTACTTTTGATTTCCTGAAACATAATGAGGCTTTGAACAGAACAGCATCTAATTTGTCTATCACTGGAAATAAATGTTTCTCTTTCCTCATGCATCTATTAACTTGGAGGTCAGGCAGCTAACAAGAAACTGGTTGTTTAACCCTTAGGCTTAATCTAGGATGATTACTTGGATGTTAGGACCAAGACCAGAAACAAAACTGATTGTCAGAGATGCTGCTGAGGCTGCTGTATGATGGAATTGGCACATACTTGCACTCAGTACTGCCATAATTCAGACTGTCCATCAAACCACTGGCCATTTGGACTGTCCCAGGGAGTTCTTGAGGCCAGCAGTGCCAGTCCAGGGGAACCTCAACAATGGAAGAAAAGCTTGAGTCTGTAAACCCCTTATTTGCAGTGCTCAATGTCTTTATGTTGTTGCTTGTTAATTCAGAGTGAACAAACAGTCATTTTCTGAGTCAATCTGACATTTCTTTTATTAATGGAACAGTGGTTTTGTTAGATCAGAAGTGATAAAATGTCTCAGGATGAAATGGGTTTTAAGAATTTCTTAATTAATGAGGGAATATTGATCATTAGGAGTGTCAATTAAGCAAATGTGCATAAAATGTCCAATATAAAGGAACAGCTATAATTAGTATGCTGGCAAACACTATTATCCCATCAATTAAAGTCTTCTGTATCCCACCCAGAACTGAAAACCAGGAGACACACCAAAATGTCAGGCACCAACGAGAACAGAAACAAATCTCCAGGGGGAAAGAAGTGAAGAGGTCAGAAATAAAAACCTCATAAGTACAATGGCATTGATTCAATAAAATAGTAGAATTTCTTTCAAATTTTCAAGTTTATTTTAAGGAAAACTCAAAAATGCTTTCAAACTGATCAACTCTTACTTGTGAGTATGAGCTTAGGTCCAGTGGACTCTCCTGTGGAATTAATGTCTCAGACACTTATGATATCTGTTGTTTTTAATGTCTTTGTATCAATCTGTCTTGTATAGGTCTATGATGGGGTCCGGTAGAGAGCCAGACCTCGTGCACCTGGAGGCAAAAACAGTGGATGGTCGTAAGTACATCAGCTTTCAAATATTGTACTGTTCTGGACTGCTCTCATATACCTGTAACCACACAATATCATGATGGAAATCTGACTTCTCTTTAGTGATCTGCTCATTTAATATGAGGGGTTTGACTGTTCCAAGGCAGGTCTGTCAGAAGAGAAGTCTTTCCAGGAAGGCAAAAAGTTGGGATTAACAGGCTGTGAAAGGAGCCAAGAACATGGTAAGGAAGAATAGGCGATAAGCAGTAATTGGAGGTAGCACATACAGCACTTTTCTTTCTTCCTATGTGATTTTTGTTCATGGGAACATGGCATTGGAGAGAAGTTCCTGGGTCACAGAGTCTAGCTGCTGTTGTTTCACACAGTATGTAATGTCACCTTGTTTATAGCTTTACAGTTTTAACAGACCAGGGTTACTCTGCCTTAGGTACTACCTTTGAAAATACCTCATTTCTCTTGCATTAGAAACCTTTTAATGACCAGCCTAAGTGTATTCTTCACTGTTATTGCTTGTTCTGTTGTTGTCCTTCACTTTCATCAGCTCCTCTCCCTCCCTGCTTTGCCTCTTGAGGTGCTTTTCTCCATTCTAGGAGCCTCCTTTACCTGCAACTCCAAAATATTCTCCTAATTGGCTGTAAATTCTCTCAGGCACCCTAAGCCACCCGCTGGCCTTTTCTCCTCCCACCCATGCTTCTTCAAGGTTTATCTTTGAGCTCCACTGCTTTTGCAGATCTTCCTCCATGGATTTCTTTTCCACAGCACTGGATTGCCTCAGGCAGGCATCACACCGAAAGCCTGGTTGCCGTAGATCTCCTCATTGTAATTCCATATTGTTTCCACAGTAAATAGCAGTTTTGCTGCAACATAACAAGCAGATTTTTACCATTTGCAATATGTAAGTATTAATGATGCAGTCAATTCCTTTAAAAATGGATAAAATTCTCCCCTGAATTGTACCCCAAAAAGCAGTGATGTTACTTAAAATGTATATTTTGTCATTGGAAACTTAAAAACTGTCTGAAAATCTAACTGTAAGGTAATCAGGTTTTTTTTAACTTACTGAAATTTAGCATGAAAGAGAATTTTTTGGAAGATGAATTTTGAAAATAAAGTTGCGATAGAAACCATAAAGTTTTAGAGGTCTTCCCATTTCAAGATATGTAAGATTAGTAAAAGTGAAAGAATATATTATCTCTGTTTCTTATCACTTATGATCTCTGATTATTATTTCTCCTCTCAATTTCACTTACCTGAACATGGTGGCAAGGCTGGGAACATGAGGCTTTCTATTTCTTGGGACATGTTAAATGAGAATGAAAGATTCTAACAGGGCAGTGTTTATTTCAGCACAAAATATTACTGTTATAAGGCATTAAGAATTTGAGGTCATGGAGATGAAACACTACAACTGATGTTTAAGGAGCTATATTCTGGTGATGCTTTTGAGGGATGTTCAGCTCACAGTGGGCGGAGAAAGTGCCATGCTCCAAATGCCTTGAATCATCTTGTTTGAGTTCTTAGTCTGTAATAAGAATATTTTGCACAGCTATAGCACATTTCTGCAGAAGACTTCTTGAGTGCTTAACAAATTAGTAAACTTTATTACAGCTCTTAAGGTGGAAACTAAAAAAGAGGTAGATGAAACTGGCCTCACTGAGGAGTCAGGCATATTAATAAAGAATTGTGGAATAACAAATTATTGCATATCAGCTGAGCTCTAGTAACTGATTCTGCACACTTACATTGGCTTAGCTGTGAGGCAGCACAACTGAAGTTTTTCTGTTTAGGCAGTGACAGAACTACTAACGTAAATATAGCAGTGGTGTCAAACCTTCAGCCGGTGGTGACTCCTCTTGCCAACCAGTCATTTGGATGAAACTTCTGCTCATGAGTCAGGAGGTCACCATATTGGCAATATAAGAAAATGTGCTGGATTTTCAGTAAGTGCACGCTCTGTTTTGCCCATTGTTCCAGGGAGGGTTGATCTCGGGCAGAGGACTGCAGTGGGTAGCTGGAAGCAGTAATCTTGGAACATATAACAGCAATTTTTGCCAGAAGACATTTGGTAGCACTTCAGGTCACAGAATTTTGAGACTGAGACAGCCTAAGAGTGTGCACATGGTCCATTACTCTTGTTACCATGACCAACTTGGTATATTCATATATTCTCTTGGCTACTAGAGCCTGTTTTTTAAGTACTAAAGCAGTCTCCTTTTCCTCGATGAAGTAACCATGATCCTCCTCCCATGGATGAACAAACTTTTCTCCTCTGTAATGAAGCATGTGTGTCACTGCCAGTGGGGGAAATGGGGTGAAGTGTGCTGAAGTGAGAAAGGTATCTTTTTTCAAGCTGAGGGTAATTTGCAAATAATTTTTCTTGGGGTTTTTTGTGTGTTTGTGGTTTTTTTTCATGTTCTTGCATTTACTTGTTTATACTTTGTTTGGAATATCTCTTTTGAGAGTTAACCAAGTGTAAAAATTCAATAAAGGGATTAAATTTGAGAAGGTAGACTTGCCAAAACAAGGCAGGAAGAAAGAAGGAAGGAAATTGGAGCAGTGTGGAAACAACCACACAATCTGTACAATAAAATAAAAGATCCTGAAGTGGAAATATAAGGGCTAAGGAAAAAACAGCTGAACTCAGTACTAATAAGAAAAAACACTTAATTCTTGTGCTGGTATCTTTTTCAGCAGAAGCTGAGTAGTACAACTCCAGCTTTAGGTGAGAAGAAGTAGAAATGTCAGCAGAGTACGGTTGTTAGCCCATCTCCCTGGCAGGGTCGTTTGAGAACATCTATCAGCAGCAACCTTAGTATTGGGCTTTCCCTGCTAGGACACCCATAACTCTCTATCTCTGCTCTCTGATTATGGTCTGTCTGTGCATGTTATTTATTGTGTTTATATACATAATGTAAAAGGTTTACAAGGACCAAAATAGGAGTCTCTTGGCAGGCATAAATCAGTATAACTTCAGTGGCATGTTGATTTACACCTGCTGAGGATCTGGTTAGCAATGTTGTACCTGAGTGCACATTCTCCCTCTTTTTTTTTTTTTTTTTTCTTCTTTTTTTCCTTGGGATCCAGAAAAATCTGGACTCCTTCTGAACACACTGTGTCTCATCAAAATAGAGCGCAGGTAGCAATGAATAAACTGAGTACAGACTGTGCAATTTAGTTGTATTGATGGGGACAGATTTGCAGAGCTAATCATTGCCATTTATGTTTTTAATCTTGTTGTGTAAATTTTGGAGAGCACCAGGCAAATTTTCATCTTGTCAATGTGATGGTTTTGTTTATTTTTTAAAGGCTTTAGACCCAATCCGAGTCAATCTGGGACTGAGAGCATAGTGGTAAAACTGATTTTTCTGGTTGGAAGAAATTCATATAAACCTTACCTCACATTTCCATTTGTACACTTGGGTGTCCCTGGTGTTCCACTTTGATTTTGGAACAGGATCAAAGGCAAGCCAGCAAAGTCAGCAGGAATTGTGATTTTTTTGTTGTTGTTGTTGGTTTTTTGCCTGGTTTCAGGTCAAAACCCCAATAAGGCAATTAATCCCCTACAGTTTCTAACCACATGATAAGCTTCTCTTTGTTACATTCACCACCATAGTCAACAGGCAGAGTGACTGGTAGAACTTAAATCTAGGTTTGCTCAAGTGTAGCTTGAAGTGCTTTCAGAAGGTGTATAAACTTAATGACGTGTGGCTTTTAGGTTTGTAAAGAATACACAAGTCCTGAAAGGTCCTTAATTAATGGGCTTCTCTGATTTGAGCTAGGGAGGGTTGTCCCAGTAAGGCCTGATTAGAGGTAATTGATATGGAAGGTAATTTTTTTTCAGGTGATGCCTACTGAGGAATCCAGACTGTTGGTGAGAATTAGAAAGATGGGTTCCTACAAGGCACTTGGGGACTAACTGGGTACCCACTGGCCCTCCAGAGAATGGCAAAGCTGATTCAGAGGACATCTAAGTGACAGTTTCTGTAGGTGCAAGTCAAGAAAACCAACCGATACATATATGAGATATGCATTCACTTATGTAGATAGATGCGAGTCAATTTTGAGTAAAGTTTTTAATTTATGTTTTGGGTTTGTTTTTTTTAAGTGTGGATGAAAGAAGCTAAGGGGTTTTCTAATGTGCTAGAAAAATTTAGAGAGCTCCTGATATTTAAAAGTACTTTTGTTTCCTTTGCTTTGCTTCTGCTGTCCTGATTTACACAGCAACTTCTCTTATTGAAAGGTAATTTAGATGCTGCTGTGAATGCAGGTAAACCAAAGCCTGGTCAGCAGGCATACTCTGCTTGTTGATCAACAGGGACTGAGCATCTGGCCAACGGTGTCTGAATCAGAAAGTTGTGCTAGGACTTTAATTTCTGTTTTCACAGAACATTGCTAGAAAGAACAAAATAATCAATGCTGTGGGAAAAAAAAAGAGTAGGCAACCTAGCCTGACAGTCTTTTGCTAACATAGCTAGAGTGGTGAATTAATTCCCATGGTACACTAAAACTGTGCCGTGATTTTTTTTTTCCTGATCATGATTAGTATTTGTCCTGGAGAATGATATCTGCTAGTTTCTCTAATTATATCCTTATGCCAGAAATGGCAGAGGATATACTTCTCCACGTAGAGAAAGATTCCTGACTCTGGCATGCAATGAAGAAAAAGTAGCAGCAGGATAAAACCAGATTTGTGAGTAGTTAGTAAATGGGATAGCTTCATTTCACTGATCTTCATTATTGGTTAATTGGTTTGCAGTTGCTGAGTCCTGGAGAGTTGTGAATGTACTCCCATATCATAAACATTTCACAAATCAACATTCGGACCAGATGGAAATGGATAAAATAATAATTTTGTGTTTCTCAAAAAAGGAATAGAAAGATTAAAATATGGGAGAATATTTAAATAAAATCTGGAACTCATTGCCATGGGAGGTAGTGGATGCTGAAGGTGTACCTGGACTACCAAGGCACCTAGATAAATTCTTATAACCTTTTCTAGGCATCTGTTATTAGTCACTGTTGGAGAGGGGTTACAGGCCTGGGTCTTTCTGTGAGATATGTTACTACCATGTTCTTACGGTTCATTAGTTACAGCATACCAGTTATCCTTCAAAAGCAGAAACTACCCCTAATGTCTAAAGCTGCTCAATGATGAACTAGGATACTCCATAGTAAATCTGGAAGACAAACAAGTCATAGATTATGTGGATGCTCTTTGCATAAACTCGTGATTTTTCCTTAGTGGATTTATTTGTAGAGAGAAGGACACATTCCTCAATGAATTAAAGACAAGAAGAAAAAAAAAAAAAAAAAAGAATTATATGTTTGCAGTGAATACAGTGAATATTTTCTCTGACTCTCCTTGTATGATCAAATAAGGTTTTCAAAAGATACACGTGCAAGCTTAGACTAGAAAGCAGTGGGTATTAGGGTTTGATATGCCATCCGAAGTAACACTTGGCAACAGAGTATCCTGAAGAAAGTCATGCTCTGCTTTAGGAAGGGATTTGAAACTCTCCTGTGTACTTTTGCAGAGCCTCGCCAACCTCCAGTAACCACCAACAACCTTCCATCTCCACTAACTGAACCAAGAAGTGGCTCTGGGACAGGCTGGATGCATTTCCCTTGAGAACATATTAGCATGGAGCTTGAGCTAAACAGAAAACACTAAAATACTTCGTGGCACGGGGTGCCCCTGGCTCTTAACTTTTCCTATGTGTTAGCATCTGCAATTCTCTTTCACCTCTGAAACAGATTAATTTTGTCAGAGGCTTCCCTTACAAGATGTCTTCTCCATTCTTATGTTCTGTGACTTTTCTTGCTTCCTCTTAAGAAATAGCTGCCATTCCCTGAGAAGAATCCTACTCTAGGTGTCTAAACCTGTCAAAATCAAAGTGTCTGGGGGCGTAAGAGCTTGGAGTTGCTATGTTCTTCTCTCCAGGCACAGCGTGACATTGTTGTTGTATATTAAAAACAGCAGCTGTTGTTGGAGGTGAGGGTTCTGGAAATGAAAAGCATAATGTCCTAATTACCTATGGCAGGGAAAACATCTGTGAAAGAAAACTAATGAAATTAATTCCAGAGCTTAGCAACTGAATACATTAATTGACATTAATTAATGCTAAATTACAAAGCTCTGCCAGTGGAATCACATAAAATGTCCATGAGAGTCAAATGCCAAAACAAAATCCTTGAGTTAGTGTGAGCACAGCAAAACTTCCCTTAGGAAAAAAGAGGGATCCAGGCACTGCAAGAAGCCTGCTTTTCATTCTTTCTGTCTCCCGTAGCAGAGGAAGCTTTTCTTGGTGTGCACATCTCAGGGTTTGGCTGTTTGGGAGATTAGCTTAAGCAATTTCGGTGTTCTGCCCTTTAGTGTAGTTATTACTGGCATTTTAGAATTGAAGCCGTGGAGAATTGCACTGTAAAAGTTCACAGGAATTGCCTTAGTAAATCTTCATCAATGGTACAATCACTGCTGCAGAGACTCCTGCGATCACAGCAGAAATAGACATGGTCCCCATTCCTCCATTAAAACAGGATCGAAAAAACTTCAGTCACCTCTAATGGATGTGAACCTGGCCTGCTCTTTAAAATCTCTTGTGGAGGAGATTCCTTAATCTTCTTTGCTGGCTGGTCCCAGCAGCACCTATCCTGTTACCTCCCTGTGCTCTCAGGATAAATAACCCGTTTGCATGGGAAGTAAGACAGCACTGCATTATCCTCTTAGTGTCTTCTGTCCAATGCGCCTGTGGAAGGAAAAGGAAACAATGGTGGGGAAGGAAACGAGGTGAGAAACAGAGGTCTCATCCTATATAGCTCTATGCTGGGTGATTCGATCCCATGTGTGAAAAGCCACCCAGTCTTGCCAACAGCTCAGGGGGCGGTGGGACCAGCCCATTTCAACTGATGCTGCTTTGATTAAGCTCAGGATTGCCAGGCGTTTCAGTCAGGAACCTTCTTGGGACAGAATGAGAGACCCCACCTGGTGTACTGTGTCCAGCTCTGGAGCCCTTAGCACAGCAAAGACATAGACCTGTTGGAGCAGGTCCAGAGGAGGGCCACAAAAATGATCAGAGGGCTGGAGCACCTCTCCTGTGAAGACAGGTTGAGAGAGTTGGGGTTGTTCAGCCTTGAGAAGAGAAGGTTCCGGGGAAACCTTATTGCTGACTTCTAGTACCTAAAGGGGGCTTACAAGAAAGATGGGGACAAACTTTTTAGCAGGGCCTGTTGTGACAGGACAAGGGGTAATGGTTTTAAACTAAAAGAAGGTAGATTTAGGCTAGACATAAGGAAAAAAAAATTTACTATGAGAGTGATGAAACACTGGTACAGGTTGCTCAGAGAGGTGATAGATGCCCCCATCCCTGGAAACATTCAAGGTCAGGCTGGATGGGGCTCTGAGCAACCTGATCTAGTTGAAGATGACCCTGCTCATTGTAAGGGGGGCTGGACTAGATGACCTTTAAAGGTCCCTTCCAACCCAAACTATTCTATGATTCTGTGAATGTGGGGGCAGGTGTGGAGGGCTGTCCTTCATGATACAATGAATTGAATTAAACAGGAGGAGTGGGAATTGTTTGTGTTGCTGGTGAAGAGATGCATGCCCGTTCTCCATCTTATGACAAGGAGGGGATGAGCTGCACCACACACTACTACTGGGTGGTGGAGGAGACTCTGGCCCCCTTGTCCCTCTCCTTCCTAGGAGCAGAGGGACAGAGGGCTGAACAGCTCTGAGAGGGAACTTTCCTGAGCTCTCTGGAATGAGCAGGCTGGGAGTTACGTCGTTCGCTGCCCTCTCGTGGCTAATGTGGAAAAAATCATGTCCCTCTGAAGGGAAATACATTTTGATCATGCTCTCCAGGCTGTATTAATTAATGTTTTGCAGTGAGCTGCGAAAGCATAAAATGCTATAAACTGCAGTGACTAATACTACTTAGCACTTTATATATTCCAAGAACTTCGCAAATGCCGGGGTAAAATCATCCCTCATCAAACTTTCCTGAAGGTTCGTTACCCTGCATGTGTTTCAAGCAGAAGTCAACAGCCCTTAGAAGCAAGAAAAGAAATACCAAATGATAGATTTTAATTAAAACCAAGATTAAATATGAGATGGTAAAATTCCAGCTATTTCTATTTCAGTGTAAAATGCTACTTCTCTGATCAGAAGGTGGTAATTATATCAAACAAGGGGCTGCGCTTCTCCAGCAAGGAAAAAGATTAGAAATAGTTCTAATGTTAAATGCCACGTAGTGTTTCTGTCATATAAGTGCTAATGCTAAAATCCTTCTTCCTGTAAATCAGCTTTGTCATTAAACAAAATGCAACTTCTCAATTGATCTGGAAGAGACCAAATTGAATACTGAGAATCTGGTTCTATATTCTAGGATAAATTACCACCGTGAAGAAATTAAAATTGTTTTTCTTCAGGTGATGGATCATGAGATGAGCACCCTGCAGTGCTTCAGAATAGGAGATGAGGACATCCCATGCAGTGACAGTGGATGAGATGGCTTTGGGGCTGCATTTAGTCCATTTACTTCAAAACATATGACTGATTGAAACTGCTAAGGCCTCTAGTTTCAAGAGAGTGTGGAATGATTGCCCAGGTTTGCCAGAGTGCATCTATCTACACTGTCAACAGAGAAGTAGGTAAAACCCCTGAACAGGAGGTAGTCTGAATTACTTTCCAAGGTGATCTGAATTACTCTGCAGAGTTTAGTGCTGTAGGAAATAGAGGTGCACTGTGGAAGGGGTTCTTAGTGGTGACACTATGGGGCAGGTGTCCTCATACTTGTGAATGCTCTGGGCCTTGGCCATGTTCTAAATAAACTCAGCATGTGATCGTGGAGAAGCTGTCATGCTCTACAGCAAATCCCACACCATGGGGATGACAGGGAAACTGTAAAGGCTCAGCACAGAGAGTATCTGTCCCACAGCATAGACACAACTCTTCAGACCCATAGTTACTTTGGGAGCCAGAGGATTTTGGCTGGTTTTTGCCTCTGTAAAGGGTCCTTCACAGCTCTCTTGTTCCCTCACTCAGTTCCTTGCTTTAAGCTTAAGCCTGGGTAGCATCCAAGTAAACTCAGCAGGGCAGGTAACAGTGCTTAATGATATGCCCTTGACTAGGTTTCTGTCAGACCTGAGTCACAACCATTACATTGTGCCACCTTCAGATGCTGCTTCTGGTCTACTTCCAGCATGGAACCACAAGAGTGGCATGGAGTAATCAGATAAGCTATGCTGGGCTCTGTCTTGGTATAAAGGAGCAATGTATACCTCTCCTGACTGGCATGGGGTGGAATGAAAGAAATAATGGGAGACAAAGAAGGAAGGAACTTAAAGGAAGAAAGTAATCAAGGGTGGATTTATGAGGGGTGTAAGGGAAAGAAGTGTTGTGTTGCATTGAATGGATGGTGTTACTTCATGTCATGTGAGGCTGGGAAGCAGAAATCCTGCCTCAGCAAACAGGTTTGTGACAGTAGGAAGAATCTGCACTCAGGATCTCAAATGTCTTGGTTTTGTTCTTTTCCTTTCAGATGCCCAATACATCACCTGCAAGATGCAGAACTGCAGTGAAGCCACTCGCAGCAAACCCTTTCCAGGCTATATTGACCATAACTCCCTGATTGTCCAGGATGATTATGTCTTTGTTCAGGTGCGGAACACCCTCTTCTCTTATTTAGCCTATTATTTTATATTATACTATTCTGTATTATATTATTTTCTCTTCCATTCCTTTGAATGTATGTGCATGTGTGTTAGCTCCCAACTAATCAGGCAACACTGGATACAAATGATAAAGGCACTGAGTGGATTGTAGCAGTCTATTACAATGCTAATAGTGTTCCTTTTACCGCTAGTATCTTGTCACCATAGGGTCATAGAGTTCCTGCTTGGAGCATCCACCATGTGTACTGGAGTGCTCTGTGCCATTCCCTGCAATCTCATCAGTGCTCTAGGATTACTGCTCTAACCTCCCAGCTTGAAGCGATGTGTCAGTCATCTGCTATTACAAGGGAGTAGACCAAAGCTTTTTTGAGTGTGAGAGGGAAATAGAAAAGGAGAGAGGGAGTCAGGGGTAGAACCAAAGAAGGAGTAATCAGGCTTTATTGTTATGCCTCAGTTGTGATTATAGTGAAACAGCTGAAGATGAGATGTACTCAGCCAAGCTGTGTTCTAGGTGAGAGCTGGTGAATAGATCTGAACTACTGTGGGTTTCATTAGGCTACCACCAATGTCCATTTAATAACAACTGAAGAGGGCAAAAATAAGAATAGAATTGCAGGGAACATGGAGGTGAACTGGAAATCATTAGGACTAAACTGGTCTTCCAAACAGTTTATATTCTGCCATGCTTGAGGATGGAGGGAAGAGAGAGTACTGATATTTTAAATTGGGTGAGTTGATTGCTAATTACCTTCAGTTAATGAACTCAGTCATAAACATCACTCTAATTGATCCACAAATAAATCTGGGACATACGTTCCAGAATAGCTTTTGTGCCTAGTGTGTTTGAGGCATAAATGAAATATATATTTGGTAAGGAAACCAGGGGCACATATCACTGTTCAGCCATTCTCTCTCACTTCAGAATGACTGCGTGTTTGTGGCTTGACTGACACAGGAACTAGGGAATTTCTCTTCATATGTGAATTTATTCATTGCTTCATCACTGATGCCTTGATTTTATGCTCTTCAAAATCGTTAGTCACCTCTGTTCTGACCTGATGTTATTACATACTATAGAGAAGCCAACCCCTTTGCTTCATCTGAAGTCAGTGATGGGGAGATTGTCTGCCTTTCTGGATAGCCCTTGTATTTTGATTCATTTTTCTTTCTGTCTATAAATTGTTGTATAGTGTTCCCAATGCTGTCAAATTTCAGCTTTGTTCCACCTCCATGTTAGCTGCACGGTGTAAGGAGGAGCATGTGAGGAGAGGCAGCCCTTTATGATGTTCCCCTTAATGCCCAATGGGACTTTGCACAGCTGTATATATTCATGTTCGCAATGCAGTTTGAGCAGGTATCGTGTAGTATTTGGATTTGGAAAGCTCCCATTTTAATCCTTAAACTTCTTTGGATTCTTAAACAGAAATAAATATAACAGGTCAAAGAGCTAGTACTTGCCAATCATTAATAACTGACATTTACAGGTATGAAATAATAATACTGTAATCCTTGGAAACAACCTCTGCTTTGCTGAAGCAGTCAGTGAATTTACTGTTGGCTGGCAATTTAAAATGGCATTCTTCAAGTGGTTACATATGTATCCGGATGTATCTGGCTGGCAAGGAACAGCTAAATAAGATGCCCTGGCTGATGTGGGACCCTGCCTTATCCCAGGCACTGGTCTTCACAGGATGAATAGCTCTATACCAGACAGTAAAGGCTGGGAAGAATAGATGAACACCCTGAGCACCCTCTCCTAGCCTTCCTTACCTTCCTTGATCTTCATTTAGCTTTTTTGCAGCTGAGGCATTTGGAATCATAACTAGTAGGCTCAAAAGCATGATGATAAAGGAATGTGGATTTATGTCTTTCACTACACCGTGTTTTATTTACAAACTCACACTCTCTCATAAACACTGCTTCTGGCCTGCCTTCCTTTGACTTTTGCCGAATACCCTTAAAATAAAATTGTTGAAGAGCTTTAGAATAAGAAATAGTTCTTACTTGACTTTATCTGGTATGAACCTAGCCTCTGTGTATCTTGCATTTTAAACTACTGCAGTCCATTTTAAAACACTTACTATGAGAGAAAAGTCTTGCCCAGATATCAGGCAATTAGAGCAATGTTCTGCATGGAGAATCCCTTGAAATATTTGTTCTTCAGTATCTTTCATCCAAGAATTTCAAAGTACTTTACAAATATTGATTATATTTCAGCAGCACTGGAAGCCAGATAACATTGACAGGTTTTTTCTTTCTATTTTCCCCCTCCTTTAATAGGTGGTACGAAATGAAACCTCACATTGCTCTAACCCAGCATTTTCAAGGTCTTGCCATCAGTATTTAGGCACTTAGATAAATGGCCAGATTCACAGAAATACCAAATCAACCGAGCTTCTCCTGCCTTCAGGAGCTGTGAATGCTTAGCTGATCTCGTAACAGATACATATGATGGCTTGTACAGGGACACACAGGAAACAAAGCTGGAGGCAGAAATAGAAATCAATTGCCATGTCTGCCAATCTGCTGATCTAACCAAGAGCCTATACAGCAGCTCTGCAGATAGCAAAGAACAGACTGTTTTGTGGTAAGGCAGAGGAGAGCTGTGGTATCAGCAGGTGATATAATGACCCAAATGAAGCTAGGACTTTCCCCAGACTTTCACCTGAAATTCTGGCCTTTGTCTCTCTTTGCAGAAAATGGGATTCCTATTGCTTTCTTTTTCAGCCACTATCAGTTAGATCAATGTTTATTCATCAACTGTAATAGCACTGCAGTTCTAAGCTATTGCCAGCAATACTGTGGTATTTCCCTTGACAGCTTTTGCTTGATATTTTCCCTGATAATAAAAAAATATTTTTAAAAATCCTGATGATAACTTTTCTGCTTTTCTCATAGTTGACATCAGGAGGAAGACCACATTATTACGTTTCTTATAGGAGGAATGCATTTGCACAGATGAAGCTGCCAAAGTACTCCTTGCCCAAGGTAGGTTGCTGTTGCTGAAATGCCCATATGAATCATAGAATGGTTTGGGTTGGAAGCGACCTCAAAGATCATTTAGTTCCAAGCCCCCTGCCATGGGCAGGGACACCCTCACTAGACCAGGTTGCCCAAAGCCTCATCCAACCTGGCCTTAAACAGGCCAGTATGAACCTACAGATATTTTGATTGTACAGAAATTCTTGAATCCAACACAAGTAACCACAAGATAACATGCAATGAGTGAAAAAGTAATTCTTCTTTAACAGAACATTTGCAAGCAAGAAAGGTCTGAAAACAAAGTCAGCACTTTGGCTAGTCGAGGACATGAGCATGAAATATAGGCAGATACCACGGCCCATGTCAATTACCGTTGTTTTATGGTTAGGTAATTAAGTTTTGGAGGGGACTCTTTTCCTTTTTTTTTTTAAATCTTAAAATTCTCTTCCTCTATCCCTGTCCTGTATGGGTAACTTTTTGTGCTTTGCCTCATTAGCAGATTTTAATGGGAACCAAGCAAAGAGATGTCTTTGTGTGTCTGCTCCATATCTTCCCTAATTAAGAACAATGGTGAATTAGCATTGGAGCTTGAAAGGCTATTGCTGCCTTCTGGAGATGAATTTTTTAAAAGACCTATATAAAATGTTAGAGCCATTTTGAAGAAATCACCATTTTACAGCTGGGGATCTTAATGGCTTCTTAACAAAGATAGAGGATTTTTTTTTGAGGCCTTTTCATTCTTGATATAGTCTGGCTTAAATGAAATTTAAGCTCAAAGGTAGTAAATGATCTTGTGGATTCTACGTGAGATCTAACATCTGGAGACAAATGCATTCCCAGAAATTAAGCAAGGATTGTCAAAAGGAAAAAAAGAAAGTGCAAGGTCAGCCTATTCCTAGAAGTTGAAAGTACAGCAGATTTTGTAGGTGGAAATATTCAAAGTGATAATATGGCTGATATCACAACTGGCTTTCTTTGATTCCTCAACTCATCTGGCCTGTTTATAGTGGATTGACTGGGTGACCTTCATATAACCAGACTGCAGCTCACACCCAGGCCTTCAAGGCCATACCTTATCTACTCTGCTGTTATATCCTTTGCTCCTGTTTACCTCACCTGAAAACCCAGCTTACAGGACATTGGAAGACCCTACCAGAAGCCACGATAATTTCTTGGCTCTCACACAGGAGACCTGTGGTCTGCCCCAAAATCTTCAGTCATGTTTAAAGATAGGTTGGTTTGAAGCTTCCTGCCCAAGCAGGAGGGAATTATTCTGTCAATTGAGATTCAGTTTAAACAGGTGTTATTTGAAGTAGCCCTTAGCAAAAGAGTTGCATTTTTAGCATAGTTATTGTAACACCCAAGTCAAAATCATCATTTACAGCTGATTCAGACTGTGTGTAGAGACACTGCTTGCTTTGAACTGGTTGGTTTTTTTAGCCCACACTTATTTTTCCAGCTGTCCACCTTCTCAAAGAGATTTCTGGAGAGCCAGGAAAAATGCACTACAAATAAATTGCAATGTGTTCTCAGTGAATAGAAACTGGAGCAATGCATTCATGTTATTTGACCCAAGGAAAAAGTCAGATATTTAAGGAGATAAGATGCTTTGTCACAATCTCAGAATATCTTCAAAGACCGAAGAGCTGCATTTGGCTTGGAAGGAGCTACAGTGGAGCTATGGCTGTCTAGGAGGCTACTATCAAAGCAGGATAGCTGCTTTTATTAAAAATGCACAAAGTGTTACACTATTCAAGGAATTGAAACAAACAGCTTCTTCTATGCCTAAATTCTCTTTTATCTCCCTAGCTAAGAAAGAGGGGCCAAATATGGTAAACAGTACTAAGTGACGTCTGGAATTGAAGACGGAACTATCAAGCTTTTTGTCTCTGCATGTCACTCTTCCTAAACTGGAGGGGTGTGACGGCAGGCAGCTTTGGCAGGTGATACTGCTGCTCAGGCAGAGATGGCCTCCAGCAAATCAAAACTAAAATATTCTTCTTGTTGGCATCGATAGCCTGTTAGCCAGTTTGATTAAAAGCCTAAATTAACTTGAAACTTTCTCCTATACAGGAAGATGCCTATCTAGGTGCATACAAGTTGTTTTAGCCCTGTAAATAGTGTTTATTGAGACCTGTTAATTTCTACAGTGATGTTGATCAGTGGGCTGGTACTGCCTATGCAGCACCACAACGTAGGCTCTGTTGCAGACTCTGTAATGTCACTCATGATAATCACCTTAAATGTACACACAGGCTACATCCACTCCATTTTAGCCAATGCACTGGGCCGACATCTGTGAATACTGAAGCAATCCAAGCAATTTCTCTTTTAAGAAGACTTGTCCTTAACTGGTGCTGGGCTGAATACTGATGGGATGGGTGCGTGTGGTACTTCTGTTTTAAATTCATCACCTTCTTTCAACCTCAGGATGCACATCCTGATGGAAGAAGCAATAACCACAAAAAAATCCTTAAATACAGACCTTAAAAAGAGCTGACAGTACCAGTAATTGACAGGATAAAACAGGCATTACACATCCCTGCTATTTAACTTGCCAGGAAGAAAAGTTCCCTGACCAAGTGCAAAAAGGGCAATTGAAGCATGTTTAGTAATTCAGAAAGCCTTGGCCTTTAGTCATTTGATCAAACCCATGCACAGCATCGTGCTCTTACTTTTGTCTTTGGAAAGGCAAGAGGGACAGATAGTAGATCTGCATATTAATGTGCTTCCACTATGTGCTGGAACAGAGAGAGGAAAGCTCAAATTCTCAGTAGGCAGATGCATGGGGAGCCCCTGAAGAAGACAACAACTGTTCGAGAAAGGTGCCTTGCTTCACTTTTCTGTTCTTTTCCCTTTCTTTAGGGAGGTGAAATGAACATCTGTTGTAGTGGTGAAAGATGCAGCGAAGCTCTTGCTCCATATCAAGATGAATGCTGTCTTTTTGTATTATTCCTCCCTCAAAAAAAGCAACCCCCACCCTGAAAAAAAATAAAGTAGAAGAGATATGATATACTGATTAATTTTAATATTCCCAATGTGGAAACAAAAAAAAAAAAAACCCAACTGCTGTTGGTCAAAAACCTATTTGATGCCCATATACTGATCTCTTTCTGTCAAAGTTTTGCATGGTTACTGCATCTACTGGACAAGGCCATATAAAGAGGAAAAGTTAATTGATCCCCAAAGGCAAACAGTTGGAACACTATCTTTTTTGGTTTTCTGCACTATGCATATTATGTCAATTCCCTCAATCTCTGCTTCTCCAGGCTTAAATTCCTTCAGCCTTACCGGGATCTTCTTTAGAATTGCATCTTCCAGCATGATCTGATCAAAACTCAGGAAGCATCCAGTGAACAAATTAACTTATTTGCTTCTTAAGCATTCATGAAATTGCCTTTAGTTTTCCCTGGTGTTAATCAAAATGTCTTTTTACGTGTCTCCCCTAGTTATTACAAAACTATTGATTAAAATGGTAAGTCAATGAAACTGTACATTCACCAGACAAAACAAGTTTTACCTATAATCTCTCTCTATGTTTAAGTAGAGAGGCCTACCCATATGTATACCACATATGAAAAAGTTTAAATTTGAGATTAGAGTTGTGCTAGCCAAGGTTGTATAAAGGACATTGGGGACACCTACTCTACCAACAGATTGACTAGGGTGACAGTTCGAAATAAGGGGCCTCTGACAAAGAGCTGTGACTGTAACTTCGACTAGCGCAGCTGGAGCTCAGAGAGGATATCTATTCACAACCACAATTGGTAGAAGGCAGTGGGACTTCTATTACCTTTCCTATTGCCTCAGGATTTAAGCCAATCTGTTCCCCCACAAAACCAGCCCTTCTTCTGGGATACATTTTTCTCCAGTGCAAAGCAGCAAGTAAATCAAGTGAATATTCATCCACACCATACTCAGATCTGGATCTGGATGAAGAAACAACTGTTCTGAATCTTAACTTCATGGTGAATCCACTTTCAAATTTATAGACCATATTTCTTCATTATATTATTTTTCATCTTTACATTACAAGCTCCATCTGGAAGTATTAATTCCCCCTACAAACCCACAAGAAAGTGACTTGTCAAAGACTATTACTAACAGACGGAAGAAGTAGCATCAGCTTCCAAAGAGTATATTTTCTGATAAAGTTCCCAGTTTTGCATATAGAAAGTCCTGGCTGAGATTCATGGAAGCAGAATAACTTTGGGATATCTGCCCAAAACAGACAGAACAGCTGAATCTTCTGGGAATCACCTGGTGCTAAGAAATCTGCATTTCTTTTCCTACCTCCACAGATTTTTATGGCATCAAAGAACTCAGGGTGCCTGTGCTGGGCAGATAGAGCCTGGGAGTTTCATTATAACAATCTCTCTTGGTGGCTTTTTCCACTAGGTAATAATTTCTCCAGGCATTGAAAGAGGGAATCAGGTTTAATAGTTTCTGTTTTTTCTTTAATTTTGCAATCTTTTAATTGTTTCCTGCCTGCTGTAACACACCAAACAAACAGTAAAACAAAACCTCACTCATAACACTAGTGAGCTAACAGTAATTCTGCTCTTTACATCTAGTGAGGATTAGGGTTGTCTTTCTGTTATATTTCTTGGGGGGGTGTTTAGCACAGGGCCTTGGCTTCTAGTCAACACTGTCATTAGAAATAATAAATAACAGCAGGACTGGCTGCAGACATTAACCCATTAGATGCTCCTTGTATCAGTTCCCAAGCATACTTGGTTTCTGAATGCTAGGCAAGAAGCAGATGTTTCAGTTGCTGCTTTTTTTTTTTTTTTTTTAACTTTAAAAACCCCCACAAACCCCACATTTTTAATATCTGTGATTCCACAATCACAAGTGTAATCACTCCGGTGCCAAAAAAAACCCCAACAAATAAACAACCCCCTTTCCCTCCAAACAATGTACTAATTAAAATGAAAGTGTGTGTGGGGGGAAGTGCTGCTGTATAACGCTGTACTGCCAATGTAAATGTTCAATTAATACCTGATCAGTTAATTACCACTTTGAAAACTGGCAGAAGAGAGCTGGTATAAAATATTCCTGGATGGAATTATCCGCTTACAGGAGTGTTGTCTACAGCTACCGATTAAACTCCAGCCTAAATATATCCCTTGCTCCTCCACAATTACTTTGGTGCCCTTGGAAATGACAGAGCAGAGCTCCTGCTAGTAACCTTTCTCTTTTCTTTCCCCAGGACATGCATGTTATCAGCACCGATGAGAATCAGGTGTTTGCAGCTGTTCAAGAGTGGAACCAGAACGACACGTACAATCTGTATATCTCCGACACCCGAGGGGTGTACTTCACCCTGGCCTTGGAAAATGTCAAGAGTAGTCAAGGGCTGGAGGGGAATGTGATGATTGACCTCTATGAGGTATGTCATGACTCCAAACATCTCATTCCTATCTCAGGAGCTCACGTGATGCCAGTACTGTTTCCCTCTTGCACATCAGTTTTGTAATATGCCTGCAAACAGCAGAGCCAAAAATGTGACTAAACACATAGTTTTACCCTCCTTTTACTTAAGGGCCTCAGTGCAATCAGCTGAGTTTCAAGGCCTGGTTTTACACAGGTGTTGAGTTTAGGCCCAGCCTAATATTATGAACAGATTCACTGCTGTACTCTCCTGTAGGTTCTCAGATGAGGAAGAGCTCATGACTCTTTCATGCATAGGAAGATATACATCAGAAGATGTAGTGGAATAGTTCATTCAGTCCCTAAGAGGAAGTCGTTTCTCAGCCCAAATCCTGCTGACCCACATTGGTCCAGCCTATGGATCTGAAAGCTCCCAACATTGAATAGCATTATTCTCCAATTTTTTGCATTTCTGACAGCTTAATCTCTTGTTTTAGAAGTAAGGAGAGACAGCAGGTTTTGGTTTTTTTCTTTGTCACCTTCCTCAGCTTGAACTATTCTGGGAGCTAAAGTGATTTTAGATATACCCTCTCAGACTATCCCATGAGCATGGAAAATCCGCTACCTCATTTTGATGTCCGTTTTACCCCTGAGCCTTTTTCTGAAAAGTACATTCTGCCTAAGCTTACCTGTAAAAAAGGCTAGTTTACATTGTCTTCTTTCCAATGACTACTGATCCAAAGAACAGGACTTTTAATGTGCCCTGGTACTTCTCTTGCTCTGCTGCCTGTTTTGCTTCTGGAGACATTCCTCAGCTAAGTAGAAGTTCAATCCTCAGCTGCTGTTTTGAGGGTCAGCTTCTCTTTTCAGGTCTCCTCCAGGGTATTTTCAGACCATTTAGAATAAAGTCCATGAACTAATTTGAGTTCCTTTGAAAATGAAAATGCTTCCCATATTTCCCCATCACTGTCTGAATATTAGCTCTGTTATACAGTTTTTCTTCAGCTACCCTTTACTTGGAAATCACCTTGAATTGTCCAGAGAGCCCAAGCGTTGTGTACATAAATGCAGATGAACTGTAGGAGGATGGACACTGGCATTTCAGTCATTTGGAGATTTTTACTATTAATCTCTCTGCAGCACTGGCAGCCCATAGAAAAACTGTTGTCTCTTATTACTGTCAGCTCAGGAAGCAGTTTCACTACATTATGTAAAGGTGTCCTACATCCCAGGGGGAAAGAAAAGCCTTTGTTTTATTAGGCTGACACCACATGGTAACCTGGATTGAAATTGATGGAATCAGACTTGTAGCGTCATATCTGCTGATTCTCTAGATAGAAAGAATATTGGCTGACACTGAACCTGGCACAAACCTTCCTTTCAATTTGATGTTCTAGCTGGAAGGGAACAAAAAGCCATCCAGCATGATTCTCCCAGTACGGTTGTTGCAAATGATGAATGCTCTAGGGGTAAACGGAGATGAAAACAAGAGAAGAAAAAAATCCATAGATAAATTAAAAGGAAGTGGAGAGATTGCAAAATGAGTTCTTTTGTGGTGACAGCAGTATACCTAGAAAAGCAAGATTATTTGAGAAGATGCCAGAGAAAGACTTGTTGAATGTGCATGTTTCTGTATGCATGTTTTTCAGGTGTTGTTAGAACTAAGTTTTTCTGGTTGCATTGTAGTGAATGTGTTTGTAGTGTAGATTCCAAAACTGATTCTACGTCAAGGACAAATATGCTCAGTGCTGCTCAATGGGGAAGTGCATTTGGCACGAAGAGAAAATACAAGTTCTTTCATGGTGCCTCATCATGTTCTCCCTTCTCTTCTCCTGTAAGTCATCATGAGCCTTTCACTCAGGTTGTTATTTCAGTGTGTGGGCAGTTCTGCTGCTGGACCTTGTAGAGGATGAGACCATTCCTAGAGGGACGCTATTCCCTATTCAGCTTGTTGGACAGAGCAGGGTATGAGAATAGCTCTTCTCTCCACCACCTTCCAGTGCCACTTCATCAGTAGCACACTGGACTCAGCATTCAGTAGGTCTGAAGTCACAAAAGTCCTAAAGACCATCTCCTAGAGCAAGGGAAGAGCAAGAATCACTGGCTGTTGGGTCTGAGTGCCCTTTCTAGTTCTTGCACCTCCCCACTGATGTGATATGGCTCTGCTTGGCTCTGTAGTTGGACTGGTCCACAGCAAGACAATTGTGCCTGTTGGGAGTCCATGCCTGAAGTGATAACAGACTGTGAGGAGATGTGTCTATAGCTATGGTAGATATGCCTATCGCTCTGGGACTTATTTTTTTTATCAGTATGCAAATTGGATGGGAAGTATATGTTTGATGTATGAAGTTGGTGATGGGGAGTCTGTTTTGAGTTCTGTGTTCGAGTGTCTTATATGAATCTTTCTAAAACTGTGGACAGTGTTTGTATCTGCACACAATGCATTTGGAGTGGTGAGGGTTGTCTGCAATGTGTGTGTGGGAGCTGATGGAGTGCTTTTCTCTCTGCTGGTGGTCATGCACTTACTTGCATGATTCTTTCTCTCTTATGATTGTATGAACAGTAGGGATGAACAGATCGTTGTGTGTATCATGGTTGTGTATATGCAATAGATGTATCTCTTCCTACTGAGAGCACACAAACATGTACAGTGTGTGCGGTCTTTTTTTAAGATAAAGCTGTCCAAGACTGACAGTATAACTTACACTTTGCTTTCTCAGGAAAGGATTCTGAGTCCCAGCCCATGACTAGAATCATAAAAAGAAAAATTCACAGGATTTCAGAACACATTTATCACCTGATATATAAAATGCTCTTTAATCATTTATGGCCAGCATTTCACAGGGACTATATAATACAACTATTTCAGAACAACAAAGAAAAGTACAAATGGAGCTATAGGCTTTGGCCTCTGGTAGTAAAGGCAGAACTAAGTTATTTTTCCAGCCCTGTCTATTCATGCAGTATCACTGGGAGATAAATACCTTTGTCTTTTCAGGGTGCCTTACTACTACAACAAAGAAATACCGAATACTTAGTTGGGCGGAACCAAACAATCCAGCTAAAAAATTGAAAATATTATCTTTTTATGCTTATATCAATAATAAATTAGTTAGCTACATAATTTAAAGACTATTGTCCATTATAGCAGGTAATTTCTAAGTCTTTACATAACCTCAAATGAAATTCAGTACCATTGCTCAAGCATGAAAGTGCTCTGCAGAATGACTAAGTACACCAATGCACTGTACACTACTAGTCTCACATGTGATTAAAAGTGCAGTAAAGTCCTACTCACTAGGAGCTGTAGCATTCAAATCCAGCCACATAATTAAATCAGTTGAGCTGGAACAAACTTTGAATCTGCTGTGTAACCATTTGCCACATGATGCTATTTAAGTCAATGTCTATGAATAAAAAGTCTTGATGAATGATTCTGTGTACTAGTTCTACATCATAAGAAGAGATGGGGTGGATGACCGAACAGACTTGCTGGAAACCAAAAAGTTTCTCACTTTCCCCCTCCTCCCGATTTTGCTTCCCCTTTTATTGCAGCACTCAGATTGCAGAATGACAGCCTAACAAATTCATTCGCAAGCTGCAGCAGCTATTGGGCTATTGATTTTCAGCGTGCTGAGAAGATGGGAACATTCTGCAGTGTGAGTTGTGGTTTGAGGTTGACTTTTTTTCTCCCTACTAAGACACTTTTGGGCTTGGTTCCAACGCGAGTCTGTTAGCATCACATCTTTACAAAATCCTCCTGCAGTTCTATGGACTAAAGCGGTTGGGTAAAACACCAGGAAAAATAAAAGGATGGCAATCTTATTGCTAGCTCTATAACTAGCATACTGGGTAGCCTTGCTTGAGTCACCAGTGCTTTGGTTTCCTCAAAGTACGAAACGGTAATAAAAATGCCTCTGTGCCCCAATTTATCCTGTTGAAACACTGATAATTATGAAACACATTGGGATCCTTAGATGAAATGTCTTAAGCAGGCTGTATGAGAATAGATGCACTGAACTGCAAGTTTATGTGTCTATTGCCATTTTCTTTGCAAGACCAAAATTGCTGCTGTTTCCTGCTATTGCAGTGCAAGAGATAAATAATTGCCCTGTACATATTTCATCTTTCAGGGGGAAGGGTGCCTACACAGTTGAGTTTGTCACTTTACAGGTAATGCTATTGACATCTTACCATGTTCCCACGCTGATTCTGAAATATAAGCATTCTTTTCCATTTGTCACCTTTCCACTTGTGATGGTCTTATCTTGTTGCCAGCACCTCAATTTGCCTTTCTTTGACGCTGCTTGGCAATTCTTGCCCTGACATCTACCACGCTGACACAGCCACCAGGTCCCTGTTGGGTTTGACAGAGCAAGAGAGACACATGCACAGAACCTGCATCGGCTTGATCTATTTTTCAGCCATGTCAATTTTTCCTAGGTAGCAGGGATAAAAGGAATGTTCTTGGCTAACAAGAAGATTGACAACCAAGTGAAAACTTTCATCACCTACAATAAAGGGAGAGACTGGAGTTTGTTGCAAGCTCCGGACACTGATCTGAGAGGAAACCCCATTCACTGTCTCCTAGTAAGTATCTGGGGAAGGGGGGAAGTTGGGGGATGGTAACATCCCAGGACAATCTTTTTCTGCCAGGTAACACAAGAAGGAGAGAGCAGCTACTCTCTGCATGCAGAGTATCTCCTGGAGGGAATTCTGCATATTAAAAATGCAGTACATCAGGCTTGGGCTGCCAGGTGGTATTGCAAGAGCTGACATTGTAATTTAGCTTAATTTAATTTAATTTCTGGAACAAAAGAAAGCATCATAGATCAGCTTCCTTTTGCACAACTGATGGCCTCCTCTTAAACAGCAGGTGAAGCTGGATGCCGTTTCTGCGCAGTTGATTCTCTGGACACTAGATGGGAGGAGTGAGCTGTTGTAGCTCAGGAACTGTCAGGGATCTAGTAACTTGAGACAGGCTCAAAGGAAAGGAGAGCTCTGATTTCTTTCAGGCCATTCTGTTGGCAGCATTAATATTTATCATTTTCTCTTTGACCTCAGAAGTGAGAATCGACACATTCATCCAAATATATGTATAGCTATGTGTTGGGTGTATATTGTAACTGTCTCTGTATTGATATAGATCAACATATATATGTCTTTAGTCATCATTATATACAGTTTCCAAGAGTGAAAGTGAAATATAAGCAATGTGAATAGAATTGGAGATCTCTGTCAAATTAGAAATATTAGACTGATCTCAACATGTTTTTCAGCCAATATAATCTATACACAGTAGTGGGAAAATATTCAGAACCCCAGTCTTTGAGATTCTCAATAATAGCTTTTATGTTTCACAAATTCTAACATGGTTCCAGGCAGAATCAGTGGCACTACTTACACTGTTCTTCCTCCTGCTATCCTGCACCTGCATGCTATTTTCCATCTGAAAAATAAAAAATAAAAGAAAAAAAAAGAAAAAAAAAAGAAAAAAAAAGAAAAAAAAGAAAAAAAAAGAAAGAGGCGGTAAATTTGTTTGAATCAGCGTTATGTTTTGTGCGTTGTGGTATGTAGCTACACTAATCACTTAACTGAACCCCATGCATTGTTGCAAGAGCAAAGAATAAATAACTTGATATTTCAAGCTGTTCAAAGAATTGATTTTTTTGATTGGGCCAAAATGCAAGCCTTTCATTTTCTCTCCAGTTTGGAAAAAATAAATAGAGAGGACTAGAGGTTAAACAGAAGAGTTATTTCAGAGCATGACTAAATTTCTGGGGATTTGTTTTCTTCTTCCAAGTTTTTAAAAATTGTAACTAAGGGTATTTTTAAATTAAATCTTTCTAGAAGATGAAAACCAAAAAGAAGATGTTCAGAAAACTTTGCAGACATAAGGCAATTGAATTTTTTGGAAAGGTCTATGTGTAGCAGTCTTTGTATTTCAAATAGATTGTAATATAGTTTTAACTCAAGTGAACGTATTTGATGAAAAAACCCACACCTTCACTTTTTCAAATTATGACCAATTTAATCAGAAACTCAAGATTTTTATTATATGATATGATAGTGTCATATTTTGGGGGGCTGGCAAGGCAGAAGAAATAAAAACCATGTGGGCAAGTTAAATAATCAAAGTAAGATCTATTCTTTACCCATAAATTTGAAGTTTGAGTTCTAAGAAAACATCTTTCTTAATATTGCACACTGATCAAGAGAGCTCTGACTTGCCATTGTGGTTCTAAATGAACCAGAGGTACTGCTCTGCAGGGTCCTTATCGAATGGTCATTTGCAGGAACTATGTATTTTTTATACAGGGGTATGCTGCCACTGTGGTTATCCACTATATAGCGGAAGCAGTCGTATGACTGCCTATAAACCAAGACTGGATGATTCTTATGGAGAGAGGGGATTATGGCTCCCTTAAGTCTTCCCATCCATACTGCGTCTGCTACTATACTCATGGGCACCTGGTAACAGAATTCTTTTCATTTAAAATTAGACCAGACATGCCTATACAAGCTGGAATTTCTTTGAGGATGGCATAGCTAGGCAAGACTTCGCTGGGTAAAAAAAACGGCTTGATGGCTGGGCCCAAAGGGTGGTGGTGAATGGAGTTAAGTCCATTTGGCATCTGGTCACAAGTGGTGCTCCCCAGGGCTCAGCACTGGGGCCAGTTCTCTTTATCAATGATCTGGACAAGGGGATCAAGTGCACCCTCAGTCAGTTGGCAGACAACACCAAATTGGGCAGGAATGTTGATCTGCTGGATGGTAGGAAGGCTCTACAGAGGGATCTGGACAGGCTGGATCCATGGACAGAGGCCAATTGTATGAGGTTCAACAAGGCTCAATGCCAGGTCCTGCACTTGGGTCACAGCAACCCCATGAAACGCTACAGGCTTGGGGAAGAGCGGCTGGAAAGCTGCCCAGCAGAAAAGGGCCTGGGGGTATTGGTTGACAGCTGGCTGAACATGAGCCAGCGGTGTGCCCAGGTGGCCAAGAAGGCCAACAGCATCCTGGCTTGTCTCAGAAGTAGTGTGGCCAGCAGGACTAGGGAAGCGATCATCCCCCTGTACTCGGCACTGGTGAGGCTGCACCTCGAGTGCTGTGTTCAGTTTTGGGTCCTTCACTACAAGAAGGACACTGAGGTGCTGGACTGCATCCAAAGCAGGGCAACAAAGCTGGTGAAGAGTCTGGAGCACAAGTCCTATGAGGAGTGACTGATGGAACTGGGATTGTTTAGCCTCAAGAAAAAGGAGGCTGAGGGGAGACCTTATCACTCTCTACAACTACCTGGAAGAAGGTTGTAGCCAGGTGGCTGTTGGTCTCTTCTCCCAAGTAACAAGCAATAGGGCAAGAGAAAATGGCCTCAAGTTGCGCCAGAGGAGGTTTAGATTGGATTTTAGGAAAAATTTCTGCATAGAAAGGCTTGTCAATCATTGGAACAGGTTGCCCAGGGAAGTGGTTGAGTCACCATCCCTGGAGGTATTTAAAAGACTTGTAGATGTGGTGCTTATGGACATGGTTTAGTGGTGGACTTGGCAGTGCTAGGTTAACAGTTGGCCTCGATGATCCTAAAGGTCTTTTTCAATGAAAATGATTCTATGGTTCTAAGGGGTCATGAGCAGAGGCAGAAGCATCGGCACTTGTAGGGACATAATGAGAACTGACCCAGAGAAGCTCTTGTTTCCCTGTGGATTGTGTTTATATCCTTGTTGCTCCAGTGTGCCCAAACTACTATTTAAACACTGGTTCGTTTTTATTTTGCTCTCTATGCAACCATGTAGTTGCCCTGAGAATTGTTTCCACTTGTGCAATCTCCATGTAGGCTTGTCATCCTGTTTTCACTGGAAAGCAACCACTTCCTAAATGCTCTGTGACTTGGGCTGGGGTACACATCTTAGGTCCATGAGGATCTGTAGAAATAGGTCCATGACTTCAGGGTGGTAAGGGACAAATCCTCAATGGACTTAAACCATGTAGCTCAGTCTTTGCCCTTCCAGAAGAATGGGAAGGAACTTAGTCAGCCCTTCCACATGATAAGGCCAGAGGAATGTTTAGCCACATTTATTTTCGCTCTTCCCTTAACATGAGGTAAAACAGGTAAGAAGCCTCTTTCGTTGCCTGAGCCTGTCTGCCTCCTTCATGCTTAGGTTGTCACAAGCTAGTGGAACGGTAGCAGGGCAGGGATCATCAGCTGAACACACAGGGTCTCAGGTATTTGACTTGCAAATTTGCAAAAAAGCAAATAGATGAAATCTGAACTAAAATGACTTGTTAGGAACAGGCAGTCTGCTTGCGAAAGAAAGGGAGGTACAGAAAATGCACCAAAATCACAAAGTAAAATAATCCTACAAGAGAGCACCAAGCTATTTAAAAATCTGATTTGAGCTTCACAGTTAATGATGGAGGAAGCTGAAGGCAGAATATGGAATGCAAGAATTCAAGAAATGGTAGAGAAAAGACCACAGAAGTTGGGAGCGGTAGGGAAAATTTTTGAAGCAAACGCATTGGAAGTATTGTACATTCCTGGAAATAAGTCAGGGATCCGTCATGGCATTCTGCTGTTGAAAAGCATGGAGAAAAGGAATTGTCCCCTGCTCTGAGGCAATTCTGTTCTTGTCAATGTGACATAGCTGTAGTAAACAGTTCACAAACTCAACTCACCTCTTTAGCCACCCTCTGTCTATCCCTACATCACCAGAAGTTTTACCTCCTTACGTCAGTTGCTCCTTTCCCTCTACATATCGCTGTTCTTGGCATGGTCCTACTTCTCTTTATGGCATAGCTAAGTGAATTCTTAATAGTCCATTGTACATCTAGCTTAGCTCCCATCCTTACTCCGCAGCAGATACTAATGCTTTCATACTGCTAGTTTTCAGCATAATTGTCTCTAGCGTTAGCTCGGGACACAGCAATGACGTATGTTCCAGCTTGTTGGCAGAATGGGATCTGCTCTTTCCCAGAAAGACAGGTTGGTCCCCAGCCTGCAAGTGCAGTGCTGTGTCCTCTGTGCATCTGGTCTTTAAACCTAAACTAAGGGAGAGTTAATGCAGAAATAAGTACATAGCAGCTAAGTTGGCTGTTAAGGAGGTTAAGAGGGAATCTGTTTGAAACACCAGGCAAGCCAGATGGAACCATCCCTCTACTGACAGTACACTCAAGGTGTTTTGTTTCAAAGCAACTCAAAGAATTTCTTTGCATTTTTTGTGAGATGGTTCTGAGTAATGAGGATGGAGGAAAGCAATGAAATTCCATTTAATCCCACGGTTTTATTTTTCTTGGTGATACCACTTGTTTTCTATGCTGAATACACTTAATCTTCAAAAAATAGTTGCCAAGGTATTATATCCCGAAGATGCTGGTTTTGTTTGATACTTAGCTTGTGCTGGGTGTGAAGTGGTTAACTGAGCAGTTATTCTATCTTGCAAGTTATGGACATCTGTCTAGGAGAGTTAATAAATTAGCTTTCAAGGATGGTCTTGTGGTTAAAACGCTGGGCTGAATCTCAGGAGAATCTTTATTCAATTTTTAGCCCTATCTCCAATTTACTGTGTGACCTTGGGCAAGTCATTTATTTTCTGTGCCTCTCTTCCCCAGACATCTGTTTATTCCCTCCCATATTTTGTTTGTCTTGTCTATACGGATTATAAGGATTTCAGGACAAAGACCCATTTCTCATAAGGGAGGGCATTCACACCATCTGCTACAGAATAATTTAAGCATCCAAGTGAGGTGTTTTGAATGTCTCTCCTGGAAGTGTTTATCTCTCTTCATTGCTCCTTGCTATTACAGGTGAGCAAATACTGTGACTACACCTAGCTTTGTGAATGGTGTCTAGCATCATCCTTGTGTTACAATACTTTGCCCCACTCCTGATCAGGGACAGTCACTAATAGCTGGGGTTTATTCTATGCCATTAGAGACTGTTCAGGTGGGCTTTGCAGAACAGCCAAGAAGTGGGTTTGTAGGTATTTATGAGAAATTTTACTAAGGATTGATGAGCCTTCTGAGAGGGGAGCATAAAAGTGCTGGCTTGGAAATATCAGGAAGCAAGTAATGAATGCCAGCGTGATTGTAAGAACTCTGAGAGTGAGCAGAGCAATGGGCTATGTCACTCATGCTTTATCTTCTGCTTTGGTTGAAAATGCTCCATGGCAGTGGTTGTCTTTCCCTTGGTGATTGTGCAGCACCTAGCACTGCTAGGTACTAGGCAATGACAGGGAAACTCAAAATTGGTGATTCTGATGAAAATAATTATTTCAGTAGCCTGTTGGTTACAAGAAGGATAGAGACAATTGATGGAAATTCTAAAAAACAAAGCTGAGATGTCTGTATATGAGTTAAGCTATGGGAGCTAGAGGAGGAATACAAAGGGACCAACAGTGTGATGGAAGACAAACCAGTCTGGAAAAATATGTGTCTATATAAGGATACAGATGGAGAAGGTGTACATCAGGGATGGAGAAGAGAATGCTGTCACAGCAAGGACATGAGATGTCCATGGGCAATAACTTTAGGTGTTTGGCTAAAGCAGAGAGGTTAGTTTTTTCACCATACCCAGTTGTCACTAGACACTCTAAGGATTACTGCACTCTAACCAATATTAAGTTATGCCACTAAATATACCATCCTTCCACTTAGGTGACCTGGCTTTTAACTTTTGAGATATATATTCCATTTCTGTGTACTCTATCTGTGAAATGAGACAAATTTGGAAGAAAACGTCTAGTAGCACAAAGATTTGGGTCTAGTGAGGTCTAATCTCTGTCAGAGTGGGGATTTGGTTGAGTTGCTGCCATTAGCTACTGTGTTCAAAATGCTGAAGTGGGCTTGGAGTATGTTAGTTTTAAAAATATGTTCTGTATTTAGTCTTTTCTCAACTTGTAAAAATGTAAAAGGCAAGAATTCGTGCACTTGCAATGCTTTTCCACTTCCTGCATGCATGTCAGCTCAATTTGGTTTCCACTGCCTCCCCGCGCCCCCAGGCTGCTCCAGCGGCTGCCCTCGCAAAGCTGTCAGTTAGAGTTAGGCTGCTCGGTACATTCCACTTGGCAGGTTGTGTTCCCTTCTGCACAACCCATGTCCCCTTTTTCTGTATCACATTAAGTAAGAACTCCCATCCTTCCTCACCACCCTCATTCACCTTTGTATAAAACCCCTTCTGCCCTCTGTTGTTGTCATTCTCCACAGGGCAGTTTTAATTTCAGAGTCATAGACACCTTTAGAGGGGATGGATCAGTGGTTTTCCTTCAGTGACCTATGGGGCTAGGTCTCCTGCAGAGGAAGCCTACAAAACTTTTGGGGCTGGAGAGCTAGCCTTTAGCCAACTGATATTAGACAGAAAGACCTGTCTCCTAAAAGCCTGAAGGGCCTTCTGCATAGCCTCTCCTGCCTGTCTTACAGAGCTGTGCAAGGTGAAGCATGGGCTTTGCTGTGTGTTCCTTCCTGTGTGATGTCCCCTTCAATTTGGTCAGTTTGCTTCAGGTTTTCTTGACAGTATTTTTCCACCTCCCTTCTCGTACCAAGTTTCATGATGGAGTCTTCATGAGGTTTGGAAGAAAAAAATACTGAAAATAAAGCCCAAGAGAAGGCAAATATAATTTTTTTTTTAGAAATTACCAGACTACAGATTTGGAGGGAATTGTAATGGCAACTTTGGGAATCTGCCTGTCTGTTTTACCTTCTTGCTTACCTGATTTATTCTGTACCATTCCTGTCTTATCTGAGTACCTGACATACAAAATCAATAACAAATAGGTGAGGTTTCCATGGATGTATTTGTATTGAAATTTCAAAGGTCACATCTAGATGGGGTGACGAAGCATTATATTAAACAACTTTTAAACTAACAATTTCCAGTCCTGGTATTTATTAGTGCAGTGTAGAACAGAGTCATGTGTCAAAAATACTCAGAGTCAAGAAATGGTATGATACTGTCTGAATTAAGTTGTTTCTCAAGGCTAATTAGTAGTGACTCAGCACCACACCAAGAGGGTTATATTGTTTCTTGTTGCAGAGGTAGCTTGGGCACTGCTGCTCTCGGAGTCACTTCATCATATCTGCAGCCTACTTCAGCAGCACTTCAGCATATCTGCTTGCTTCTCAAGAGATCTAGGAGCCAGGGGAGCTAGGTAGTCTTTACCATTACCTACTCTTGCAAGCCTGGTTGCCTCCTTTGTGGGTACAGCCTCAGAGATCTTGTCCTTGTGAGAGAATTTCAGCCTAGTGAATCAGTTTCCCAGTGGGAATGGGTTGCGTTAGAAAACGATAGCGAAGCTCTCGCAACAGAACCAGGACAGTGGCTGTACATTTCTAAGGGTAGTTGGGTGCAGTGGTTAGGAAATAATACAGAAAGACACTGTATATTTCTAAGCCTGTAGAAGTAGGAGCATATACTTCATGTTGTGTCTGCTTTTTACTTGTATTTTCCCTTTCTCCATAGCCCTATTGCTCCCTTCATCTTCACCTGAAGGTCTCTGAGAATCCCTATACCTCAGGAAACATCGCCAGCCGAGACACTGCCCCCAGTATTATTGTAGCTTCAGGTATGAAACATTTAAAGATCTCCTGTGTATGATGTGCAAACACTGACAAAATCTTGAGTTTGTCATGGGTGTGGAGGGTGTTGAGTGGGGTGTCACACCACCAGCTGGAAGAAAGGAAGGAAGGCTGTCAAACAGAAGTCCTTTTGGACCTTCAACTTGTCATGTGTTTTTTGTGGAAACGGACATTCAAACCAAAGAGATCATTTCTAGTCCTCTACTCCCATGAACATCAGATTGAAACCAGGGCATTTCAGTTGCATGTGCAGGTGTGTAGAGCTGTATGCACTGAATCTTTCATATATATTTTCTTCAGATAGAAAGTCTTTCCCTTACCTTACCCCTCTTTCTCTCCCAAAAGTAAAAGTTCTATGATTACAAAAGGGAAATAAATACATTTACTCCACTGATTTGTCAATTCTGCTGTTTCTTATGTTGCATCACTAATCAATGCTCATCTTACAGGTAATGTAGGCACTGAACTGTCAGACAATGATATCAGCATGTTTGTTTCTTCTGATGCTGGGAACACTTGGAGACAGGTAAATGACACAGAATCACAGGTTTAAATAGTAATCATAGGAAATTGTCATAGAAGTAGATTCAAAATGTTGCTTATTTTTTGTTTCTTTTGGTTCTGAGTAGCTTTTTGCTAATCTATACAAAAGGAAAAACTTTTATTCCCTTCTGAGAAGCAGAGAGATGCACAAAGCAAAAGACTGAATATGTCATTAGACTTCATATAACAGAAAATTATTTTTATAATTCCTCTTGGAGTTTTACCTCAGTTTAACCCTGTAGCGAAGCATAGAAAAGATTAAAATATTAATATATATGGGAAGAGTATGTGTTTCCTTTTACTGTTGTACAGCCCTTGTACCAATCAAACCATTTTTCTCTTCATCTGTGATTATAATTTCCATAGAATTAGCAGTTGCACTAGTCTACTTCTCCCTCACTATGTGTGGGACTCATTTCACCTAGGTTGAGTTGTCCAAAGTTCAGTGTCCATATAAACCAGTAATTTTGCCTTGCTTTTAATGGTGAAAAAGTCAGAATTCAGTTCATCCTGTTCTGAAGCAACCTATCTCTCCATTAATTGCAGAAAGAGACTGGATGATGAAGTTAAATCAAGTGCCTCATATTTAGTGAAATTCCACCTGGTAACAAACCATTGCTACCCTTTATATGTGCTTATACTCAGAACAGGAAGTTCTATTTTTCCTATTTTCTGGATAGGATATCAAGTCATGGAGAGGAGGAGTGACTTTCCTAGACTGGCAGGTGCTGCTATATAAACCAGAGAGCAGATGTTTGCAGAAAGCCAATACAAAAAAGACACAGGAAAAGAAAAATCTTTTTAAAATATTTGATATTCTAAGAATCTAATTATTTTACAATGTTTGACCAGCCCTCATTTTTCTGTCTATATCACTTACGTGAGATAGGGCCAGATAAATGCAAACACATAAAGTTCTTCTTTAAACATAAATCTGTCACCGAACAGAGGGAAAATGTTGATCCTTGTAAAAATTCATGTTTCTAACTCTCCATTGAGCAGAGACAGAATGCATTTTCCAAGGACCTGGGAAAAGTTTAAAAAAAAAACAAAACCCAAGAACAGTCTCTATACAGTAACTTCCTTAGCAAATACCTGTCCTCTGTCATGATTGTATTAAAGAACTATGACATTTTCTTGATACTAAGGAAAATAGATTTAAATATATGCTTTTTTTTTTCTTTCCCCCCACCCAGATCTTTGAGGAAGAGCACAGTGTTCTCTACCTGGATCAAGGTGGAGTACTGGTTGCCATGAAACACACATCTCTGCCTATCAGACATCTCTGGTAATGACTGTCTATGCTAAATGACTGCTGTCCCTCTTTTCAGATGCCAGGAAGTAGGCAGTTAGGCTGCATCCAGACTTTTCTGTAGCTACAATCTAGAAAATATCAGTTAAGACACTGGCAAACATTAACACAAATAAATCTAAGAAATCCCATCAATTCCAGCTTATATAGCTTCAGTTTGGCCAGATCTGAGATATTGTCAATGTTATTCTACAATTTTCCTGGTTTACCACAACTTGACTTCTTGGGTTTGGTTATGTATGTAATATGAATCTGAATTATGTTTTTGTCTCTTACTAAGTTGCCACAGTACTCTTAATTTTCAAAATTATTGATGAACTTGTCTTCTATGTGGCAACCAGAATTTTGTTGAATAGATTCAGGGTTGTATAGCCAATAAGGCAAAAGTGTCCCTGCTAATTAGCACTCTTGAGTTTATGTGGTAGGTAGAATATAGTTTTGTGATGTTTTGCATGATTTACTTCCACTACAGTCAGCGTCATATCAGTATCGGGCACACACAACCCCAAGTCTGAGGAAACGATGAGTGGTTCCAAGCTTTCACGTAGGCCTACCACAGGGAAGACTGCTGGTCAGAAGAGGCAAAGATCTTGTGCTCCAGAAAGCTAACCTCCTTAGAATGTCTTATGCTGGGGACCCAAAAATAAGATGTTCAAAATCACTTGTTTATTTAAAAAAAATCCTAGCCCTAGGTTACCTTTTGTCCTTAATGCATCAATCTCTAACATAACTTTATTAGTTTCCACCACTTAAGTACTAGCCATGGGTTAGCAGTATGATGCCAAACAAATTTGATCCCAAAAAAGTAGCTATTTAAAGGACTAAAAATGCAGTATCCAAGATCAGAAGCAGCTTCCTGCTTCTCCATAGCAGCTGTAGTGGCCTAGAGAGTCTCTTCAAGTAAAGTAGGAGGAAAGTAAGGGAAGAAGATACTAATTCTGCTTTCTCCACTAGGTTAAGTTTTGATGAAGGGAGATCTTGGAGCAAGTACAGTTTCACATCCCTCCCACTGTTTGTAGATGGAGTATTAGGGGAACCTGGAGAGGAAACTCTCATCATGACGTAAGTGAGCATACCTTCATGTTAATGTTGATGGGAACTACACCGAAAATATCTTATGAGGGTTGTTCGTAACATAACAGCATTTCTGACTGGGGACAAAACCAGGTGCTAGCTGAAACCAGGAGTATGCAGTCTTCTGTTGCTAAATCCTCAATGTTTATTTGTGATATTATTGAGGGAGTGACAACATGGTTCCTTGCAAGCTGCAAAACCGCTATCACTTAGCTTATCAACATGAAACCTGACTCCTTAAATTGAATGTGATTTAAAGCAGAGTTACTCTGACAGATGAATATTTGAAAGAAAAATGGTGAGGTATTTTTATAGCTGTGTTTTGCTGCTACTTTTTTTTTTTATTTTAACTGAGACACAGGAAAATGAAGACATTCTTTTGTAAAAATGAATGACAAAATGTTGCTTGGAGGCTGACTCATGAAAAATTACAATTAGTTTCAACGTGTATGCTGAGCTCTGCATGGTGCATAAATCTGGATTCACCCTGCCAGAAACTGTGACATTTTACCTGAGATCAGATTTGCAAAAACAGGAGGAAAATTTAGTTTCTGTCTGTAAAAAATGGACTGACCTGTAATAAACAGATTATGTGGCCTGGAAACTAACCTGAATTAATAGAGATGTACGAAGCACGATCCCTTCAGGTTCTGATTTTAATCCATGTGGAAGGGATTCTCAACACTAACAATTGAGATATCAAACTCCTATAGGTATAACTGTCTACAACCCCATGTCAAGTCTTCTCTGTATAGTCATTTTGGGGGTTGGCATAAGTGAGAGTATCTTGATCCACAGAATAAGAGCTACATGCAATTTGTAAGAGGGTTGTAGCTATTTAGGAGCCTAAGTCTGACTTTCATTAGGTCAATCAAGTGAAAACCAGTAGGACTGGCAGTCCTAAAGCAATTAATCTCTGTTGGAAATTTGTGGGTGACTGTACCTCTGTAACTACCAGACTCCATCTGGTGCTACCTTTTACTGTATGCTCTTTCTGCTGTTTCCTGTAGCGTGTTTGGACATTTCAGCCACCGCTCAGAGTGGCAGCTGGTGAAAGTAGACTACAAGTCAATTTTTGATCGGAGATGTGCAGAAGAGGACTACAGGCCTTGGCAACTCCACAGCCAGGTGAGAAGAAAGGAGGCTGGGATCTGACCTGAGGTGGTCATACAGTTAAAATCAACATGATCCAATGTCTTTTCCTGTTAGGTTGGTGTATTGGATTGTCCCTTACTGGATGGGTCTGTTTTGTTACGTAGGCACGTTGGCCTCAGGTTGCACTCTCTGAGCCCCAAAGGATGAACAGCTGCCTTTTGGGTTTCATTCTCCAGGCAGGCAATTACCTCAGACTTATCCAGAGCTGAGGAATGCAACAGCAGAAGCATTGCTGCTGAAAGAGGCCTGAACTCCTTCAGTCTTACATCTCCCATCCAATTTCCCTGTCCTCACCTCCTTTATTTTTCTCCATCCTTCTGTGTCCTCAGAGCCAGTGTCTTAAGACCCTTCTAGTTGCTTCCACAGTTGTTTCTCCAAATTCTTGCCCTCTTAGCATCATTTCTTACTTTCTTCCTTGTCCATTCTCTCTCAGCTGTGATGCTTCTGCAGTGGGAGTCAGGTACTTTATTCCTTAGTCCATTGGGCCCCCATGCTCTGTACATCTGCATCCTTGTACCCTGGATGCAGCAGCCGCATCACTCCTGGAACCATTGTTTAAGTGCCAGCAAGGTAATGTGCTCTGCACAGTGCCTGTGCCTGCCTTGGGGCACCTTCCCAGCTCTGTCGAGTTTGACAAAACAGCCTGTGTTATATCAGGTTAGAATAAAATATGGGCCAAATTCTGTGGTTATATAAACACTACAGGCTCCACTAAAGTGTAAAGCGAGAACACTCATTTATATCATCAAAGGTTGTCTTTCTGTATATATCTCACTGGGCAAGAATTTAATAATGAATATGAAATTAAAGTAGCTTGACTCAGATGAACTGCTCACACAAGACACAACTCCACTAAAAATACTTGTTATGATTTAGATCCTTCGATGTTGAAAATCAATACTGCTTCCTGAATTTCAAGGAGGCACAAACATTTTACACTAGTTGCCATTTGGACCCTTCTGTTTCATGGACAAATCAAAGCCATTAAAAGTTTCTCTTTCCTACAGCGATTTTAACAGCACAAAAAGTAACAAGTGAAACCCCTCTGTATTTTGTTCTTTGCTTTCTTGTGCTTGCATAAGCAAAAATGCTAACGCTTTTGCAGCATATCTTTGAGGATGTTGGCTCTGGAGCTTGCAGAACTATTTTTAGGAAGGTTACTGTGGACTCTTGCCTTTCGATTTGCTTTCCATTGAGATTACAAGGCTGAGCCTTGTTCCTTAGATAGAAATATTTAGCAGGGTGCTGAAGATAGGAGTGAAAAGACAAGGAAAGGTTATCATCCATATAACAAGTCAAACCCTGTAAAACCTGAACTCATAGCCCATGGAAAGTATTTACATATACATATATTGCTAGTTTCCACTGAACAAAATTATTGCCAAAGAGATCAGACCAAGAAATAGACTTGCTCTGTGTCTCAGATTGCAGAGGGATCAGACTATGTTTCAGCTGCTGTGAAACCTATCTATAAATGAGAAATAGGCCTGAATCAATTTCTCATTGGCTTTGGAACAAATTCAGAACTGAATCAGATACATAAGTAACCTCAGATCATTTCTTAGTGTGTATTGGAAAAGCTGGTTTAGTTTCAGTTAAAGCTTCGGTAGCTTTAATTAGCTTCAGTGTACTGACACGGTATTTGACTTCCCGTCCTCTTCTCTTGAGTCACAGCTCCCATTGCACAGGCTTAGAAAAATTGGGTGATACAAGTAGCCTGGTGGGTGTCAGAGAAAGATATTTTTGGTTTTGTTTCTAGGGAGAAGCTTGCATCATGGGAGCAAAACGGATCTACAGGAAGCGCAAGTCAGAGAAGAAATGCATGCAAGGAAAATATGCTGGGGCGATGACCTCGGAGCCATGCGTGTGCACAGAGGCAGACTTTGACTGGTGAGCAATGAGCACAAGAACTGTGTGCTCTCTACCACACCAATGCAGAGCTTGCTAGAGAGGCTGTAGGCTTGCAGAGAGTAGATATTAATAAACATGTAACTGGCTGAACAGGTTGCTCCCTGATGCTGCAGGTATGTCAAAAGAAAGAAAGATCGAATAGATATCTGTAATCTGCTAAGGCTCCCACAGAATTGATTCTGAACAGACTCTTTTCCAGGTGACATCTGAGGTCTCTGCAGCATTAAGATAAAAGTTCCATTTACACATCTAACATCAGCAATGACCAGGGATGGCTGTGAAAGCAGTATGTAAGACACATAAAAATAAAATAAATTCTTCATAAATATACATATACACATATATATGTGTAAAAGTAAATATATGCATATGCAAGGTAGGCCTTCAGCTTCTGGAAATCAAGTATCTAGGGAATTCCTGGGTCATTTGTTATACATGGACCATCATGTTTGATAGTATCTAACAGACAGTGCCTTCATGATTTGGGTTCATCTCCTTCTGAAGCTTTTTCTCATCTGCTGTCTGCTAGGAAATAGAGTCCATTGGTGAGTTATGAATGGCGTGATAAAATGTTTGGCTTCTACTTTCATTTCAAGATTCCTGCTGACTCACAGCAATTTGCACAAAAAAGGCAGAGAACCACATTATTGAAATCTCTCTATCACCTGTTTTCTCCAAGTCTGAGACAGTCCTGAGTTATCCCAGAAGAGAGAAATGGTGGCTCTTTGGCAGTGCTGATAAACCCCCTTTGTGCCTCACCAGCTACATCTATGCTATGTTAACATGTACCCTGAAGAGGTTCATCTCATAAATATTTTGTTTCTTGCTATATGAGTTCACTCCAGGACCATGGAAATTTACAGCATTTCCCTTCTCACCCTCCCATAACTATAGTTACATTGATTTTTCTATATAGAGTCACAGAATCACAGGAGACTTTTCCATGTGTCAAAAAAAGTAAATCATCTTTCACCACATAATAAAAATTATGAGCATACTTGGGCACTGATTCTCTGAATATGGTTTCCTGATGATTTCTCTATCTTCCAGTGAGTTCTCTGTTGGGGAGAAGATACCTCAGTTCTGTGTGTAGTTCATCGTGTAGGTGCCCAAAGGTCCTGGATTTCAGCTGTTTAACATACCTCTGGTAATGTAAAAAAGCTAACCAGAAAAAAAATGCATAGGAAGAAATTCCCTGAAGATTTTGACCTTCCTACAGGGCGTGCAGTACAAAGCTGTGCCAAGCTTGAGCCCAGGCTCGTGAAAATAACTGATGGGATTGACTCATGGTCAATCCGTTAGTGGTTAAACCCCTCACACTCGTAAGGGACACACACTCAGGCAGCACTTCTGATCAAAATATGCTTTCATTCCATAACTTGTCACTTTCTAAGAATGCATGTTTTTATTTCATTAAAATTGATTGTATGGTTTGCTACTACAAAACTTTGTTGCTAGGTACAGAACAAAAGTACCATGGTGACATTTGCTGGGGGAAACATGCTTTTATTTCTTTTACATTCACTTCAAGGAAACTTTCTCCAAAAGGTCTGCTGGGTTGTGAGAGAATCTCTAAGAGAAAGCTTGTATGATTGGGGATGTACGAGAGATGTTCACATTTAACACACTCAAGAAGATTCCTTAAATCTATTGGAAGAGGTAGAATTAGGACTTTGTGAAAGTCATCTTGTTAAAAGAAGCCTGAGAAAAATACCCTTAAAAATACTGCAGGTCTCTGCTGAGCAGGCTGATAGAAAGCCTTCCTGACCTAGGAAGGCCTTCCTCTTGATGGAACCAGTTTTGGCTTAGAGCAGACTGTTGTGATCCCCTCCAATTCTCTCTGAGCTCTTGATATTCCTACAGTCCTCAGGTCTGAATTTTTACTTTATCCATTTCAGCTTCCTTCCCCAGTGCCTCTGAGGAAAAAAGACTGAAACATTGCTTTAAGTATTCAGTTCAGAAATATTTACCAGCAATATTCATCACTTATTTATCTACTTAATACAGTCAGGAGTATAGTTATAAATAGATTTACCAGAGAAGGACAGAAAAACCACAGGCAACAGGAGACAGAGGTTTATCAAGGAAGGAGAAAAAGAGATGGCAAGAGAAAAGCAATTCTGCTGGCTCTCCTGAATTTCTCAGCCCAGTTTTATTGTGCTAAGAAAGGCAAAGCTGCTGCTGCTGCACTGTAGCATTCAGTGCCTCTTTGGACTCTGCACCAGGCTTTGCTGCTGATGCACCCTGCAGAAGCTGGTCCAAAGAGACATGTGGAGGAAAATCAGTGAATGAATTCTTGCTGTGGAAGGATGTCCTCTGTGAGGTCCTTCCTGCAAAAGGAGGAAGCACTTTCATCATCCTCATTCATGACATTTCATCAGTGCTTTTGAATTCTGTATTTCTCTTTTTGCTGGGCAGGACTCCTAATTGAAGGAGGTTCAAGGGGACGTGTATCCCCCAGGCAGGGAGAAGCCCCTTAGCTGACTGCACTTGATTTTGCAGTCTTGAAACAAACTGGGTGGCTTTTTATATTAACATCAATGGTCACAGGACCCAGGCTTGTATACAGAATTAAAGAAGAGAACAATCCATGTCCCATTTAAAGCAGGACTTACTTTGTTGTTTAGACACTGAATTTGTATGGAGAAAATTTCATTATCTCAGCTTGTCAGAGCTTGGAGTAAAAAAAAAATAAAAATCTGTGTGGTCCCGTAAAGTAAAAAAAAAAAAAAAAAAAAGTGTTATTGCTGTTAATCCTGCAAGTGCTTTTTTTTATCAGTTTAGGGGAAAAAATGCCAGTTACAAAAGACATAAAGATTTTATGTTTTTTTCTCCTGGTAATATCATAGAACTCCAGGTTCATTTCACATCTGTATTCAGCCCATGGTAGTTCTTTCTCAGAGAAAAGGGCACATTTGTTTATTGTTTTACACAGCAACAAAACCGAGTGACATTAGAAATGACTGTAGTTTCTCTGGCCTTGGGAACCCGAACTCTTCTGATAGTAGACATCTCTCATCATGGGCTACGAGCAGAACGGGCTGGGGACAGGGCTGAAGCGGCAGGTGCTTGTGCTCCGTGCAGGGGCTGAGGCTCACAGCCAGAGGGCAATAGTGCTTCAGGAATTGGGGGAGTGGAAATGCGCGGAAGCCCTCGGCAAATCTGTCCTAGCAACGGCCTGGAAACGAGATTGTCCTTCTTCATTTAATTGATTTGGGTAAATGGATGGCACCGTTACTTGTGTGTTATTAAAGCATTAATTTACCCGGTTTCCTTACATTGTGTTCCTTCCTGCCATTTGAGCATTATTACGGCAATATCTCTTCAGTAGAAACACCTCCCAGACACAGATGGAAAACTTTGGTGGTGTTCATCCTTCAGCTACCTGTCTCCCTGGTTCTTTAATAGAAACTTTGAGTTAAGTGTCGCACTGTCAGTCCTCCCTCCGAACCCATTGTCATTAATACTGAAGGCTTCTCCCATCGGTATTGCCATATCTCACACCTTTGTGGGAAGTACGAGCCTGTTGACACTGGTGCTAGTGACTTTGGATAGCCAGAGATGCACAAAGGAGCCTTAGTGCAATTGAGAATCAGGCCTATTTTTATTTCACTGATGATATCAGCGAGGATTTGGCTGGCTCTTTTTTTATTGTCTAGCACTTAAATTACAGACCTGCCTGCTAGGTTTGGTTCTTGTGCTAAAACAGAGTCCTGCATCATGAGAAACTGTTCTGAAAAACCGTGGGGAGGCAGAAGGCAGATATTGAATGTGATTAGACTCTGTGGGCTTCACGTGTTACCACCCACTACTTCAGGCGATCATGCAAGTGCCAGTTCTGAAATACACATGCATTTGCACCCTTAGGTTAACTAACTTTGCTTTATAGTTGAAAAAAGCTTGGTTGGCTAATGAATAGTAATTTTGAACGAGTTTTTAGTTCATTTTGAATGCATGTGGAAAATGCAGATTTACTACACAAAGTCTACAGTGCATCTCTGCATCTTTAAGGGCCTAGATGTCTACCAGGCATGGATTTACTGGAAAGATTCTCGGGATTTTAGGTTCCTTATTATCATAAGCTAGTATGGCTTGTACTCCCAATACTGTGATGCAATTATAATCATATGCCTTCATAGATCCATAATTCAAACTGCAGCTGAATCCATCCTTCTGTGAGATAAATCCCAAGTCAGATCCTGTATTACTGGGAAAGCAAGCACAACTCCCCCTCAACAGAAATCTACACTTATACCATGCTTCAGTATTAGACAATGATATTAAGAGAAAGAACAAAAATGGTAAGACTTTACCACAGCTGTGGTCACAGTAAATTTTTTCCACAAGGGCTTTTGAAAACTGTAGAACAAAGGTGACTATAATCACAGGTACCTTGATTCCACCCCATTTAATGTCTGAAAAGTTAGCAAAGCTGAGCATACAAAAACACAAGTAACATTTTCAGTTTCTGGCATAGCTGACCTTAAGGCGAAGCTGTTACTGTTAAGGAAGTCCTGTGGTTACATGTTGAGTCATGTCTTGATTTTTAGAAGGTTTGAGCATGGCAGTTATTCCTATATCTTAAAACAGTGGGGTTTTAATAATTTCACGTGAATTTACAGTTCTTCCAAGGCAATATGTTTGTCAGGTCCATATTCAAACTATAAACTTCCTTAAGGGATTCCTTTTCCTTTGATTATTACCTGTGCTACAACTAATCTTAGATAGGGAAATTCACCATGAGCTTTGAGCAGGGATACAGAACTTTTGGAATGAATTCATATTTGTCTCTAATTACAGAGAAGGACTTGCAATCCTACTTGACTAAGACAAATGGGGTTCCAGTTTAAACCAGTAAAGGTGGCTAGCATAAAACCATCATCAGTAGGAGCCAGATGATAGGCTGCTTCATACTGATAAAACAATCCCTGCTGGTAAATGCTCTATTCTTTTGATAGGTACATTATCTATTTCACCTGAGTTCTTTTCAGGCAGGCAGAAAATATCATCAATATATGCAAATTCCAATTCCCAGTTACCAGGCAATGACTCGGCTAGTTGATTGCAGTCTAAAGCTGATGCCTTTCCTGTCTCCAGATTTTGCTATACTGGCTCGTGCTATGGCAATCCAATTGATGCTAATGCTTGTTGATTGCTACAAAGCCTGTTGTGCCAAATTGTAGGCAGCAATTTGTTGTCAGCATCAGTGTTCTGCGTGCACCAGCCTGTAGCCAAGGAATTCATTAGATTCTAAGACTGCGGAGGTGAACGGGCGGCTGGTGCATCTGTAGAGAGATATGGAACAGCAATTCATGTCGTTTACTGGGATGATATTTCTGTAGGGCCTTAATGAGCCAGATGATTTGCAAGCCTGAAAATGACGCTGTGAAATTTCTGTGCTTAGAACTATTTCTGCTGTGGAAAATCTTATGATTTGCATTCTTTTGACTTTGAGAAATATGATCTAAGTGTAGTCAAACGTAGTTAAGTTGATCTTGTCTTGTCCAGATGTGCAGGTACTAACAGGAACCAAAATTATGGCATGAGTCTAGATGCATGTATAGTAAGAAATCCCAGACTGACACTACTGCGTCAGATTGGACTGTGGGTACTGATCCCCTCTGAGGCAGATTTCACTGTATTATTTTGTTTTGTTTTCACGTAACTGATTACAGAACGTTGTGTGTGTACAGTGTTACAGCTTTTTAATTAGAGTAACACAGGATAACTTAGGAATACAGTGCTGCAGAGTGTTGACAAATGAATTACAAAAATAAAGGAGTCCCACTTGTATGTAAATATTTGTTTTCTCTAAGCAAATCAGAATGGTGTTATTTTTCATTATAAAGTGTATTCTGCAGCTATAGTGTTCCTATTCCAACAAGGATGATTAGAGAAGCACATGGCAGTGGGAGAACAGGCTGGCTGATGCTTCCAAAGCAATTAAGCAACATTCAGTCACTAGCATCTGAGTAAATAGATTGATGAAAATTCAATCAAAAAACTGAGGAAAAGACCATTCAGGTCATCTACATCATTGCTGTTTCCTAGAGTATGTTCTCAATTACTTGTTTTAGACATCCCAAGCACCACATCTGCCAAAATGTTCCTTTGGAACAGTCATGCAGTCTAGCGGATGTTTAGGAGTTTTCCCAAGTGATATGCAGCTTTAATTTTCTTTTGCTTAGTGTCATCTTTATAATTTCTCTTTTTTAGATTATGTCAAAACATATTTTTTTTCCTAATTCAGCAGGAAAAGTTGCACGCAGAAGTAAAAAGCGGTGAAAAAATTCTTCTCAGTGTCCTGCTTTTGATAACAAGTATAAGAAATTTAATAAAAATAAATTGCAAAATATTATCTTTTTTTTCCTTTGTCTCGTATCTTAGATCAATACCAGACTTCTTAAAATTGTTTCATAGTGATTCATTAAATTTTTGTTTTAAGGCATCATGCTTTGGTCCAGAAAGAAAAAAAACATTTGAAAAAATTCTTCCATAACGCTAAATATTCTTGTGGTTAATATTATTCTACAAATAGCATTGATCACACTGCTGCCTATTAGGAGATGCTGAACCCAGTAGCCTGATAGAGGCTGCTGGAGCTCTGTGCCCCGACCCAGGCAGTAGCAAGGTTTGTTCCTGATAGACACACGGTACATATATGCATATGTACATGGCTGGTGACACAGATCAGCACTAACAGAAAACACAGCACTCGCACAAACATCGGTTGCCTTTCCCGTTGATGATCTGGTAGCTCTCACCCCAGCCGTGGGCTGATGGCTCTCCTGTGACAGCCCTGGGAAGAGCTGGGGCAGGGGCTTTGCTGGCTCCGACCGGGTTAGTGAGGTTCCTCTGCCTCCTGTTTTTCCTCTCTGCTTCTTTACATATACAGGGTTGAGCCTTTAATCACATAATCTCATGCTACCCTAATCCTTTTTCCTTAGAATATCAGGCTACTTGATACCAAGACATTAAAGATAATAAGCAAAAAAGTGCTTTGCAAAGAAGTACCATTTTAAGATCAAGGATGATGTTGCACCTAGAATATTGGAATGGAGTTGGTGGACTCTCTATATCAGTCCTCAGAAATGACATCCCATTAACTTCTCTGTTATGGGCTATGGAGAGAGCTTAGTAAAAGGAATAAGAATGATTTTCCAACCAAACAGTCCTCATTACTCAGCGGCTGGAAAGTAAAACTACATGTGAACAGAATACTGATTAGAATTTTTGTTTGTTTATTTATTCCACAATAACAATTTTTACAGAGTCTTTGTTTACCTGGAATCAAAACCAGTTTGGACTGTTGTTTATTTTTAGTGGAACCAAAGCAAATTTAGTCATAGCTAAACCCAAATTGGAACAAAAGATTACAGTTTGACTCATTGTTTCTAACACATGATTTTTGGTAGCATTTCCTCTTCCAAACAAAAATAGAATTGAAGATCACAGCCGCCTTTTCCATTACTAAATACACTGTTAATGCCTTCAGCCAAGAGCTCTCTCAGGGCTGTAAATTTTCTTTTACAGCTCATGTGATACACTTTCCAAATACAATTAACTCTTTAGCACTTCAGTTTTCTGAGATATGACTGAGACAGCAGTGATTGAACATCGCTTAGATCTCTGGCTTTTATAATATTTGAGGCTAGAGTGAACCCGAGAAGCACTGTTAGACTATGGAGGGAGAACAGATAATGCAATAACTCATGAACTACCCAGTCTGGTTCTTCTCGTTTATATTGGGACATATGCATGGTAAGTCTACCCCCCAAAAAAAAGTTACAGTGGGGTGAAGAATCTGTTATTACGTCAATAAAAAAATCAGAAATTCTAGTAGACAGGTTGAGGAAAATCAAAACTTGTATCAATAGTAGAGAGCATAAGCTAATACCTGTATTTGTTCTTCTGTTTTTTTATGTGACTGTGTCTTTTAATGCTAAAACAGTGATTATGGATATGAGCGTCACAGCAATGGGCAGTGTTTACCAGCTTTTTGGTATAATCCATCTTCATTGTCAAAAGACTGTAGCCTTGGACAGAGTTACCTCAACAGCACTGGGTAAGTGGCGCACCAGATTTTTTTTTCAGCTAAACCACCCATATGGACTTTAACCTAGTGATAACTACAAATTGCATTTGCTATAGGTGTCTCAAAGATGGCTGAAACCCTTGGGACCTCTTCTTCTTTAAGTTTGTTAGTGTGCACAGTCTGGGCCTCCAGATCTCCATCATGTGTGGTCCAGACCTTTCCCTGAAAAACGATGCCTTAAAGAAACTTGGGGGGAAAACTGTAAGGCAAAGGCCAAATCATTAAAGTCTCTGAAAAGAGTCCTCTTAAAATCATATGGGATCAGGTGAGGCAGAAAGGGTGGAAAACAAATTAGAGGAAAGAGATTAAACTGATATATATGTGAACAGAAGCAATAGATTGGCAGCTAGCCCAAATGCTGACTGGTTTTGGCCCTCTTGGAAGTCAATGGAAAATGTAGTTTAAGTTAAGATACTGACCTCAAACTTCATTTCTGATTGAAGTGATTCAAGCAAACAAAGGAATCCAACCTTTTTTTTGGCATTTTGTAGACTCAAAGATAGGCAAAATTTGCTTTTTTCTTCAACTGTCTCATTTATGTAGCTCTGGAGGGTTGCATCTATAGAGTGAGTTGCCTCACAGCTGGTGAGAGGTGGGTAGCATGTGAGAAAAGCTGTTTAGCTATGCCTAACAGTGTAATAATTGAAAACAATTCCATACCATACGTGTATAACATTTATTTATAACTTTATAGTTATTTAACATGTAACATAGGTCATCATATAATTTTATGTTTTATGCAGTTTATTAATATGTGGTACACAGCTGTGCTATGCAGGAAAATGTTACATGCTATTAACAACACTGTTAACTACTTGTGTGTTAGGCACATGAGGAATGCTTGGCTGAGACAAGTGCTAAAATATGTCTGGAAATCTGTTTTTTTCCAATCTCCTGAGTCTAAAGAAACCTCAAAAATATTTCCCTGTTCCCAGTTAACCCTTTTATGCTCCTTGTCAGCATTTTGCACAGATTTCTCTTTTCCTTTGCAGATACCGGAAAGTTGTTTCTAATAACTGCACGGATGGTGTGAGAGAACGGTACACAGCAAAACCACAGCAATGTCCTGGCAAAGCTCCCCAGGGCCTTCGCATAATCACATCTGATGGCAAACTGACAGCCGAGCAAGGACACAATGTCACCTTCCTGGTGCAACTGGAAGAGGTAGGCTCTGTTTTTATGTTGCATCCCAGGCCCCATTGGCTGTGTTCGAGTCTGATTAATGTCAGACAGTTTGCAAAGTGGTGAGGAGGTGAACCAAGAGAGTGTGGGATGAAGTCAGATCCACGATGTAGCTGGGGTGGAGTTTGCTCCAATATCTAATGGCTGATGTATGGAGATGATGAGACTGGAAGAATATTGTGGTGCATAGGGTAATAGCTGTGAGAAGTTGATAAAAACTGGGAATGGGGTTTGTTTGGGAATTTCACGGTAGAACTAGAGAGTGCAGGTTTGAATCCTGATCCTCAACCTTAACTGTGCTTTTGGCTTCTTATTGTGTTTGAAACTGTATTTCTATTTCTACTTGCCACTGACTTTCAACCAAACATGGCTAAAAGTAGATGTGTAGATCTGTCCCCATTGCACAAGTTGGTACATATTGTTTAGGCGTTTGTGGATGAAATCTCAAGATGTCAACAGCAGCATTAAGTCTGAAATTAATTGCAAATGTGAAGCTGATTCAGACTCTGATCAGAGCCTGTGTTTTTGTTACATCTGTAACTTAATTTGGTATTTCACTGTTCTACTCCCTCCATTTCTGAATCCTTAGAAAAAAATGTTTAAAATCTTTTCACCTGCTTTTTCTTCTCAGCACTTCTTTATCTACATTTAATTGTAGGCTCTCTCAGAATAAAATTCACAAAGTAACTATTTTCTCTTTTTTACTAATCCAATTTAATTTCTTTACACTTCTACCCTTTTTCCTGTGTAGCTGGCCAATAAATTCTAAAACAGCTATGCTTTTACAATAGGGCACAATGTACATCCCTTTACAGCTTAGAGCATTCATGGAAATTACTTCTGATCCTCTCCATAGTAAATGTCATCTGTAGTGAGGAAAGAAAAATGAGGATGACCTCTGGAGCTGAGTTTTGTAGAGGGTGTTTTGGGGTTTTTACATCTCTCTTATTGATGCATTCCCCAGCAAACAGGTGTCCTGATTTTTAAAGGCAATAACATATAATAAATCATATCTAACCTGAAGCAGTTGTTTGACGTGAATGGTCATTTCTCCAAGATGTGGTCACTTTACTTCAGTAATGACAGTCATACAACTTTGCTACTGTAGATGCTGTCATAACAGTACAAACATATAATTTCATCTGGATAAATTATGGATTTCGGTGTTTAAAGATGAAGAATAAAAAGTCCAAAACAAGATTCAAAGTCTTCAGGCTTTTAAAAAAATTAAAAAAAAATAAATCAAGAAAAGTGTTGTTATTTACCCCCAAAAAACTCAGTCATACAGGGATCTGCTGTGAATTGTTCTGTCTTTTCTGTTGATTCTGATCTTTTTTGATAGCCCTGCTTCAGTATTCACCAGAGTCTGGAAGCAACACCTTCTCTGTCAGGAGATGGATTCTTTCTCATGCTGTGTATCAGGGAGTACGTAAAGTATGTTTTGATAAGTGAGCTGGCTTCTGATGAGATCTAAAGGGGGGGGCGTCTTTCAGTATATCTGAGAAGGAAGAGGTTAGGAATTGCTCTGAGGGCTGAAACAGTATTGATCAACCTCCAGCCTTTCTGATTCTCTCCCTGCTAGATGAACCTTGACCTCCTGCTCCTAGCTGTGTCAATATAAAGAGTTTTCAGAGCAACAACAAAACATTTGTGTGAATTTGACCCAATCTGACAATGACTTTGGGCTGATGTTGCAGCAAAGAAATACTCAACAAAGAACAAAATTTGCCCAGCTATATGCCAGCTGCAGGAGAATAAACTGTGGTTATAGTGACATAATTGTACATGCACTAAAGCATTTACTGAATTAACTGTTTCAGTAACAAAAATCACACAACTCACTAAAAAAGTTAAACAACCCAGCAAAAGAACAATCACCCTTTTATAGAATAGATATTGATTTCAGAAAATCATAGAATAATTGATGTTGGAAGGGATCTCTAGAGATTTTTTCCCTTCTCAAAGGAAAGTTTATTTCCCTTGCAAACAAGGCAGAGGTATCACAAAACAAGAACTTTCCACTTTCTGTTTAGTTCTGTCCTGCACAGGTATACACCATACAATCCAGGATGTTCAGCATCCACAGAATCTGTGCCACTCCATTTTTGCTGAAGATAAGTCATCATGCAAGTTAAAAAAGGCTGGACATGTCTCTGTATGCATGCATGGTTTTTCCCAATGGCATATGAAGAAAGTGTGTCCTATTCAACTCTTGCCTCCTGGAGTGGTGGTCAATATTTTCAAGTGCTTCACCCTGGTGGGGACTCTTCCTTTAGCTTGTGTCACAGTTAACATCTTTTAGGATGTAAAAAACCAGCGGCCTTGGCTTATGTTGTAGTCTCTTTGTATCTTAACATCTGTGTCCTTCTGGGACAGTTTCTTTGAAGCCTTCAGATCTGCAGAGCTGTTCCATACACTGTAGCCTCCCAGCTCTCTTTTTTCATGCCTATCTTTCACTTGACCTGCAGGGGAAAAAAAGGGTAAGAAGCTGGTGAGCCAAGTTACGAGAGTTTGTTTCAGATTTGTAATCCTGTTATCTTTCTAGGGCTTTCTGCTCCATCTAAGGACCCACCTGGGTCTGAAAAGAACAAACTGCAGAGGCAGGCTCACTGGAGGCCCTGAAAAGTCCCGGCATCTCTGTAGTGGAGGGGTTTGCTAAGAGGGCAGGGAAAGGCAAATGGCAGCAGTAAAAAACTGTTTTCACTCAGGTGGGGATTCAGGGGCAGCAGCCACAGCACAGGGGTTTCTTGTAGCCTGCTTGTGCCTGTGACAATACTGAGGGCCAGGACTGTGTCATTCTGACAATGACACAGTGTCAGTAGAAGATATCTGAAGAGAAAAATGAGGACAAGGCGTTCAGAAGTGTTCTGCTATTGAAGAAGACACAAAAGGAAAATAATCACTGAAGACTGTGCAAGTGAAGAGCATGCAGGCACCAAAACCAGCAGTGTGTAGAGCATTGCTGATTTCTGAGAGCTGGAATTCTGGCCCAGTTTCTCTAAACCTGACTCACATGAAATTTTCCTGTGAAGCATTTATATCTGGCAGCATGTAAATATCACTGAAAACAAAAACAACCAACAACTTGTATTTAAATGATCTGAATGTAAGAATGTTTTCTGATGTGGTCTAATTTTCCTGTCACCTTTCAGGATTTCTGTATGACTTCTTAAAAACTGTTTGCAAAGTCACCTTGCACTTAGTATCTTTGGTCCAATTATTGGAAAGGTTTGTCCAAGTTAGTTCTACTAATAAACTGGGTATAATCATTATGATGTTCTTTTTGGGTGACAACAGCCATGAAGCATCAATATTTCCTTTTATAATTAGCAGATGTCCCATGGTATGAAACATTATGGAAGTTTTTAATAAGCAGAGCACCATTTTGCTCTTAAATTTCCTTTGAGCTTAGCAGAATAGCAACAGCATCTCTGTCAATAAATGGCAGTACAGGAGAAAACTAGTTATGCTTAAAAGCAAATTTTCCTCTTGTCTCAAAATGCTGCCAGTTTAAAGGTTAATCCTTTGCCCTGGCCTGGGCTGTTTGCACAGACCCATGGCTGGTACATCTCACACTGCAGCGTTCAACAACAGAGTTGTTCCTCAGTCTAAACAACCTGAATCCTTACTTTATTTTTGCACAGCAACAAAGGAAACCCAAACCTAAAAAATTACAAAGCCATTTTCCTACTGAAGTTCTTCAATTTAATGTCCCTGACATATTTTGCTGCTCGGTTGTAGAAAATGGAGGAATTTTATTAAGTAGGTGCTGTTTCTACATGCCTTCTTCATCACATGGTCCTGTAGGTCTCTTGCCTGTCACAAATCCGATTGTTATTTGTGTGTTTGAGTTATTTGTAGGAACATCAGACGCTTGTGCTTGCTGTACTGCTTCAGCAGAGACACTGAAAGCTGCAGCCTCCAGAACAACGCTATTCAACACAATGGCTTTCAAAGTTGTTTCATCTGATTGCCCATACATCTTTGCTGAGGAAATGGACGGTAAAGACATTCAGGGCAGAAAGGTTCAGGGCTTTGGCTGTTTCATTACAGATAATTCACAGAGAAGCTGCCTCCTCTAATTTATTTTTTATCTTGATAAAATGACAGCCAAAAGTCTTTGACATTCCAGGTCTGCCTCAGTTCTCACTTGACAAAGTCACTCCACTGGGAGTAGATTTTGGCTTGCTTTTGACTACTTGCTGCTGCTATATGATGTTTGGATTAGACTAATGTGTGGGGAAAGCTCATTTGCTCTACAGTTCAGGCCATGGGCTAGAATTCAGGCAATCTGAACTCATTCCTGAACCATGCTCTGAGCTCTTTCTGCATGACCTTGAGTAAGAAACTTAACCTTTTTGGTTTTTTTTTTTTATTCCTTCATTTGAAAATAGAGCTTTGCTTCCTCCCTGATGCCCTCCATGCCTTTCATTTTTGTGCTTAATGCTCATAAGGCCAGATAACTCTCTCTTACCGTGTGAATATACAAACGGAGCCCTGAATTTCCTAAAGATCACTGTGGTTTTCTGCAATGACAATGCTAATAAATGGCTGTACAAGGTACGTTGTGTCTCAGGTACATTTAATGAGCTTGGGGACAATACCATTAGCATTTCCCACCTCAGCACTGTCATTCGGTGTGATTCAGAATTCAACTCAGCTGAAGTCTCTGGAGATGAATTTAGCATTAGGATTGTTTTGATTGTTGATGTACGCAAATTAAAGATGTAAAGCTAGTAGTACTTAAAAGCATAGTCTGTATTTTTTTGTGGTATCCTACTGTGTTTCCTCTTTTGATATCACAAGTTAGTTAGTAATGATTACAAAAACATGAAACCTTCATCCTAACTTTCAACGCACATGCTGATTCATGGCTGTTTATCTTACTAACACCACCACATTCCTGTTAATAACACGCAGATGAAAGATCAGTTCATCCCCTCCCCCATGCCACTGTCATCTGAATTATAATTGCATTTTCTGTGTTACGGATGATGACAAGCTGGTTGGGAGAAATCGGAGCCTTTCATGCATTTTTAAATTCGCTGCTGAAATTCCATGAAAATGTATGAAAGTTGACCTCGCCTTCATGATGACACACAGCACTACAGTCTGCTAATGCACCTCCAGTCACACAAGTGGAATTATTCTGCATAATCGTGAGAGGCTGTACTTATTGATTCCTGTGGAGCACAGAAGATCTAGTCCTGTAGAAAAAGCTCATAGCTGAGTCGAGCTGGCACAATTGGCAGTCAGAGTGAATGATTTGATTAATACAATTAACTGTTTTGATGTAGAAAAGGAAGCACATGTGAAAAGTATCAAGCTATTTGCTCTAATAAAAGACACATTTCTATTCAGTTTCTGATTTAAAAAGTTGAGAGCATCTCTCTGAAAGCAGGAATTTACACACAAAAGCATATTTTCGGTATTTGATCAAGTTGGACTTGAATATCTGTTTAAAATTAAGCATATACTTTAAACAGACCTAGACTAAATGTATCCCATTTCCATTAAGTTGCAATGGAAATGTCTTTGATGGACGTTTTCTAATGGTGACAGGAAAATGCCATAGAGGGAAAAGGGTTAATCTAAAGGAAGCACAAAACATTAATCCATAAAGACAATCTGACAACAACAGTATCTGTCTTTTGCAAAGGATAATTAAATCCATTATCGACATCTGTAAGGAATATGCATAAGTCAGTGTGTAATTGAAAATTTAAAAATTAAATCTGAAACATCAGAACCAAAATGAAAAACCTTGAACTGTGTTTAATTGTTTTAATACTTCCATTTAGACACAAATACTGGAACTCAATAAGGAAAATTCATTCTTACAACATTCTGGGCAAGATTCAGATAGAGTGTCGAGAGAGAATCCTGCTAGATGGGTTTCACATCTCACATAGAGCAAAATACTGAGAGCTGCATAGAAGTAATCAAAATGTAAAAATATTGTTGCAAACTATATGGGCTGCTTCTTGATATACCCTGAGGCTGGAAGCTTCACAGAGTTTTTTGGAAACATCCAAGTCTTGTGTACGCTCTAGACTTTCATTCTTTTGGCAAGATACAGGAAAAACATGCATTTGGCTTGAGGGCGGAGAGGGGAGAGTGGGGAGGAGAATGAGGGAGAGGAATCTTTTGGTTTTGCTTGGAAACCCCCTGGACATTTATTTAGAAAATTCCTTAGAAAATAGTAAATTTCTGATTTACATTTTAGTATCAAAGGTTGTATAGGTAAAGGGCATAATACGGGGCCTCGGGAAACTTGTTTTTAATTCCCAGGGCTTCTTTTCAGGCTAAAAGGAGTACTCATGTGCTTAAAGTTCAGCATATGCTAAAGTCTTTGGCTGGATTAAAGCCTTTATCAAGATTGCAATGTACTTCTTGAGGTTATATCCAAGCTTGTGCATATTGCGTATACCTAGTACAAGGTAAAAAACATCCATCAAAAGTACTTTCATTTTTTCAGCTGTCGTACTTGGTTGCTGACTAGCTTAGTGTGTTTAAAATACAGAGCTGAATGCAGAGATATCACTGCAAGCAGCCAACCTGGATTTCTCCGTTGATACCTAAGACCTCTTACTATGAAGGCCAGAGACTCTGCCCAAAGATAGCTCGATGCTGATTGCATCCAAGTGCTTTGCTGTGGCTGCAGAAGTAATGCGTGGAGTTTTGTGTCTGCCTTAATCGAGCTAAAAGCTTCAGAAAACCCCTATCATGTAGTATTGGTCTTGTCAGAATGATGAGGAGAAGCTGGAAAAAGCAACAGGAGAGATTTTTTGCAAGATGTGTGTATATGCATCAAATTGTTGCAAAACAAAACTTCTCTTGGTAAAACAGCCACTTGCAAATGGCTCTGGAGAGCTGCCTGAGACACAGACAGCTGGGGCTGATGTAGATCGAGTGTGGGTTATATGGGAAATGTTTTGATTTTGGCTCACCAGTGTTCTCTTCCTGTCTTATTCTGCCCGTTCTCTTACCTGGCACAGATAAAACATTAGAACAAGTCAAAACACAGTCTTTGTTTTCCTGACTTTTTTCTCTCCCTTCCTAAGCTAGAATTTTAAATGTCAGCTTTTCAAAATGTGGCATTTTCAGAGAAGTGTTATAGTGTGGATCTTACTGAATGGAAAATGTGTTTCCAGTTCAAAGGGTTTTAAAGCAAAACAGGAAAGGCCAAGACAAATGAAAAAGACTGGGGGAATAGCAGCTGAAGCTCTTCTCCAGTTAGATATTCAGATGTCTCTGTCAGCATCTTTTCTCCCTAGGGAATTTGGAAGAAAAATTGAAATCTAAATTTTGCATGCCTTGGAAATGGCTCCCTTCCCTGGCAGCACCTGTAGACAGCATGAGTTTCATGTCTATGGAGAAAATGAAGACAAAAGAAAAAACACTCATTAGAGCACAGATTTTGACATTTGTGGAAACAGGGCTGTTCTAAAATGCTGTCACCCTTTTCATCTTCCTCTGCTACCTCAAATACACAGAGGAATATACCTCGACCTGAAATATACTTCCACTGCATGACCTCAAATATACTTAGAGATGATAAAGCTAGCAGGGTCACTATGGTGGTGCGGTTTCAACCATGTGAACGGCTTTTGTCCCAGCAGTATGGCTTTACTGCAAAATGTTTGAAGACATCATCTCTTTTTTTTTAGTAACAAAAGATGACTAAAACCTTAGTGATGATGGACCTAGGGGAATTGGGAGAGCATCTAAGGATACTTCAGAGATCTCTGTGTTTGGTCTGAGTACAGCACCATGCTTGACAGAATATATTCCCCCTGTGAAAGGGGCTCAGAGCTGAGGAGCTATGCTCACTTCCGTCTGTGGAGGCATATCCCATTTGATGCTTTCTGTTGGTTTGGTCAAACAGTCAGGAGTGCCTAAGTCACTGCATCATGTTTGAAACAGCACATCTTCTTCCAAATAATTCAGCTCAAGGAAGGACATAACTCCGTACTTAAGACCATCTTCTGTGTTCTTAATTACTCTTCACGAGGACTGGCATGATCTCCATAGTTTGATCCTCTGTGCAACACAGGTAGGAGCCCTTGCCTCGGTAATTTGTGTCTCAAAGAAGAACGTAAGCAGGTGCTTAAACTTCTAGTAAAGCTTCCAATGGAGAATTTCCTAAGAGCTTTGCTGAATGGAGGCCTTAGTAGGTTGCATTGCTCAAGCACCTTTCTCAGGTTTGACAATATGTCATTGAAAACCCCAGATGATACCAAGTTAATTACTAAGAGAAACTTAGTTAAGAACTACCCAAGTGCAACCTGGAGCTGGGTTAATGTGCAAGATCCCCGTGTTTCTTTCTAAAAGGATATTCAGGTTGGCCTTCTTACTAGTGTCTCAGCACCTCAGGGTTCCTTTGCCCTTGCTGGTGCTCTCAAGGAGAACAGGGAATTGCTGTCTGTACCTTCAAAACACCAGGAGGGAAATGGCAGAAGATGTCTGCACGAATCCCCAGATACGTGCCTCTGTCAAGGGATGTCCTTCCCCTGCCACACCTTCAGTCGGGGATCCTCCAGAACAGAGCAACACAGTTATTTTTGTCTCACAAGTATTTTTTGCTCACAAGCAACTGAACTTCCAGCAGGGTGTGAGGGCAGTGTAGCAACTACAACTTCAGCCTACAAAAAGAGAGCATCTGGGAAAATTTGTCTCTCTTCCCATCCCCAGGTATAGCTCTGCTCCTCCTGCTTCCCATTCAGGCAAGCCTCTGCTATTTCTGCCTTCACAACAAGTTATAAAAAGACTGAGAGAACATGAGGAATATAAAGCTTATGTTACAATTTCCTCCCATACCTACACTCACACGCATTTCCCTTTCTGATGTGGAAACCTGCCTGATGCCAACCATTTACACGGGTACCTTTCATGCCAGTTGGGCATCCGGAGGATTGTTTCTCTCTCCAGGAGGCGGGGGGGGGGCAGAGGGGGGAAGGAAAAGGAAACTAAACCAAAGTAAATTAAATGTCCTTTCAGCCGATTTTATGAACTGCCCTCAGCTATTAATTTACCGGCATTCTTCCAGACAGTGGCAGCTGCTTCAGCGCGCCAGCCTGTGGAGTGAGCTGCTCCATGGCAACAGCCAGCAAGCGTGAACATACCCAGCATAAGCATCACGCAGAGCCACTGAGGGGGACTTTCAAAAGGAGTAAGAATGCTTAAACTTAAGACAAGGTACTGTATCTTACCTGAAAGGGAGAGGATCTATAGCAGCCACAGCTGTTATACAGGTCAGCGTAGGTTTGTGACTATTCGGCTGTCAGGAACTGCCCTCACCATGGGCGTATCACTGCCTCCTGATAGGAGAAATCTTCCAGGTGTTTCTAGCGTGTGAGACATAGGTTATAGCGATGTTTTTGTATATAAGTGTGACTCACTTCTCTGTCATTTAAACAGGCAATAAAATTTGCTTTTCATCTGTAAAGCAGAAAAAGGAAATGACATCACTCCCCACTTTGGGGTTTTAAAAGCCTTTTAGGGCTGAGTGACTCTGACATTGAGTTTGACGAAGTTGCATACACCAGGCTGGAATTCAGTTTCAGTAGTGGATGATTAAAACCTGTCTTAATATTGTTTCATGTTAGCAGATCCCTGTTCTGGTATGGAGAAAACAGATCCGTGATATCTTTGGCTTTTGGCTAGTGGTGGGGTTTTTTTGTTTGGGTTTGTTTGTTTGTTTCCTAACTGTGATATTTATTTATTTATTGTAATTTATTGTAACAATTCTGAAATGTGCTAGATTAGCAGCCCAGGAGACTAATGTCACAAAGCGGCAGTCTGAGTTATACCACAAACCCGCTCTGCTGGGATTATCTCTAGGCAGGAGAGGAGTTTAATCAGATCTGTCAATTCATTAGCCCTTCCCTTCTGAGGTAGGCACAAAGGGTCCCATTTAGTATCAGTAGTGCTGGTAGCTGTTCCGAAATAAATACAAAACCAGCTCATTTTCAATCAGGCCACTGAGCAAGTCATAAACTGCTGTAAGCTGTCATTATCATGTGAGGCTGAAGTGGTTCTTTTGACACCCCACCATTTTGATATAGTTGACCCTTCCCTGAGGACTTCTCAGTTTTATCTTTCTACTTTTTATGGTTTTAAATATAGAAGCTCACAACGTGGGTTGTTCCAAAGGCTCCTGAGGCAATGTCAATAGCTACCCATGTCCCGAGCGCTTGCCAAGATGAGCACCGTTCCCCACTACAACGCTGCACTTCTCCAAAAGGAAACCCAGGGGAAGGAGCTAGTCAGTTTTCCAGAGGATACCCTAGTCCCTTGTCGATTAGGAAAGCAGGGCTACAGCACGTACCTTGGAGGACACCTCCTTGACAGTGCAGCTGAGTCAGCCTCAAGAGGTGGGGTCACACTCTCTCCACTGACTACTGAGCAAGTTGGTGAAGTGACCGCCTTTCCTCTGGTAACATCAGACCTTGTGACTGTCCTCCAGTTGTGGTCTCGGTCACTTCTCTGATCCAGTCTTTCTCAAAAAAAGCAGAGTCTATTCTGACCCTTTCTCTTTTCTATCACCTCAGGGAGACCTCCAGAGATCCCTCATTCAGGTGGATTTTGGAGATGGCATCGCTGTGTCATATGCCAATCTCAGCTCCACAGAAGATGGGATCAAGCACACATACCAGAATGTGGGCATATTCCGAGTGACTGTGCTGGTGGAAAACAGTCTGGGATCTGACAACGCTGTCCTCTACCTGCATGTAACGTGTACGTATGTTCATACTCGTTGTTAGCTTCTGTCATTCTTAAAAAAAATATTACTTGTTCTTAGAGATGACATTGGGGCTTTGCAGCTGGGAGCAGAGTGATATGATACGATGAGTGTTTGTCTGTCCTCCAGGAGAGGACTCCAGACTGAGAGGAGCCACAGGCAATAGTGATATTTTCTTTTAAAATCATGTTCAGCCTCTAATTTTCGGTAGTCTAATTTGGGACACCTCAAAGGAATGTCCAGCCCTTTCTGAAATGCACCTTCATTAGCATATTTACACTTCCAGAAAAGCAAAGACATCCAGGATTTTTAATCACTTTTAAAAGCCTTGACTTTTACTTTGTATATGTGTTTTGCCCTCTAATGAAATAAAACCACATCTGGGATGGAAAGCAATGCATTTCAGTCTTTCTGTTGTCATAGGAACCAAAATCTCGGTGTTAAAGAGTATTACAAGAAAAAATATTATCTTCACATTGTTTTTCTGCTGTTCTTTTTAACCTTCTTATACTTCAGGTATCTCTTATTTACAACTGAATTTTTTCTCAAGTCCTTGCATACAACCAGCAATGTGTTCTTTCATACTTATTCTACCACATGGTGATGAACCCAAGGAGTCAGCCTAATAGTGAAATCTTGTAATGTCTCTAATGGATTTTGTTTGAGGCCATTGGGGTTTTTTTATACAGTGGGGGTTTTTTAATGTATTATTTACGCTTTCCACTGTGTGCCTGTCACACTAGATTTACTGGGGAAAAAAAAAAGGATATTCCAAAACTTAAAGTTAGGCTTACAGAAATACCACTTACCCTCTTCAAAATTAACTCCACTTATTGTCTAGGTAATTTAGCACATTCCATACACTTTTAACTCCAGTTTTGGAGTTATTTCATACAGCATGAGAGCAGCTGCCTCTTCAGGGGAAGAGGGCAGCTTTTTATTGGTGCACTGTCATATCAACAGATGGGAGCAGTGGGAGGTATAGCTGTGGGAGGTAGGAGGTTTATGAGGGAGCACTAGAGAAACAGGACCACATATCTCCCTGAATGCCTCTCTTCAAAAAGACCTTTGGTTCACGATCATAGTGTACCATTTATGATTCCCTAAACTGATAGGTCCTTGTCTGTGGTAAACTTTTTAAGTCACATAATCCTTCAGCACACTACATGTTTGAAAAACTCATAATATCTTGCAAAATTCATAAATTAGCTTATTGTGAATCTCAGGATTTTGATTTGGGGACTTAGCCTATATCACCTCTCTGCTGAGGCACTGGTGAATTAAGGTAAATTCTGAGCTTTCAGACAGATACTCATTTTGATTTTTATTTTTTGGTTATTTAAGTATCACCCTAAGTAGGGTAAAGGACCTCTGCTCAGAATAGACATTTATACACTTTTGTGTAATTTCTTCAGTTCTGTTGTTTTTCTCCCTGTGTGTGCTTGCATAATTATGACAGGAGCTGCTGCAGGCTCTGAATGCAGAAATCCCCCTCCCACTGCTGCTGGTTATGAAAGTCAGCTCAACAGGAGCCGTGGTCTTTTGGGTTTTTTTTTATATTTTTTTTTTACTCTTTGTAAAGGTCATTTGAAACAAATGGAAAAGTGTTTTGGTGGTTGATATTTCGCAGGAGGTTCTGACAGCCTCATGCAAGCAGGATTTGTAATTGTTCGCTGTTTGACAAGAGATGATTCCATGGGGACCATTGCACACCCTCACCCTATCTGCAAAGTAATGAGGCTATGTGAAGCAAAACTGTTTTCTCATGGAATAACCACGAAATGGAAGGAGAAGGCAGATGTCTAGCCTTCACTCTCACTCGTAGTGGGTTTCTGGTTTATAGCTGTTTTAATCTATTTTCTTGAGGCGTTGAAGGTTTAAGAACCATTTTGATTGTTTAAGCAGTACAAGAGATAAACAATATTCAGATATGTTTGTGTGACTTAGCAGCTGATAGTGGATGTTTCTGTGTCGTGCATAGGTAATGCTAGCACAGAACTTAAATACTGTGTGATCATTGCCTGACCCCCTGGAGAACTGGCAGCCCTAAGGGATATGTTTCACCTTTCTCTACATGACAAGAATTAGGGACTTCAAAGCAGGTTGCAGACCAAGTGTGGTGCCACTCAGACTAGCAATACATTCACTGAGGACAGAGATGTATGGTAATTCCAGTCCCTTCCGGAGTCTAACACCCAGATCGACAAAAGCTTCTAAATCCTATTTAAATGCTTTCATTGCCACTCAGCTCTCTGCTGAGTATTCTGCTTGGGGTGTATGAGCTTGGCCTTTGGGGAGTATTGTAAAAATACCTGTCCTTACAATTGGCATGCACATTGTAGTGCTAAGATCCACAGAAAAGCAGTGTGCAGCCTGAACATGCAGAGTTTTAGGAAGGATTACTAACTGGGTAACACCCTGTTACAGGGTTGATACGTGAGTGTGTGCAGCCAGATTTGGGCCTTTCAGCACCCTTCCAGCAGCCAGCAGCCTTGCTGAGGGGAAAACTGCAGGCACTGAACCACGGTGCTTGTGATCTCAAAGGTCAAAGTCTCCATCCCATGCCCTCCTCGTCCTGCTGCAGCCATGAGCCAGTGCGCAGTAGCAGTGCCTTTACTGCAGTCGGTCCAGGGATCTAGAAATGCAAGTTATTGTGAGGCAGGAGCGTTTTAGGGTGGATGGACAGTAAATTGTATATAAACTCCTTCTCCAGCCAACAGGCTGTCTCTGAACTGTCCTGACAGGTCAAAATTTTCCCCTGGGAAGTTAGTTATGCATTTACCTGAATGTTTCAGAATAACATCACCTGCCCAAGTGAACCGTTTGAGAAGCTTCTCCCTTTCTGTTGTCCCAGACTTGTACACAATTTTTTCCTGGGGCAGGCAAAGGTCTGTAGTCTCCATGGCCCCGCATGAAGCTCAGAAATGAATTCTCTTCAAACTTACCTGGGAGAAAACAGTCTCATACCAAGCTAAGGGCCTATCCGGAGTGAGCTATCCCCATCTGCTGGACAGATAATAGTTCAGCATTTCAGTTACTTTGACCCATCGGCTGTTTGCACAGCAATACTGAGGCAGAATTGGCTTGCTTGAGCCATTCTTTCATGTGCTTTCCTAGCCACCGTATGGTGGAGGTCTGAGGAGGTGCTGGGCACTCTCTGCAGTGCAAGATCAGTCGAGATGTATTCAGAGCAGCTGTGCAGTTATGTGGGAGCGTATTAGACTTTATATGGGCTCCATTGTCACTGCTGTCACTGCATCCAGTGTTAGGAAAGTTATTCCTTTAGAGGGCCATGATGATATTGGGCATTTGGCAAACAAAGGATGCCAGCGATTCAAAACATTTAGCCTGGGAAGCTGCTGTTTTTCAGGCCTTAGGATCTTGCTGAGAGCAGGCATGGCCTAGTCATGGAAATGTGTCTGAGCAGGGGAATGCCATAAGGATGAAATTCTGGCTTCTCATGAATTTTCAAGAAGAGTTTTGACTGCTGATTATAAAAGGAAAAATGAGCCATGGCCTGGTGTTCTGGTTTCAACTGAGGTAGAGTTAATTTTCTTTCTAGTAGCCAGTATAGAGCTGTGTTTTAGATTTATTATGAGAATAATGTTGATAACACAGGGATGTTTTCAGTTGTTGCTAGGTAGTTGTAGTGTTTACACCAAGTCAAGGACTTTTCAGCTTCCCACGCCCTGCCAGGTGCACAAGAAGCTGGGAGAGCACAGCCAGGACAGCTGACCCAGACTGGCCAAAGGGATATTCCATACCATATAGCATCATGGTCCATATATATGTAACTGGGGAAGCTAGCTGGAAGGTGGGATCACTGCTTGGAAACAAACTGGGTATCGAATTGTTTTTTTTTCTTTCTGCATGTGATGAACAATTGCATTTGTGCATCACTTGGTGGTATTATTATTATTATTATGATTATTGCTACTGCTACTACTATTACTACTATTCCTATTCCTTTTCCTATTATTCTTTTCCTTTGTTATTCTATTAAACTGTCTTCATCTCAACCCATGAGGAGTTTTTTCATTCTCCTCCCCATCCCCTTGCAGGGGAAGGAGTGAGCGAGCAGCTGCATGGTGCTCTGTTACCGGCTGGTATTAAACCATGAGATCTGGTCTATAGCAGACTTTGGTTAGTCTGATCATGGATGACTCTTAATTGGGCTGCATCAGGTCAAGCAGCAGCTGTGTCTGCAACCCAGAGAAGAGGAAGCTGCATTTCAGTTATAAGTCAGGAACACTGGTCCTTGTTTATGCTGGCATTGTTTATACAGTCTGATTTGGGAACTTTTCCACATGTGTGTGTCTGCCTGTGTGTGCTGTATAGGGGTACAGGGTGCTTGCTCCAAAATGTGTGGTGTTCCTTTAGGTTGAAAAGAAAGGTCTATGTGGTGATACGGGCATGGGTTATGCCCTGAAAAATCCTTTCCTGAGATAGATAGATAGATAGATAGATAGATAGATAGATAGATAGATAGATAGATAGATAGATAGATAAAAAAGATCCTCTAGCAATGTATCTCAACTCCATATGGACAATGCAATTGATCCTCCCAGGCTGTGGTCTCTGCTTCTTATCACTGGGGAGCTTGCAGATATAGGACATGCAGATGTGGCCTTAATTTAAGAACCCATGTCCCCATGTCACCTGGGGTTTCTTTCTTTTTCTTTCTCTGTCACTCTTAGGACAATTGCTTTGTTTTCTAAGTGAACAGTCAGAACACATTTTAAAAAATAATCTATAGAACAAGACGTAACAACAAAGGCCCATCTGTCTCCAGAAGATGGGAAATGTGTAACCCTGGGCATAATGTCACTTGTCGAGTGAATTATGTTCTGTTTATACTAAAGAAATGAGTTTATTGAGGAAAAGAAGGGAGTATAAGGTAACATTAAAATGAAGACACTCAGTGGATAGCTGCCTTCAGACAGAATTTCAGCAGATATAAATAGATATACCACTGCTGAAATTCACCAAATCATAGCAGTTTGCATCAGCAGAGATGCTTCACGTCCACTGAAGCCATTTGTCCTGCACATTCTTAATAGTCACATAACAGGGCTCTACCCCTATTAAACGTTTTATTTGTATACAATATCCCTGAGTATATGACATTCATTCAGTAAAGAATCCAAGTTTTTCAGGTACAGGGGTAGCTGTTGTTCTGTGAGGAACAGATTTCATCTTGCCTCTCTAGAAATGGCACCAAGCCAAAACATTAATTGTCATGCCCCACAGTGATTTGGAGGACTTCTCTCCCCTCAGTTCCCTTCTCCCCCAGGGCTGACATTTCAGAGGGAGGGAGGACTCACCTGCTACTTCTGTCTCTGCAGGCCCCTTGGAACATGTTCACTTATCTTTACCATTTGTTACCACAAAGAACAAGGAGGTCAACGCCACGGCAGTACTGTGGCCAAGCCAAGTGGGAACACTTACTTACGTCTGGTGGTTTGGGAACAACACAGAGGTTTGTATTCCCTGTGGACTGAGATCAAAATAATACCGGAGCAGCTCTCTGACTGAGGAGGGAGGGAGAAAGGGATCTGGGAATGCTTCTAAGTAGCTGCAGACGCAAGAAAATTATGATCCAGAGACCAAGAGACTAGTGGTTCTTCGATGTACCAACAGTGAACAGTAAGAACTGCTTTGTCTTTGTTGCTGTGACTTAGCTATGAGGTTTATTGCCATTTCGTGCAAATTGCCAATAGCTTTCTCACTGTATTGACATCCAAGGTGGACGTAGTGAACCAAAATCCAGAAGAGTTTCTAGTGCGTTTTCCCCCCTGTTCCCTTCAACAACAACAGCTTGGGGTTTTGGTGGTTTGTTTTTTTTTTTTTTTTTTTAGGAAACTAACCTTTCAAACTGAAGCTGGTTTTATATCTGGAACTGACTTTACATAGCCCTGGAGTTTAAATCTCATCTCTTTGGTGACTAACAAGAGAAGAGACTGCCATCAGTTCTGTGCCTCCCCTTAAATATGCTGAGCCCAATCCTGAGCCCCCACACTTTATGCTTAACCACATGTGCAAGGAGACCTTATTATCATGTGCTGTTGGTGGATAAAATGGTTCCCAGCACACCTCCCTGTCTCTGGGCTCTGCTCAGATATGAGAATGGCATGCACCACATTCTGTTGCCTCTTGCTTGCAGTGTTGGTAAATCTGCATGGGCATTATAACTGTTAATTTATGTATCTTTGTGGCTGAAGTACCCAGAGACCCTAATGAGTCTCTGAGAGGAGAGATTCTTGTGGATTTTGTAGAGCCAAGAGGGACCTTCAACCATACATGGTTATCTTCTGTATAATGCAGGTCAGAGGGTTTCATCAGTACTTTCTGCTTTATTTAACTCTTTGTGATTAAGGCAGAACCTGACTTCTTGTTGTCTTGCATTAATAATTTCCCTCAGATGATGGAGAATTTACTGCTCTTTCTTACCCTCTCCCCCAGCTATTTCCCAACAGCTAATTATCCTGAGTGTGAAACACATGCACCGTGTTTGCAGTCTGAATTTAACTAGCTTCAGTTTCAAGCTGTTGGATCTTGTTATGCCTTTGTGTGTAGATTAAAGAACTCTCTGTACTATCAGAAATCATCTCCCCCTAGAGGTACTTACGGGCTGTGATTGTCACCTTTTAACCTTCCCTCTGATCTGCTAAGCTCATAAGTGATCAGAGTTGGTCTAACTCTGTTCTCGTTGAAGTGAGAGTTTTACTACAGACTACAGTGGGAACAGAGTTTGACTTCATACTGGGTGCTTTGAAGATCTCATCCAGAGTTCATTAATAAGTGAAAACAGAAGTTAGGACAGAGACTGCTGAAAGGGGACACAACTCATTGATAAGCTGATTGGCACAGCGAAACAAGCTGAGGGGATCTGTCTCCTCTCTAAACACCATCACTTTCCAAAAATGATGTCTCCATGTCTAAAGATAACATGGGAGAACAACTGACAAATCTTAATTTGCCTCCTCGTTCTTTCACAAGCTCCTTGAGTGACCTTAAACAAGTCACTGACAGCTACATCTGGGAAAGGAGTGTGACACCTGAGCAGTGAGACTTGCAGATCCTCATGTGAGAATGCGGGCCTCTCTGGGGAGTGCACCAAAGATGGACACTTTAACATGGGATCCAGAACAACCAGCATGCTAAGTGGGAAAGAAATACTGGGATCTTAATACCTAGCTCCTTTGGAAATTATAGTACCTTACTTTGAGCTTCAGGAGGACATCCTCATCTGGATCCTTGGGCCCTCTCCAGAGAATAGGCTTCCATGTCACAGGATGCCTTCTATGTCTTGAGTTTCCAAGCTGGAACTGACTCCCCAAACCATCCCAATAGGCTAGAGAGCCAAACTCATTTTTGCTTTTCCTTTCCAGCCAAATTAACTTAATTTATACTTTTCTGATATATTTGCAGCCACTAATCACATTGGAAGGGAGCATCACATTCACATTTTCTGTGGAAGGGATGAACACTATCACCGTTCAGGTCTCAGCAGGAAACACCATTCTTCAGGACACAAAGACTATTGCTGTGTATGGTGAGCTCTTCCCCCTTCATTTCACACAGGATTTTCTATAGTCAAGAGCTAGAGAGCCAAGTTAGCTGGCAGCAACATGAGGTTTTTATTCCAGGATGCTTTGAGTGAGATTATAAGCTTGGTTCCAATGTTATCAGTTCAGCATAACATTTCTGAAGGCCACTGACTGACATTAGTCCAGATTGAGAGGACTGCAGAACATTGATCTCCTTCCCAGAGCCTCTGCATCTGCTCTATCACTATTTGGTCATCCTACATGATTGTCAAAATGTTTTGTGAGCTGCTTTTCCCCCTTCTTGGCCAGTAGAGGCCTCTTAACTCATGCAAAAGCTGCTCAGCTTGAACGCTGTGTGCTGCAGCTCTGTACAGAAATCTGTACTGATTTGTTGTTGTACTCAGGCCTCAGAAGCGGTTAGGGCACACAAATATCATATAGTGTAGATGTAGTCTAATAACCACTGGGAGTTCCAGTTGTAGCTGTTTATACTAAGCACATGGTCTTAGTGATCAGTGTGGGCACCTCTGTTAACAGCAACAGAGATTAAGAAGTACATTTTCCAAGGCTAGTCCTCTCCTCACCTTCATCCCTTTCTCCTTCCAGTTAAAATTTCAAGTATTTGGGGCATGTCTATGAGAGTACAATCACAGCTTCTTTCACAAGGCTTGTCTGCTTCAGAAGTCAAGATTAAGGTAGCATTTCAATTACATTCCCAGCACAGCTTCCTTTCCAGTACTCTTCACTTGTTGAAGTAAGGACTGATCACCCTTTTTGGTTCTGTGACACTCGAGCTGTGAATCTCTCAGAGTCTCCAAATCTCTCAGTGAATCTCTCAGACACACTGCTGGATTCTCTGACAGTCTGTGCATCACCTGCAGATTGATTAAGCAAAACATGAGCTGCAGCAGGTTTCTCTAGATTCTGCCCACTCGTTTGGCACTAAGGCTTTTCACAGTCTTTACTCACCACCATGTTGTTGTATCTGCAGAGCAATTCCAGTCCCTGCGGTTATCATTCTCTCCGAACCTGGATGACTACAATCCAGATATCCCAGAGTGGAGAAGGGACATCAGTAGAGTAGTCAAGAGAGCTCTGGTGGAGGTAAGCAATGTGCATAACCTGTGTTGCAATGGTTCTAATTTCTGCTTCGTGCCTACATTAGGACTGGATCAGTCTTGTTCTCTCAAGGTGTCTCTCTGTTTCTACCAACTATAAAAGGAGACTAGACTAATGTTTGAGGCCAAACCCCTAATTTTAGACAAGTGAAATTATCCTATCCTATGACAGTCTGGTGCTTAGTATCAGCCTTCAGTGTATTCTTTTTAATGACAGTGGTTTATGTCAAATATTTCTGAGAAAAGGCCATATAGAAAACAAATGTGACATAGCTGCCTGTAGCTGTACAAATGTCTTTACTGCTGCATAGCAATTCTTGCTTCTTTTACTACTATTCTTATACAGCAGTGGAAAGTAGTGCTATTCTAATGGAATTACAAATATGCTGTAGGAAACTTAGGAGACCAAAAAGAAAACAATTTTTACTACAGAGAAGAGCACCACAGCAAGTGCTTTATGGCTTTCACATATCATGAGGTTCACGGGTCAGCATTGGATGCTGTTTTTCCCATCAACGCTATGGAGAAGCTCTGAAGTTCCTTCTTTAACTGTGGAACAGAATGTCACAAAAATATTCTTGTGTGGCTGAAGATTTGGATTTCAAACTGACAGGCTAAGAAAAGTTAGAAGAGACAGATGAGGTTTCTCAGCTCAGCAGAAAAATTGTGCAAGGAACTGTTTGAAACAGGGTTTCTGTTTTGTTTTGTTTTGTTTTTTTTTAAATAAAGGTACTCAAATTTTGAAAGGATACAAGACTTGTAGATATTATTAGCAAGCTTATATGTTCATTTGTGGCATCATCTGTGCAAAAAGACTGGAAAGAAACTGTACACTGATCAGCTGCACACAAACTTGTCTGGATTGTTTCTGAGATTTTTTTCTTCAATTTCCTCAAAAGGGAGGAGGAGAGGAGGAAAGGGAAAAAAAAATTTCTGGAGGTTGTTCTTCTGATTTATTTATGTCTGTATCAAGTATTCAAGGATCCATTTATCTTCAGGATGAATTTTCAGAATATAAACAACTCAATAAAACAAAATCAAGCCATAAAAAAGGATCATAAAACTACAGTACCAAGGCTACATTCCAAAAGCAGAGCAGTGAAAACACAAAGAGTCTTTTTGTTGCTTGAGTAAAAAAAAAAAAGTAAAAAATTGATATCTAATTATCCCTCTTTATATAGCTAAATGATTCACCTTAAACAAGCTTTTGTGAGAAGTTCCTGTAAAAATTAAAGATAAAACAAGTAGATTTCTACAGCAATTAAGTAAACTCTATAAAAATGAGTTGAATAACTAAATAATTCAATAGGAAATTATAGCTGTGCTATAGAATTTTTATGAACTTTTATTAAAGTATTACATTCTTATTACAGAGTACCATAGACTTGGATAAAAATTCTGCATAAGAAATTATAGTTCTCTACTAAAATCTGATCTTCTCTCTAAGTAAGGATAGTTTGAGATTATCACAAAATATCCTATTTTGTATTATTATCATAATTATTTGCTCACATCACTGATTTTCTGAGTCCTATCTCTTGCTTCTGATGAAGAAAATAAGAATGAACTGAGTAGATCAGCCAAAAAGCTTCCAGACAAAAAAAAAATCATTCTCAGCCTCAGAAAATGAAGATTTGCCATTAACTGGTAATACTGTGTCTTTTTCTTGACATCTTAAAACAACCTGTTAGGCAAGCACAAATAATGCAAGCCCTGGGTTCACAGAATACTTGGAAAGAATATGAGACCTTTATATTGTTATAGGTTTATTTTCTAAATCTGCATTTAAAAAAAAAAAAACAAACAAAAAACAAAACACAAAACAAAAAAACGACCAGCATCAAACCCACGTGCTTTTCCTTGGTGTGCAGTTGAGGGGAAGGGTTTCCTTTTCATAGTTCCACAGGGCATTCCCTGGGCTGTCAGCAGTCACGCGTGGGACAGCCACAGAATTAGCTCGCATAATGGTGATGTGTAATCAGTTTTGCTGACTCCTTATCCTCTGTCCCTCATTTCCTTCAGTGAGCAGCTGCTCCAAGCCTTTGGTCCTGAATTACTAGAGAGAAGAATTAATGAGTTTTAGGTCCAGTTAATGTCTGAGAGGGTTGCAAGTCCTGACTGCAGGGAAATCCCTATGCCGCATCTGGCTGCTGTGGTCTGCCCTTAAATCTGAGAACATCCTTTTTTTTTTTTTTTTTTTTTTTTTTTCTTTAAAAGTGACCTACTAAATTCAGCACTTGAAAACTTAAAATCTAAATCAAAACCTTGAGATTTAAATGCATTTTCTGGGTAATCCACAACATGAAGAAGCAATGGGGGAAGATTCAGCAAACTATGTTTCTCCTTGTTTTGGCTCACTAACTTCCTGAAGGCCAAACTAGTTCATTTTCTGGAGAACTCCACAATCTGATTGTGTAATGTCATGGTAACAGCAGCTGAAACCCATGAACAGAGATGACCTCGGTAGTGATGCCTGTGGGGTACTTCTTTCTGAATTTTGGCTAATTTGTGTTGAAGAGGGATTTGGGTTGAAACTGGTTACTTAAGATTTTCAACCAAGAAGACAAAAACATAAAACTTTGCAGAATAATACAATCTTTAACACCTAAAGAAAAAAAGAAGAAAAAAGGTCTTCATTAACTTGTGGAATTGACCCAAGATGTGAACTATGAGAATTTGTTTGGCTTTTGGGATTCAAACTTGATTCATCATCTTCTCTCTCTGAGAGTCTCCACAAGGCTTTTAAGATGTTTTGGCTAATCACACCTCTAGAGTGCAATTCTGCCCACATACCTTGCCCTTTAACATGCGGCTTCTTACCATTGACTAAGTGAAGAACCTCAGAGACTAACTTAGGATAGTCAGGTAACTTTAAAATAGCTAAATTTAGACAAAGCAAATTATACCATATGCAACTGTCATTTAGGAACTCCTTTTAGCATGTCTGATTATCACTGTTGCCTTAGGACACTGCATATTTTATTGGAGAACATGGTAAAATAGCTTAGATCAGGAAATTATTAATCCCTGACATTTTACCTGCAGTGGATTTTAACAAGATTCTCCCTGTTGTAGCAGATATATCCTACATCATTTGTATAAGTACTGTGGTGCTTTAGCAAAGCAGTTGTCAGCATTCAGTGCCATCTCCGCTGTTTTTCTGTCCATTAATTGTCTATGTCTCAGGCAACAGGTATTTCAAGCAAGCATATTCTGGTCGCAGTGCTCCCTGGTCTGCCCACATCTGCCGAACTCTTCATTTTACCATATCAAGATGCCACAGGAGAAAATAAAAGAGCAGCAGCAAACCTAGAGCAGGTATTGTGTCCATTATTTGGAGAAGTGTATGTTTATGCATTTGTGTGTGTATATATGTGAGATTATCAAGATGGGGTAGAACAAATAATTGTGGTATAAATGCATCTGATTCACTGGGGTCTAAATGAGGACTATGGTATATACTATATCTTCTTTGGGTTTTTTGTTGGGTTTTGGTGTTGTTTTGGGGTTGGATTTTTTCCTCCCAAACACTGGAGCATGCTTTGGAATGCAGACTCCTATTTGGGATCCCGCAGTAATGTTAAACTGGCATACATTTGTAGGATGTCATGTCTCTCCCTTAGAAGTTCTGTTCTGCTTCATGGAAGTAAGAAGAAAGCATGAAGGATTTAGCGGATGATCCCTGCCAACACGAACTGGAGTAGTTTCATAAGGCAAAGTTTATGTCAAGGGTCTAGAAAGCACTGGAGGACACAGCTGGGTGGTAGACCTGGGCAGATCAGAACTTCATTACTTTAAGGCACAGTGATTGGGATGGATTATCTGCCTGCCCGCTTCACGATGCTGGCAGTGGGGTTCAGCCACTAGGGATTTTCTCTGTGCAAGGCTGAAGCAAGTTGTAAGTGGAGGACTATATCTCCGTGCAGACCCAAAAGGTCCTGCCCACCAGGTGAGCCTAGCATGATTGTGATTAAAACTGTGCTGGGCAAAAATCCTGAAATATCTCTCAGCTAATTACCTCAGATTCCAGGGACAGAGATAACTAGCCCTGAGTGAAGCACCACTGCGTCTCCATACAGCATGTCCGTGGCTCAGGCAGACACACCCCATGTTGGTATGGGCTATATTACCATTCAGGTAGAGGGTGTCATCAGCTCACAAATATCAGCCTCAGTGCTATGGTGAAATCTTCAGTGTTACTGGACGCCTGCTGCTTCAATGGATGGCACAAGAGGTTTGGTATTTGTCTTTGGATTTGTCCCTCAATTTGTGAATGACTGAAGTCTTCCCATCAGTGTATCAACAGTATCTTCCCATTCCTGTATTCTTGTTTTCTAATTGTCTTTTCCTCTGCCTGACCTGCTATTGGCTGTTGCAATTGCCTCTTGCAATGGTCTAAAGCCTTGTGAACTTAGCTGTGGGCCTCAAACTACCAGGTCAACCATATTCTTAAGCTTTCCCTTGCTCAGCATCCTTAGCCATCATGTTTTTTTGACAAATGTCTTTCCTCTGCAATTTTCACCACCCATGTAATAAACAAAAAATATGGAGATTTACTGCTCTGCAAAATCTTTCCTCCCTTTTCTTTCATCCCCCTTCTCCTTTTCTCCATCACAAATTGGCAAGGAAGCCAGTCCATAAACATTTAAATTTACATCTGACCCAGCTCCCCTCCGGCACTCAGCAGCTTATTGTATTTTGCGATTACTCCCTCTCTTTGTCTCTTTTTCCCCTTTGTAAAAACGGAGTCTTTGCGGCTGCAGAGAAAGGAAGCCCTGACAGTGCTCTCATGACTGTTTTTATGGACAAGAAGAAATGTCATTTTCAGTGGGACTCCAGCAACTTCTCTGGCATCCTGCAGGGTCCAAATGGTAACCTTTGAAGAGAGAGAACCTATTTGCCATTTGCAGCCAGCTGTTTCTTGTGGAGAAGTATCTCCCCTGCTCCCACCAGGATGATTAGAATGTTTTTCTTCCTAGTTAGTGGGTACTGCATTCCCCTTCCTAGTTACTCCAGTAGAAAGTGGCACTGTTTTCAGTGGGAAGTGCCCCAAAAGGTGTCTCTGCCCTCAGCTCTGAAGCATATTCTGATACCGTTCCTGTTTTGTCATCAATTTGGTCTGTAATCCTTCACTATCCCTTTCCCAAAGTGTTTCAGAGCCCATTCAACAGCTTCTCCCTGTGCCTGAAGTTTCTGGGATGAGGACTGGGAGCAGATGTTGTTGCTGATGATGGCTTAAGTTGCTTCATAGGTACTTTATGATGTATAGAGTTCTTTTCTGGTAGGAACAGAAATCTGGTTTGTATTCATGAGCAAGCAACAAGCTATTCAAAAGCATGTATGTGAGTTTGTGTGTTTGCAGGTGCACACCCAAAGGAGTTACAGTTCTGGATGTTTTTTTTCTAATGTGGAAAAGAAACTTCAAAGTATACAGGAACAAAATGGAAATAGTTTCCACAAACACTGTAATGGAATAAGGTTTCTTAAGGAAGCACTTAGTTATATAGATTCCTTTTTTCATATCACACATGGAAGCTGCTCGCCAAACCTAAGACTCGTGGTGAGCCTGTCTAAAGACACAGTGACAAATACCTTTTGTCCCTGGAAAACTTACAGTCAGAATAGATCAGATGGAGAGGAGTTACAGAAATTAATGTTTCTATTCTGCAAAAGCCATTGTTTCAGTACCCAAGGGAGGGAAAACCTAACTCAAAATCAAAAGTTGGTGAAACTGAATGAAACACCACAGAAGTGCACAAAACCCACCATGCACGCTGTAGGCACAGATTTACCAGGAGAATTAAGTGTGCTATAGCCCCCTCCTTCTCTTCCCCTCCTATTAGAGCCTCCTAAAGTCAGCATGTATACTTGCAGTCATATGACATGGACATGGTGATACAGCCCTGAACCCATCATATTCACATGCCAGATACCAGAACAGAAGCAAGGGACACTCTGTGGTCCTGATGTTCTGCTCATCCAACCTGGGTTTGAAAGGGAGAAGCCATGTAAATCATGCATGTGGTGCAAAGATTATGGACTTTTGTTAGCTAGAACAAGCAAGGCTCAGGGCAGCTGACGGACTGGAAAGAAAGGAAAAGTGATAGAAACAGTAGCTGAAGAGGGGTGTCAAACTACATCTCCACACCTGAAACCCGCATAACTAAGTTGCTGCAGACCATTTCTGTCACATAGCAACTGTAATGTTTTTGGCAACTTGCTTAGCCAAGCAGTATTTCATCACCTCAGCTAGACCATTATTCTGCCACGGGTAACAATGAAGGATATATGTGGTTTCATGGACTTTGGACCAGTAAAGCTGGTACATATCTAATGACCATGGGAGGGCTTGCTTTCTTGCTGTTTCCGCCTGCGGCAGATTAAGCTGGTCTGTTTTTATCTGGTGCATACTCATTTGGCTTTTTAAGCATGCCTTTGGGTCTTTCTGTCCAGCTGCTCTGTGGTGTCTAGGTAGATAATTCCCATTGACTTCAGAGGCAGCTAGATGTCCACTGTCCCTTGAAAATCTAGGTCTTTGTTCCCCATTTGTCAAAGTCTATAATATGACTCTGTGCCACTTGTGTTTTATGAGTCTAAACACAGTAAGTCATGAATTGTTTGGTACAGTAATAGTGGGACCAGGGAAGTGTGTAAGTTGTCCTATGCACTGCACCACACTTAACAAATACACATTTCCATGCAGTTTTCCATGAAGATGGTGCATTTGTGTCTCATGCTCTTGCTGAGACTGTGGTTAGATGACAGATGTCATTTTCTCCTTGAGCTGATCTACCACTCTCATTCAAGTGCCCCAAATTGTTTTGTGTGTATACACAGTGCCAATTATTGTCATATCTGTTTGCAGATTACATTTACAAATGCAAACTCTGCGTTTCTGGTATTTCCCGTGGGAGACTAAAGTGCCTTTAAAAAAGTTTAACTGCTCTTGACAGCTGAAAAAAAAAGCTATATATGAGGCTGGGGACGCTTTCTCAGTGTGCAGCATGGGACAATTCCATCTAATACAGAAATACAGAATTTTTGAGGACCTTACAGAATTATCTGCCGCTTCAAAAGCACTGAATTCTTTCTCTTTATTGAAGGACAAGTCTCTAATTAATAGCATTTCAAGTAATTTTTGAGTAATTTTTAGCACTAATCCAATTCAAAATTAATGTGCATTAGGAAGATATTCTACTTACAATTCAGTAGAGGGCAGTGATACATATACATAGATAGGATCACTCAATTTTTTTCGGTGTACAGTTTTACTCCATAGGAGGATTCTGAATGCTTATCTTTTTACTTATGCATTTCACAAATTTTCTTCTCTCCCCATTTTTTGCTAGTGGAGGATTTTGTCAAGCAGGGGACATGCATCTCCTGTTAGTCAAATGAGATGTAAGCTGAAGATACACAAGAATGCTAAAGTGATGTTTTCATATCAAGTAAAGGTTTCAGTGTTTTCATGCATTTCCGTTTAGTTCTCCATTTGCATTGTTTTACCTGGCCTATTCAAAATAACCGTAAAAGCAGAACGTAAAATAGATGCAAGAGCATCTAATTAATGACATTTGAGGCCATTAATCTTTTCTCTGAAAAGAGCTATCAGCAATGTAGCAAGCATGATGGAGTCTTTGGCAAATGGCAATACCAGCTGATTGGTAGCCAACTGTGCTCAACATGTTGCAGCTGTGGCCAGTATCTGTATCCAGCCAAAGAGATGGGAAGTGACATGGATGACTGAATATCAAATGGGCAGTGATGAGCTGAGGAGATGAAATACATCAGGCGAATTTAACATTATGGGGAATAGCATTCAGGAAGCCTGTATTTGTATATGTCTTAGGATTCTTTCCTTAAAGCAGATTTACTTCTGCTTCATTGTAGCTGATGGAGTTTCTATCTTTTTTTATACAGTTTTTTTTTCACCCACCCTCCTAAGCTTTAGTGTTTTAGCGTATTTACTTTCACTGCTTTTCTTTCCTCTGGTGTATTTCAGATGTGCTATCACCAAAATATTTTAGCCACAAGTTTACAATAATGAACACCTTCAAATCTTACAGAAAATGGTGCCAATCAGTCCTGGAAATTAAATTCCAATAAGAGAGGTAAATCCTCCAGTGCTTACTAGGAGAGATTTTTTTAACATCTGTACTTTTGTAGGCAGACCAAGTCTTCCACTGGGTGCTTAGGGAAGGTTGGGCCGGTATTCAAGAAGTAAAGGCAGGTGGGGAGAGAATGAAATAATATAAACCAGAAGACCTTGTACCAAGGGTTTTTTTTCCTTAGCCAGCTTTTCTTGATCAGCTGCTTGTGTGCCGTAGAAGAGGCTGTCTATATATCTTTGTCTTAATATCTTGAGTTAAGTCCTGTCATGTGACTATCAGCCCTCTCTCCTTCTCATCTTTTGCCTGGTGTACCGAGCAGCCCTTGATTCTCAAGACTCCTCCTTGTCACCTTGGTTCGTCTGAAGTGGATCCTGGCTTTTATGTCCAGGTTCTCTCTGTGTTCATATCTGCTGGTCAGTTCTTGTTCCAGAGTAACCACAGGAATGTCCTCTGCCTTGTGCTCCTACGGTATCTCTGGAAACTAACAGCAGCTTGAATTTAGCATCTTCCATTAAATGAACTCAAGAAATTCCTGCTGGACCCTGTAAGTCAGTGATTATGGTCTTTTCAGTGCTAAGGCAATCAAGGTTTAGAGGCCTCATGTGAAGTAACCATGGTTATGCAGGGTGAGTGGCACAGTTTAAAGTAATCTACATTTGCCCTGGACTCATGATTCACATTTGTAATGCTGGTTCAAGTTGCTTCCTACCAATCAATGTGCATAATTCTTTCCTTAGTTGTTTATTGATTTACTCAATGAATTGAAGTGTAGCACTCATTAGTTGAGATCCTTACACAGTATCTTTAAAATTATCTAGATTCTTAGCTAGTACATACTGGCACAGTTGAATCACATTCAGTTAGTCTAAACTAATTTACACCAGAGGTTTCAAAATTCAATAAAGGCATGGGAAAATGGCCTTCTGAGTGATAATTCTGTTTCTTGGTGCACATGGTTCTTTCACAGTCCTAATTCTGACAAAATGCTAAGAGAAGCCAAATTAATTTTTGTTTTGTTCCATTTTTAAATTGGAATCTCTTTTTTTCCTTCACAAATTGTCTGTTATTATTATTCATTATGTGTCCTTTGATGAAAAATGATACATGAAGAATGGTTTCTATTACTGAATTATTTTTGCACATCATGCTTAATTCTGCAAATGAAGCAGATAAAGTCAATGAGGCTCAGTTAAGGACCAAAACTAATTCTGAAAGCTAATTATTTTCACAAGGGAGACTCTTGAAGACTATAAATTAGGAGGTTGCTATTCTAAGAAGTTTTGTCTTCAGCTGAGTTAGTTGTATCTCCAGGAGTGGGAGAGGAACAGTGATAGGGCTAAGGCCAACCTGTTCCCCAGCTGAAGGTCTAGCAGTTCAATTGGAGTTGCATAGCTATTTTTGAAACAGGCCAAAGTACTTTGATGTTTTCTTATCTGCTTCTTAAATAAAAATGCATCCATGGCACCACTTTCAATGCAGAAACAAAGGGAGGCACAAGACTCAAAATGTTTCCCATTTTCATTACTTCAGTGACTGAGATCAGCCTTTGTGTGGAGATTTATTTCAAAGACACTTTATTAATGTTGTAAACAAATCATATGAATCAGAACCACTCCTAGGGTAAAGTCTGATAACCTGTGATCCACTAAGCTAGAAGTAGACTTGATAGAATAAGGAAGGCAGAAGAGCCACTTCAATCTCAAAGTGAGTGTCCAGAGTGACCTGTGGTTCACAGATCCCCTTGGGACCATGTGAGGACCAGAAACATTATCAGGCCCAACTTTGGAGAGCAGTGTCCGATCCCAGCGTGAGTTTGGCCCTTTAGCTGTCTGTAACCTGCTCGTTCACTTCACTGATGTTTGTAAACCATTGTGTATGGTTTCTACTTCAGATAATTTTTAGAAGTACAAAAATGCATTTTTCTCCCTCTTTCTATACTGTCTATATGACTATTTTGAAGAGAATCTGACTTTCCACGTAAAGAGAAATTAAAATATTGTACCAAGCAAGCAAACATTTTTAAAACATGTCTGAATGCATCTGTTCTCCCCTCAGAAGTGGGTGTTGGGAATCTCTAGAGCTTCCTGAGGAAAGCAGATGTCTGATGCTCACAAGAACTTCTGGCACTTTTGAAGGTCTCAGGCTGTTATTCATTTTTTGACTTGTTCAGATTCCATAAAGACACGGGCAAAAAAGTGACACCCAAAAAAGCCACTGGGAGAGCATATAATTAATTGAGCCAAGGAAGTATGCTGTATACTCTGAGCAGCATGAACAGCTGCTGCATGTTTTGACATTTTGCATATAGCCCTGAAATAGTGATGGCTATTTCAAGCTTCTGCTGAGATACTGATGGTTTCAGGCAGAAATCATTTTATTCTGAGTTGCATTTGTCTAGGATGTAGTACAATGAAGTCCTCATTCATCACCAGGTAACAATCCGATACAGTAATAATAAACTTCATTTGTGACAGTTTTTCTCTGCCTTTCTTCCTTTTTCTTACCACTTCACTCTTACTGCCTCTCCCCTTCCTATTATTCCTTTTCATCGGCTTGCCAGGCAAGAAATATTGGTTGAGCTTTCTCTCACACACTCAACTTGCCACAGCACCTCTCAGCTGTAATGTCCCTGCCAGTGCTGCTGTTTTGCCCTCCTCACTCTGTGCCGCAGGAGTCCTCAGGCAGGCCAGGTGAGAGAGATCTCAGTGTTCCTTCATGTCACTGGTGCCAAACAGTCTCTGGTCCCTTCTCATGCTGACTTTCCTGAGGTTCTCCTATTCTTCCATTTCTTGCCCAAATCCTTGATGAAACCATTCTGCAATGCTAGGTAGCAACATTTGCTAACTGCATTGTCAGTTATACATCACATTAAGCCTCTTTTTGTATAGAAGGCATAATGTATGGTTTTTACCTCTGCTGTTGACCTGACCATTTCATGCAGCTATTGCAGTGTGTTGAAGAGGAATGACACAATGTGGTTGGCTCTTTTCTTCAGTTTACTGTCTCGTGGTTGTTTTTTTTTAATAGGCTCATCTGCTCCAGCAGCATCAGAATCTCAGAGCGCAAAGGAAGATAATTCCTGCAGGGGTATGGAGGAGAGTTGTTAGGTCATATTTGGGACTGGAAGTGGCCAGGATGATATTTTTCCCGTTATTTCCATGAACCATTAAAGTACCTGGTTTACAGCATATCGATCTGCATCTGTTGCTCCAGTTTTAGAGATGAAGGACTCTTTATAGTTGTCAGTCTTGGTTATTAATATGCTCAAATTCTTAAAGAGGGATATAATTTGCTTCCCAGGCTTTCTTCATGTACTGCACATCTTTGTGTCACCATCCCTGCTGTTCTGAGCTCAGCAGATGGCTCTTTGTAAGCAGGTGGTATTTTTTCTTGCTATTGGAAGAAATATATTTACTGCTCATTCTGGCACTCATGAAAAAATTGTAAACTTTAAAGAGATATATTAAAAATATAAATAAAATGCCTGTAAGAGTTATTGCCAAATTGATATTGGACCAAAGGCACCTATTCAAGTGATCAGCAGCCAGAAATGAAATGTACAAGCCAAGAGTATTGAAAGAACCATTAAGAATGTTAAAAAAATAAAAGAGGCAGATAAATCTCATACTGTGATGAATGATAGCCAAGGAACATCTAATCATATCTGGGTAGCATTTACTGAAATAACTCAACCAGACAAAAATGAAGAACATGAAAAAGATGGTGTAAAAATTATTGGAATGTTCTTTTTTCTGACAATTTTTCATTAATCTTCAAGAAGGAATAAGGATTTATTTAAAACAAATTAAATTAAGTGGTGAGCACTAGAATATGGTTCCTCTTGATCTTGGTATGGCTATAAAAACATAACATTCTCAGCAACTGCATATTAAGGGTTGTGGTGTGGGGGTGGGTTTTTTGCAGTTTTTTAACCACCTCTAATAAACCACCAGACAGAACAGTGGCTATGTTCAATTGGAAAATTGCTCGCTGCTGTAAGAAAATGTGAAATACATGAGACATCTAGCAAATGAACATACAAAAGATGCACAACAAACTATCAACACTATATCTGTAGGCTTCCATTCCTTGATTAACCTATCTGGATTTTTTGCTTTTAATGGCAACATGCCTAGAACTTCCTGGATATAATTAAGAGTGATATGGAGAAAGTGGCTCTGTGCATATTGTGACAAACTGACTTAAAAAAAGGAATGTTTACCAACAGATTGGACCAAAGCTTGGCTTCTTCATTGTACAAATACAAATTTCACAGAGTCTTATCCCAGCAAATGCTCATCTTTTCTGTTATGCCCTTTAAGGAGGAATAGCCTGCTTCATTTCTGCTTGAGCTGTATTGTTGTTATCAGAGTTATGGTAAGATAATCTAGTGACATAAAAGCTCTGTGGAATGTCTGTCCCATGAAAGAGAGAATATAAGAACATGTTTTCTCTGTGTGTAACCCATAAGAATAGATGGAACATGCCTTTTGTTTAAGCTTCACTCTGTAGTCAGTAAACACTTTCAGATTTGAGCTGGTTCTGGTACATACTTATGGATAGAGAACAGCTGACTTGAAAGTCAGAGCTGAATGAAATGAGATTTGGTTTTAGGACTTGAAATTTCAGTGCAAGCTGAGGTAAGGACTAAACTATTCATTTTGATTCAGGTATATCACATGTTATGAACACGCTCTAAGATCATAGAACGGGCCACTCAACGAGCAAAAAGTTATTTGTTATGAGCGAGCACGTGTCAACAATTGAAATACTTCTCTCTGCTTGCATATTAAATGGACTTCAGTGATGTGCTGTTGCTGGCTGGTCCTGTGAATGCTTACATACGTGGGTGCAATGTTCCTTTGGGGATCAATTCCCTTTTGCTGCTGGGTCGCTCCTACAGAGGCGTGACAGGGCAACTAATTGCTGTCAGTCATTTCTAACCGTACACAAACCACTCTGAACATAGTACTGGCACATGTGTTCAGCTTTCACAAACTCTCTTGTTGTAAGGAGATTGTGCTCAGAAAGTCTGGTGCCTCTGCAAAATCTTTGCTTTGTGTGCAGCCTCATTTCCTACCCATCTATCAGCAATCTAAAGCAATGATCAAGCAAAAATTGCATTTCTTATTTTCTCCTTTTTTTCCAGATTTCAGAAACACTGATCCAGAAACTGAACCAAAACCTGATTCATTTTGAGTTAAAGCCAGGGGTTCGAATCCTTGTCCATGCTGCCCATTTAACAGCAGGTCAGTATCCTCTTTCTTTGTACGCCCTCTCTGTTGCTCTCTAGCACAGCAAGCAACATATTCCCTGATGGTTGTAGTGTGCTATCAGCTGTATTTTAAACACCTCTTATTTTTATGTCACAATAACAACTCAGTGTATGGGCAGACATGAAAAGGCCTGCTTCACCTCCCCTTTCTTTATCATGCCAAAAAAATATAGTAGTTTTTGCATTTACAGCTAATCCTTTTGTTTACTTATGTGCGAGAATTTGCTGCTGTTGTTGGAAATGCAGTATAAGTAGCAGTAGAAACGTGTACTTGGCCGTCTCTGAAATATTCAACAGCTAAGCAGCACCATGGTGTATTCAGCCTGGATCACACAGTGCAAAGGTTACCAGCTAGCCTTGGATGTATTCAGATATTCTAGAGTCAATGAACATTCAAAGCAACTAAGCACAGCTCAGAAGTGTTCAGCAGTCTGAAAGACTAGAATCAATTTACATATGCACACACAGAAGATCAACTTTCAAAATTGAAGTTTGGACTTCAATTAATCCTATCTCAAAATGAGCCATCTCCAAAGTCCTGATATTTAATTATATGTGTCCCTGTCTATTCTGTATGCTAAACCCTCATTTCACAGCATAGGCACTATTTAGCTATTACAAGAGATGGGATGAACAAATCCGTGCTCAGGATTCTTAGGAATTTCTTTTCTTCAGGAGCTGTTGAAAATTCTGATCAGTTGGTATTGGCTTCTTTTGCTGACTTGCAAACTAAAAGCTTCAGTTCATTTGTACCAGCAAACTGCTCTACAAAAAGCTTTTAATGGTATGAACAGGTCTGCCCAAGCTGGTGTCAGTCCATGTGCTGCCTTGTCCATAAAGGGAAAGAAAAAGAGACTGTTAAGAAAGAGTGTAATGCGACTGCATTTAAATCCCCCCAGAAGAAAGCCTTGGTGTTTGCAATATTTCATTTTTTCTAAGGAGAACTTGATAATATCTGCCATGGGAATATTGCTGCATGTTTCTGCTTTCCATTAGCTGTGGAACAGATGATCAGATGCTTACTTTTAGACATGTTAGAACCAAAAGCATAAAAATCCAGAGATGCAGCACAGCTGAGTAATCTCTAAAGAAAAAAACCGCAACAGCTTGAGAAGTCAGTTTGATTTTTTTTTCTCCTGAGGATTGCAAGAAAAAAAAAAAAGTAATAGACATATGACACAGAAGAATTGTGTGACTTTATATTTAAGATTTAAAAGAATATATGTTTTACATAATATTTTTTGTCAGGGAAGCAATCCTTGGACTGAATTTTTAACAATGACCAGTGATACTATATGTACTTTCAGAAATGTTCAGTGCCCATCTCTTAAAAAAAGTGTATTTGAAAGCATCTTATTGTGAGCTTCGAACGTGGAGTTATCTGTAATTGCTCATTATTTTTGAAATTAGTTTCTAGGCATTTACTCTGCCTATGCACATGGCTGTTTTCCATTTTGGTCAATGTTCACTAAATTCAAGATCAAATTCCAAATGAACATTTAGACATGACTACTCCGGCCCTGAATATCTTGTAGGCCTTTTCTAAAAAATCATCGTTAGAAAGAATCATGTTAGATATTCCTGGGAAAGGCTCATCTTTACCTCTTGCTACTGAAGAGACACTCCTGATTTCATGTAGTGGAAACAGATGCCACTTAAAATCACATCTCCAGCCTTGCCTTTAATACAAGATGAATCTGGATCCAAGTTTTGTGCTTTACGTAGGAGCCTCCTGCAGCTTCTTGGAGGGTAATTCTGGGTGTCTCTGCATGACAGAGTGCACAGGGTCCCCAGCTGCTCCGTCAATGCTCAGAGCTGGCAAAAAGCTCCAATCCCAAAGCCAGATAGTCAGCGGAGGTACTGTAGCACTTTTCTGGGCTACTAAACCTTGTCTGCTGCCCTGAATGAACCAAAAGACAGGGTCTATTAGTGTGGCATACTGCTGTGCCAAATAATGGTATGGCCTCTGAGCATGTGCTGACCTGTTTGTTGCTAGCTCAGGCTGAAGCAGAGGGTGCTCAGCTCAGACATGCTGTGTAAATACATGATCTTCGTGCTTGCCGAAAATGCACATTTTTATTTGTATTTACACACACCAGGAATGAGTACTTTTTGTCCATAATAGATGCAAACACTCATTTGCCCTGCAAGGCAGGCTTTGTTGTACTTCAAGGCTGCTGGTAAGATGCGAGTGATTGCTGTAACTGGCTTCACAATGTCCTATAGGAACATTACAGGATTTTGCCTCTTGCACAAATATGATTCAGTAAGAATGCAAAATGAGCCTGGACTGCCAAACTAGATATTAAAAAGCCCAGAGAGCAGCCACTGTGAGGTCTTTGAGGGAATGTGGCTCCTTATCGAGATGCAGTGGTCATGACTCAGTTCCCTGTCTAAATAGCCCAATTTCTTGACATCAAAACTTGGGACTAGTTTAGAATTTGACAAAAAGCCAAAAGAGAGATTTACTTCTCTGCTGAAAACTGTTGTTTTGGTTGTCAAGGAAGAAGAAGAATTGTCCTGTTGAAATCCAAGCTTTAATAAAAATTAAATAAAATAAAGCAGGGAAACCTGGAACACAAGCCAGGACCAGAAGCAATCCCTAGAAAACACAGTCCAGGGGGATGCACATGGCCCAGAGGTGCTGCTCTGGTCTGTGGTATCCCTTCTTTCCCAGCCTTTTCACTATGACTCTATGTTTGACTCCTGGCAGCTATGGGCTGTAGCTGACTGAACCCTAGAGCTCAGCATGTGTTTGTGCATGTATGTATAGTACATATATATAGCATGCATATGTATAGCAAGTGCACACGTATGTATACGTATGCCTACATATAAGTTCCCATGCATCAGTGCACATGTGTGTTCCTCCCTTTGTGTGTGCCTGGTCATGCACAGCAGAAATTTCTGCAGCAGAGGAGTTGCAGGGAACAGAAGTGCAGGTATCTAAACTAGCTTGGTGTGGATATTTAAGCATAGCCTGTAGAAATGAGCATGTGTGTGCAAATGCGTGTTGCATGTGAGCATGCACGTTCCCTGGAGCACAGAAGAGTGACAGGCGTTGGGCTCAGCACATTTCACACCTCCGTCTTCTTTGTTCAGGCCACACTGGAGGAAGGATTAATTTATGGCAATTTTGGACAACAGATTTCGATGCATTCATCATGTTCATTCCTTCTTCTCATGAAAGAAAAAATGAAACAACATCCCCAATCTTACAGACAACAACCTCAACTCTAAGGCAGAGTAAAATATGCCAATATTCCTCGCAAAAGCAGTTAAATACCTGTTTATTACCGGACTCTCAGTGCAGCATTATAACAAGAACATTGAGTGATGCTGAGCTTGAATCAGTCGGAGAGCCACTTTGTCATCCCACAGAACTGCAGAGACCCACAAAATACAGATGTAAAGAGGACAGAGTGGAGATGTGTGAGGAATTCATAATAAGGGATCATTTCACCCCAGTGCCCCACCTTGCTGACAATAGCCTGCTTGATGTGGGAAGAATTTTTTTCACTTCTCTTTGTAAATTTTGGCTTTATCAGGATGGGTGTGACAGCTGAAAATGTATGTGCATGTGATGTGTGTCCCTGAGTAAGTATTTGCTTGCGTGTGCATGTTTTCTTGTGTCCTCTGGCTGTAGGTTAGGATGAGTCTGTTCAGTGCATAAGAGGGAGAAGAGGCAGAGGATGTGTATGACCGGTTCAAGTTAACTTTCATTGCTTTGCAGAGGAAGGCACTACCTACTACTTGTTCTGTATGTGATGCCAGATAGAGACAGTGAGGATGTATCTATCTGCTGTGTGCGTTAGCTCTGTGTAGTGGCACAGCTACAGCTGCATACCTGTCTATAGTATGTTTTATTAATGTCTGCATGAACAGCTGAGACTGCTGGATCTATGTGTGTCCCTTTGGGGATGCTAAATGTCTTTCTGTGTGTGTGAGTGATGGAAACTCTCTCCATGTAATAAAATTTACTTTGTATTTCTGGGAAAGCCACGCTTCTGGCTGGTTTGTGTGGCCGTATTTTGCAAGGGGCTATAAACAGGTGATCAGCAAAACTGAGAAGCACAGAGAGACTATTTGTTTGATTAGGGGGTTTGTTGGGTTTTTTTTTTCTTGACCCTGTGCACTCCCTTGCATGGAAGACTTGTGGGAGAGAGAGCAGGGCACCAGGGGAAAGAAAGTAGAACATGTTCAGAAGAGTAGGAAGGGGATAAAGGAAGAGACTGAAAATGTCAGACGTGTGAGAAGAGCTTGCCATGATAAGGCATGGATGCTCAGGTAGTGTCTGTGAAGGGCACTCGACTTTTGGTCGGGAAGGAAGAGGACAATGGTAAGTATTGTTGCTTAAATAAAATTGAGGACCCAATTGCTCATTATTCACTATGCATTGGGAGCTACCCAAACTAGCTCTATGCAAAATAGAAAGTCAGCATGACAAGTTAGCCCATGGCTAGCTCCAGGATCATCCAGAAAATGCTAGTTTTGTACCCAAGTGACCTCATTTGCAACTACCTTAGGTAATTGTCTGCAATATGAAAAAGTGTGTTTCAGGCAGTCCTCTAACAGGCTAGAGAAGAGACACCTCTAAGGAGAAGCTATGGGGCTTCACATCAAGGGATGGGTTGAGCACTACAAGTGGTCTGAACCCAAGTTTCTTCCCAGCTGGATTAGAAAGGGGGAGAAGTCCTGGAGATGCATGGACAGATGAGGCCTGAGGGCAGCTCTAACCTTCTCTCCCTCTCTTGCAGCACCCCTGGTGGACCTCACTCCCAGTCACAGTGGTTCAGCTATGCTGATGCTCCTCTCTGTCGTTTTTGTGGGACTAGCTGTCTTTGTAATCTACAAGTTCAAAAGGTACAACTCTCCCTGAGCCATTTCCTTCTCCCCATGGCCACCTTTCACTGAGGTGTCTGGGTTTTGTTTTGCTGGGTTTTCTTTTTAGCAGTGATTTGTTTCTCAGTTTGTAAAAGCTGATGCTACATCAACTGCCAGAGTACCCCACAATGATGGTTTCTGTTAATGTTTTAGGAAGATTCCTGGCCTTAATATATATGCACAGATGCAGAATGAAAAAGATCAAGAGATGGTCAGTCCAGTCAGTCAGAGGGAAAGCATACCTAATGTCCCTCAAAGTGAGCTGATGAGCCCTGAGCAACTAGTAGATGAGAAGTTGGAAGTCCAGCCCATAGGTAAATAACTTGCAGCATCCCGCAGCTGGTCAGACTCTGACTTATAATTGGCTAACCCTTTTCTCAGCCTCCCCCCTTCCCATATTCCTGCACACTCCTCCTCCCATCCTCTTCTGCTGCAGCATTAGTTTTGCTACAGGAAACCTTTCTAACTCTCCCCTCTCCCTCACTGCCATGTGATGAAAGGGAGGGGAACAACTTTAGGCTTTTTCTCTCTCCTAGTTGCTCTATGTAGTTCCCTTCCCCTTCTCAAAAATCCTGCCGGCACTTAACTTGCGCTATAAGGCAATTTAATTTATTTTGCTGGGGCTCATGTAGTTGCGGGGCTAAACCCCACACCTGAGGCATATCGAGGAGAACTTCCGCCACCCTCACCTGGAACATGGAGGTGAGCAGGTGATTCGGTAAGTCAGATCTAAAAGCTAAATATTCATTGGTGTTTTGACTGCTGTGGCCTTTGTGCTGTGCCAGACCTTGTTGCCAGCAGCGATGCTAGCCCAGGTGATTTCCAGGGAAATCGAGCAAAACCTGGGATGTCAGCACTGGGCAGCTGGGTTTGCCCTCAGGCTGATTTCCCCCACAGCCCTCTCTGGTTGAAAATTTGCAAAGCCTGCTTTCCTAGGACCCGAAGTGAATAGACTTAAAGTGGGCATACTGGGATCAGTCACGCATTTGTTCATGCTTGTATGTTTTCTGTTACCCTGACTACAGTAAAAGTGTTGGGATGGAGCAGGGAGGTTTCAGCCTGGGGACATGTTCTGCTAGAGCCAGCATTGCTCAGGCGTTGCTCAGCTTCACTTGCAAGGTGACAATTCTGCAGGCCCAGACCAGAGGTACAGTACAGGACCCCTGCCAATAAGGACGTGGACCTATTTTAGAGGAATTAAAAGTTTATAGCTGTTTTGACTTAGGCAGGAGTGAAACATAGTCATAACTGAGATCCCTTATTTGCACAATTTCATCAGCTTAACCCATCCCTCCTGAGGATGTCCCTAAAATGTAGGGGAGTGTTTACTAAAGCAGGCATGGAGTCATAGCTACTGCAGAGAGGGAGCAAGGGGAAGGGCAATTAAAGGAGGGAGTGTGATGTGCTAAGATTGTGGCCTGTGAAACAACCTGGGAGGAAAAAGAAGAAAGTCTCTTGATGAAACTGTTGTCTAAGCTGGAAACCCCACTGCAATCAATACTGATGTCTCCTCACCCGTTCACTAAGGAGAAATCTGGTAGCTATTAAAAGCTTTTAAGCAGCTATTCGTCAGCAGACCTGGATATCCCTGCTTAGCAGAACACAGGATGGAGTGAGGGGACCAACCTTCCCATGTGGTGTTCCCCATACAGAGCAACCCCAGGCCACAGTCCAGAACCCAAGGAAAGGAAATGCAACCAAGGTAGTCTGGACAGAGGACTTCCAAAAGGCTTGTGGATCACCAAGAGGTTTCAAGCCAAGACCCGGAGCGGTGGGTCCTAAACTTTAACAATTCTTTTTTTTTGTTTGTTTTTCTTTCTTTTTCCCCCAGAAGCCTCCAAGGCAAAATTGATGTAAGATACTAAGGGAGAAACACCCAATTTCAGGCCAGGAGCTCTGTTCATAGAGTTAGATGGACTTTGAACTTCTCTTTTCTAAAAGAATGTAATGACTGTGGTTCACACTGTTCCAGAGGTAGGGAAGCACATATTTTCACAGGTCACTCAGACTGAAGTGGCAAGGGTCAGTCACCTGCTAGCTCTGTTCAAGGTGTCTTCAAAACTGCTCTTGCTGGTGTTGGAAACTAATGCTTTGAAGCCTCTAGGATAAGAGCAGATATAAAAGCCAGTTTTGGGGATAGGTTTTCATTTGGTGCAACTATAGCATTTCTGGCTTTCTACAATAGCCAGCATTTTGTGTGTTTGTCAGCTGTGCTACTGGACACTGTATTGAACCAGAAATTGGCCTTTTATAGCTCCTTGGTTTGCACCTGTAACTGCACTAGTGAGCACAAAAGGTAAATGTGTGGGATACATAGACTCAATTCTCTATCGAAAGGAATCAGTCCAACAAACTTCTGAAGAGTGTTTTTCCATCCTGTCAGTAAGATGAATGAGGAAACTGAATCGGAGCTCATTGACAAAATGAAAAGGTCTGGACCTAGGTGTGAACAGAATAGAAAGTGCAAAGGCTCTTCACTCTCCTATACAACCACCTCATCTGTTTCTGGAAATCAGCAATTTCTTTTTTAATGAGTTTTCTTTCTTTTGGGAAAACAAAGCAAGACTGTAATTGGGTGTTTCTCTTTTGTATGCTTGTTCAGAAGCCAGGTTTTTCTCAACCCCTTTGACAAACATTCAGGGATCCTTCCTTGGAGGAATCTGAATGAATGTCCCTGGATCATTTAACATTCTCTCCAAACTCTGGCAGCAAAAACCCACAGTTCCTATTTTCTGGATGTGAGTGGTTTAGGCTCTTCTTTTGCAAATGCAAAGCTTAAGGTTATTTATGAAATCTCCAACACCTTATCATTGCAAATGAGTTACACATTTCCTCTGAGGACCTGGACCCCTCCTTCCCTCCATCCCTCTGCTCTGGCCTCTCCCTCTTCTGTTCAACATGGGTGAATCATCTTCATTAGCAAAAGAACAGGACATCACCTTCAGTGTTTTGAATGACAAGAAAACATTTCTGGGAAGAACGTGTCAGTCTGGAACATTTGAATCCCAAAGGCCAGCAAGGTGATACCTTCAAACATCTTCCTTGGCTAAACACACTTGTTATTTACTGACTCTCTTATTTTGTTCTTTCTTTGCCACAGGAAGTATTTCCACAGCTGCTGAGCCCCAGAGCGCAAAAGAAATCCCTACCTATGTAAATGGTTGAATCGAGGACACCAGTATATATCTGTATCTAAAAAAAAAAAGAGGAGAGCTCACTGCATTTGAACTTTTTAATTCTTCAGATGACAAAGGGTTTTTAGCTTTAAGCCTGTGCATGTGGACATTATACTGAGACCATACTGGAACTGCATTGTACAGGTGTTCAATTTTAGTGGGGGGTGGGGGAAGAGGAACTGGAACCACTATTCACTCCTGCGGCCCTTACCCTCACCCCTCCACTCTCTTTTTTCTGATCTGTCTCTAATTTGTAGAAAATTCATAATGATATAGGCCAAGAATATGCATGGGGGTCTCTTCTTTAGGGAGAGGGATGGGCTGGGATGTGGGGGGAGAAGGGCTGGGGGAGGTGGGAGGGGGCATTTAGGGTTCTTGGCTTTAGATTTAACTGCTCTTTTAGCACTTGGGCTGCGGACTTTCATACAACACACAAAAAATCACACTGGAGTTTAAAGGCACTGAAAATATTCTTGGTCAATCTGATTTATGTCTTTGTTTGGACTCTGCCCTTCATTCCTCTAGTTGCAGCTGCTGCCTGTGCCCCACAGCTGCGAGGAGGCTTTCTTAAACAGCTTTTTTAGCCTACTCACACCAAGGCACCCCACTGATAGCACTGTTGAAAGATAACTTCCTGCCTCCTGACCTGGGACGAAACAGAACTAGCATGCATTACGGAAGGGAGGTCTGTCCATACTGCACTTGCAGGAGGTTATTGCCAGCATGAACTTACACTGTACTTTGTACCAGCCTTACACCTTCAATTTTGGCTAAGAGAAAGCCCTAGTAACACCCTCAGCTGCATTTAGTGCTGATGTTTGGATTTTTCTGGGGAAGTCCCAGGAGATCTCTGCCTTTTGGGAGTCACCCCAAGGACTAATTTTTTTTGAAAGACACCTTTTCTATAGAATAGGGAGAAGGGAAAAGTCTACATGCCGCCTTGTCAAACCCCTTTGGCTGCAGATCTGCAAACTACTACCACTCTGGGCAGAGGAGGGAGAATAAAGGCAGATTTGGCCTGAGATTGTTGCCAGGCATTTTGAGCCCCAGAACCACAAAACCACTCTTGTACAAGATTTGATTTCTTACCAATAACAAGCTTGTATCTTTCATTGCAACTAGAAATGAGGCTGCAGGATGTGTTCACGTGGACTATGCAAGGGAACAGCAGGAAAGCAGGCTTAGCGTACTTCAAACAGGTCATCCCAGGACACTGGATATCTGGCTGAAGCCTAACCTATGGTCATCACAGCTGTTGTTTTCCAACCCAACTCAGGTAAACCTAGCACCAGGATTTTGGGTTGAAATGCAAAGAGAGAAGAACAATAACCAATATATGCTTAACTACGTTAGGTGAAGGCGAATAGAGGGCAGTACATAATAAGTGTAGCACACTTAGGAGGCACCCCAATTCCTGACGTGAATGGATTTTGTTCAATAGACATTGCACCTGAGTTAAAAACAGGAGAAAGCAGCGTTGTTGGCATTACCCAGAGTCCTGGGGTGGGGGTTTGGTGGTTGTGATGGGTTTGAATTTCTCTGTCACAAAATGGGCATGAGCCCCAATCAACCTACTTGCTGGCAAAGAAAAAAAATGTGAGAACATTAGACCCGTAGTATCAAAGGATAATCACAGCACAGAGTCCTCTGCGTCTTTCTGTAGTTTTTCTGAAGGCAGGTAGAAACACAGCAGTTTGTATGGCTTTGCTATTGTGTTTGCAACTACAGCTTTAAGAAAGATGGGAAAGTTTTGGCAGCAACTGCATAATACTCCCCACTGAAGTCCAACATTAGCCAACTTATTTTTATAGTAAGCCAATCAAAAAGTTTTCTTAGAGTGTTGGAACTATTTCTAATTTTGAAATTACTTTTTTTGATGTACTTTTTTCATCTTCTTTTTCCCTTTCGTTAAATACAATGTAGCGTAATGTATAATTGCTATTGTTTATTGCTTTTACAGTCATATTTATTAAACAGATTATGTCTCTAAATGAAGGCCTGTGGTTTTGTTGCTCATTTTAGCTCTCTGTCCCTGACTGGGATCACTAACAAATTAGGAAGGAAGGAAGATAACTTCAAAAAGAAAGGGGTGTTCAGTAGAAGTGGGAGAATGCGGTGATAGTGTGCTTCTGAAAATATAGTTCTTAGAAGCAAGATGCCAATATGAAGGTAACTTTCTCAGCCCTCAGGCAAAGGGCTTTATAAAGTGAAGCTTGGTATTGTGATCTCCATTTTATGGATGGGGAAGCCGAGGAATGCAGAGGTGCAATGCTGTTTTTCTGGTTTCCAGACAGTCAATGGCAGAACTCTGAGCAGCTCCCTGGAACTCCAGCTCTATTCCCTGCCCATGGTCATCCTTCCCCATACACACTCTCTGTTAAAGGTTCCTTTAAAATATCTTTTTGACTACCCTTTTGCCAACATTGATAAAGGAAGGTCTAAATTATTCACATCACTGCTTAATCAGGTTTTACATGTGAAGAAATTGAAGCACAGGAAGTCTCTGTCAGCTTTCCAGATGACAGTGGATGCATGTTGCTCAGAAAAAGAAAGAGGATGTAACTCCTCTGCTTTTCAAGTCAGGAAGCAACCAGCGGATTATTCTGCCTCTTATAACTGGCTTCTAGGTCAGTTCTCTAGCCTTTTTTGTACCCCTGGCACAGGAATTTATATACACACATAAATAGTCAAAGACCTGGGGTTCAGACATCATCAACAACCAAGACCATGGTATTGCACGTCAAGTCCAGGAATGATGAGTTTGCTTATTGGAGGAGTGTGTGGTTTTCACACCCTGGGCAAATCCCAGTATAATTACAATTACCAGCCTAAAATGCTTAAGCAGACACTGCAGCCTTTCTTCACCTTTCATTCAGGCTTGATGAATGGCTGGTGCAGCTATGGCCAGAGTGCAGGTGACTCAGAGATATGTGTGTAGATGTAATCTGCTTTTATAGTTTTAAGTGCCCACCTGAATTATCAGGCATCTGTTCTGGCCATAAACAGTAAGTCTGATTTTGGCAAGCATCTCTAAAGCATTTTCAGATCATTCTCTTCAGCTTGTGTGTGTCCCCAGGCAGAGACTGATTGTTATTTGTAGTTGTTGTTTTCTGGTTTGTATAACACCACAGTGATGCACTGCTAATCGCTGAACACTCAGGCAATAGACAAAGAGTATATCAAATACTTACAAAATCCAATACGAATTTTCTCAGAGGATATTATCATACCTTGAGACAATAAAAAAAGTTCATTATCCTTTGTCAGAAAGAGCAAGGAGTAAAAATATGGTTAAAAACTCAAATAAAATATTTTCCTAATTTGATGTTGATTCTCTGCTATCATCTGAACTGCCAGAACACAGACATATGGATGGGACAGATATATTGGCTTCAGAGAGATTTATACTTCTCCACCTAGCAGCACATTTAAGCTAAACTGCTGGATTGTGTTTCCTGGAAATCAGTAGGTGTTGGTGTTTAAATACTTTTGAGGATCTGGGCCTCAAACAATTGCTTGCCGTTAATGTGTGGCTACGTTTAATTGCTTAAACTTTTGCTGGAAAGCAAGACCCTTAAAGCACTTGCCGAAATGCTTATGCAAATGAAGCAGGAATTTCCAGTGACCCTAAATGTACCCTGTCTTGGTCCTGTCAACTTCTACTGAGAATTTCTGACAATTGCATTTAGCCTGGTACCTAGAGCTCATAACAAGGGATTAGTATTTTATCTGTGTGCTGTCATCTCTCATTGAATGCATGGAAAGTTTCCTTGCCATATTATATCTCTAGGTACATTCAGTGTTTGACCGTCACCCCTTGTTGCAGAGCTACCATGTTCATGACATTTAAAAAAAAAAGAAAAAGAAAACTTTATTTTCTCTCAGTTAATGAGATGCTGTCCTTGCATTTCTCCATAAAACAGAATAATAAAGCACGTGAATAAATAATACTTGAGCTAGAACAGATCCGTTTTTAAATTAATGTTGGTATGATCCTGGCCATAATACCCAGAAGAAAAGACTGAAGTCAAATTGTTTTCTGAGTGACAACATCAAAGTGCTATCATGTACCAAGTCATGAGTCTAAGAGATAATGTTTCATCTGCAGTTTTAACTTTAGCTTTTTCCTTTCCCTTATTTCCTTTTGGGGAGTATGGTTATCTATTACTGTTCCCTGTGCTGAAAGCAGGACCTAGAAGAAAGCTGTGGTGTTATATATTTATCAATGTGAGAACTGCAAGATGTCTTCCCTGTTGTTTGTGTTGTGGTACAGCCACCCCAGTGCTAGGTGCTGTATGCACATGGGCAAGAGAGGTGACATTGTAATTGGATAAAATTAACAAAATATAAAATTAGCAAAATAAGGGAACAAGTTTTCTCACCGCTATGTTGCAGATTGAGTCTTACATTGTAATCTTAGCTCATTTTCACAAGTGGCCCTTAACCAGACCTTCTCTATAGGAAAAAAAAAAAACCCTCAGCACTATGTATGAGAGCTCTGAATGAGATGGACAATCCAGCATCTTGCTTTGGGCAACCTGGTCTAGTGGATGGTGTCCCTGCCCACGGCAGAGGGGTTGGAACTAGATGATCTTTAAGTTAAAAGTTCCTTTCCAACCCAAACCATTCTATGATTCTCAGTATCACTAACAGTAGCCAGGATATTGCTTGTGTTGTGTTTCATATTCAAATTGATTGTATATAAGGATCTAAACCATAATCATTTGTCTGACCTGTGAGGTGTGGTATCCACCAAACTGCAGAGAAAATAAGCTACAATCTCAAAGTTCTGGAGTTTTTATAACCTTTTATGGAGAAACCCTGAGAGAGAAGGGTGCAAGAGAAGGGCTGTAGCAAAGCTGTTAAGAGGAGAGTCACGACTGACTGCCTTCAGTATAACACAGAAGCAAGAAAAAACCCTCCCTTTTTGTCACAAAATTCTCCTCCAGAATTCCCTAGACAAAGCTGGATATGGCAGCGTTTCTGGGACTGAAACTGCCCTGGCAAATAATTGCTCCCCAGCCCGAAAGCGTGGGCCGCTCGTCCCATGGACCGTGTCATTCCTTATCGTGCCCCCCATAGGCAGCTGGAGGGCTGAGCTCTGAAACACCCATTGGACTGACAGCTGCCTCCGCTCTTGCCGCTTGCTGCGAAAAGATGAATAATGCATGCAGCACATTTAAATGTAGTGTTACAAAGTGCTTTAAGGGAAAAACCCTTCGATTATTAACCCTGCCTGCATTGGAGGAACATCTTTATTCTGTCAGTGCAGAGAAAGCCTGAACTGAGGGGCTGAACCCTTGTCTCCACACCAGGAGGGTCTGGGATGCAGCGTGTCTCCATCTCTCTGCGTGTGCGCTGCGCTCCAGACCCAGGGTCCCTGCCGGGGCTAAGGCAATCTCCGTGCAGAATCCAGCTCTTGGCATTTTGGCTGAGGCTGGAAACCTTCCTTAATGTCTGTAGCACGTACAGACCTTACACCAACTGCCCCTTCTGAGTGATTCCTGCCCGATGTTACCTCAGGTGAGTGGATGAGACTCAGTGCTGTTGAGGACTAAATGCTGTACATCATGTGGAATATTTACACCAGATGATTCACAACAAACAACACTTTTTCCCACTTCCCACACCTCCCTAGTCCCACCCAGGGAGTGTGAGACTTCAAAACTGTAATCCTCCTTCATGCTCCCCTGAAGCCACAACATGTCTGCAGCAGAGACCTGAGGTTTCTTCCCTTGCTTCTGTGGCCTCACATGTGAGGGGAAGGCTTTTGGTCTGAGCTGCAATCCCCTAACCAGCTGCACCTATGCGTGCCTCTGGGAAGTGCTTGCTCAAGGGACCCAGAAGAAACACTAATAAATGTACAACCAAAATCCTTCTTCAGACTCTGCTGCAGAGCCACAGGACCGGAGAGACTGATTTCTTGAACAAACTCTTGGAGTGGGCTGCTCATGGAGTAGATTTTCCCCTCCTGCCACATTGGTTTGCATAGATAAAATTGTTTTCCTTTATGGGTGAACTTTCAGGAGTATCATTGTGTTAATTATTTATGTGCCATTAGTGACTAGAGGCCCTGGCACTCTGAACTGTCACAGGATGAAAGACAACTTGTATCCAAAATAATTTGCAGTTCAGGAAGGAAATTTTCAAAGCCACAGAAAGCAGTTAGTTTCCCAGCTAATGTTTACACTTTGAAAAACATTTCCTTAATGGACGAGAGAGGCCCTTCCTGAGTCCAGAGATATTTTTCCTCACTTGAAGTCCTAAACCAGAGCAGTTGGGTTATTAATCTCACTTGCTATCACGTTTAGCTAAGCCTGAACCAGGGTCAGAGCCAGTGTGCCCATTGGAGCCTGGAAGCGGCTGCAGCGGAAAGCTCCGTAGTCGGGCTGCCGAGGGTGCCCCATCGGAAAGCCTGACCTGACCATCCGCTTTAACTTATTTTTCATTACTGGATTTTATTTTTTTTCCATGTCTTCATGCCATGTTCACCTGAAAACTTACCCAAAGACTTAGCCCACAGCCTTCAGCTGTCCTCAGAGTTTATCTGTAAAACAGTAGCACTTATTTCCTTTACAGTGTGTTTTTTTTAAGGTTCCTCAGCCCTTTGATACAGTTACAAGAAGAGCTCATTTCTTCTAAGGCACAATCAGGGCTATTGGAGTTAACTTCAGGGGAAAATAAACACTAGTTTATTTTCAGCAACACTTTGTTGCTGAAACTCCTCAAGCACTCAGTGTGTGTTATGATATAGAAGACTACATTTAGCAGCTCTTAACAAAAATGACATTATACCCATCCCTAGCTATCTATTTTGCTTTCCTGTTAATCTAAATATTTTTATTAATTAAAAGCAATTATTCTTTTCCTTGTAATTATTGCACCCTTTTTTCTAATTTCAAAGAATGTTCTGGTTTCAGTGAGAAGAAATTTACCTTCAACCCTTAGTTTTGCTTGAACTTTTCCTTCATGTATATAATACTTCTCCTAATTATCCTTTTTAATTGAGATGATAATGCAGAAGGCAGCCAACATTATTTTGTTGACTTGTTTGAACTAGATTCTAAAAATAGATTATTGTATTGGCTCCCTTTTGAAATTTTGATTTCCACATTGTGCATAGAAAGATACTAACATGCATTTTTCTCCAAAACTTACAGAAGAAGAAAGCCCTATATCTTGACAAACAAATAGTTAAGAAGGAGAAATTATGAGTATTTCTAGCTCTGGAGTTGGATCCCACTTTCAGATCTTACCATCTTTTCCCTAGTATTCATGAAAAATCATGCACAAATTAAATGACAGAGAAGCTAGGACTCAAACACCTGGGGGAATAATAACAACAGCAACAACAATAACAATAATACCTGGGTAAATCATCATCATAATAATAACAACAACAACAAGCAGCTCTCTTTTTTTCTCCTGTTTCCTTTTTTACTAGATGATACCTGAAAGAGCATTAACATCATCTACAGAGAATCTCCACCAGCTATCCACAGACACCTGCTGGCTGGATTAACTGGACACTAGCTAGCCTTTGATTTTGGCATCTTTGAATATTTCAGTGCTTTTCCAATGACTGTAAAGTGTACAGTTAAAAGGAGACTTTTAGAAGCATACGAGGACCCCTTGTGTGAGTTCTGGTCATATTTTTCAAAGAACTAAAAAGGCTTTCTTTTTCTTGAAGAACAGATGAATTTAAAAGATTTGTTATAATGCCAGCCTTGAGAGACCATCACAGTTGTCAAGGCCCATTATCATTCAGAATTTGGCAGCAGATCTGAAAGATGAATGTATTTATCTTGTGAGCATTTCCACTCACATGGCCTTATTGCCTTATTTAGACCCTCATCCTGAATGCTTGAACTCAGGGTGGAAAAACTGTAGGAATAAACTCCACAGCTCAGGTGCTGCATGATGTTGGCATGCAGGCATCTGCAGAAAGAAAAGAAGGAAGGGGCCTCCAGAGACAGAGACTGTCCTGGGAGCTACCCTTCCCTCCTGTAATCCACAGGAATCCCTTTCCTCATTGTCTTGCCAAGTCTTGCTCTGACGCGATGGCCTGAGATGGCAGGGAACCTGACGCGGTGCTCCGTATGGTCCCTTCCCATCCGATACCCCTGTGCTGTCTTCTCCAGCCTCCTTTCTCACAGGCATCGTAGCTGAGCAATTTTCAGCTGGGAGAGGGGCTAAAAGGAGGGAATGGAGAGTCATGGTGAGGGTAGAGAGTTTTGTAGCAGAATTGTGTTTCTGTCTCAAGCCTTTTGGCATTCCTCCAGCCTCAGTGTAGGCAGCTGCTGTGGGAAGGACTGATGCCGTTTGAGGTTACCATTGCCCTGAAGCAAACCCTCAGCTAAGGTAAGGTGTGGAAAGCAGTGAGTCATACAGCACTAGGTCCAGCTGAGGAAGTTCAGGCATGCAGCTGAAATCTTCCTCCAGAAAGCTCCTTTAGCCAGGAAGAGTCGGGGGTGCACTCCCTCTTGACAGCACTGTCTGGAGTTCAGCACCCTGTGCTCAGAAGCCCTATCCGCTAGTAAATTGTGTCACTAATTTCTCACACTGCTGCAAAGGCTCCTCCTGAGAAGACTCGTCCCCTGTCTTTCCAAGCTGACCCTCATTTTTTGCTGATTAATTGCTAAGAAAGCAGCACTGGGGAGTGTAATGCAATCCCCTCTCCGTATACATTGGAAATACCTCATTGCTGTGTTTTTAACATCAGACAGCTTATTTTTTTCAAAAATGAAGTAACATTGGAGAAAGCTAAATAAACCCCCCCCCCCCAAATCTGTCAAATTCTTATCTTTAAATTGTTACTATTTTATTGAGAAATCAGTAACTATATCTTTTCATAAAACAGTTTGTCATCTTTTTCTTTTTTCCTAAGACAGCATCTTAAAACCATTTAGAAGACACTTACAGCAAAGAGGAAAAAAGACCAGTTCCCTTTATCACAAAATTTTACTGATACAGATTGCCAGACTGCCTACCCTCCTGAACCTTGTTCAATCCTAAAACATCAGCATATTAGCAGTTTGTAGATTTTGAGATAAGTAATACCAACACTATCAATAATATGTATAAATGCAGCCAGAAGTTTCCTCCAAGGAAATAACTCTGTGAACATTGAGGATGATTATTAGCATTTTTTTTTGTTTGTTTGATTAGAGTTCTCAGTTGTTGCAAATGTGGTCATGATTATCATATTAACCAGCAGACACATTAATTACCAAAAGACAAACCTGCAGGTTACTACTGCAATGAAGTTAGTAAAGAATCCCATTCTTAATTAAATTCACTAGAATATTTCCTTAGCCTGAGAACTCATAAGTAGATCTTGTTTTTAAAATCCCTTTCAGCCAAATAACCACTTAACTAATTTCAAATTAAATATCTTAGTCAGGATTTGAAATTACTCAGTATTCTCAGGGAATTGCATTTGAATATTATTATAGTATCATCTAGGGAAATGTTTCCTTCCCAGCAATGAAAAGGAAAAAAAAAGTAAATAAAACATTCTTTTAAATGGGATTTTAATTTATTTTTCTGAAAGTGAATTCAGCACTTGGCCACTTTGGAAACCAACATCCTTCATTTACCCACAGACTGTAAGCACTAAGCCCTGTTCACATCATTACATCAATGTACATAGGTCATAATTAGCAACATTTATATCTTTGCTTTTCACAAATGCTCCATCACTGCTGGAAGACCAAACTGGTGTTACCTCTTCCAATGAACAGTACATTTTTCAAAGAATTAGGTTTCTGGGAGAGGAGAAACAACACTGTACACTCATTTGAGGGAAATTCTGCCAGGTGTTTTATCCAATTTCCCCCTCCCCCAGTTTTCAGTTGGGTTTCAGTGGGGGTGGGAAGCCCCTCCAGACGAGCCTGCGCAGCCCTGCAGACACAGTACTCTGCTGTGGGACACACTGGGGTCAGCTCCACATCGATGTACAGGCAGGACGGGGAGCCAAAAGGAAATGCAGATAGGTTCCCACAGTTTTGTTTTTGTCCTGTATGGGCGCTCTGTTTTCCCCAGCTCTTCCATCTCCTATTGTGGTTATACCACAAGACATCAGCCAGAAAGAATGGTCCGTGGTTGTTTCAAGAAAGGCCTTTTTGTAAAGATGCTCCTATGGCAGGTGGACTTTGTAGGCAACCCGAGCTCATCCTGATTGCAGACTTACCCACCAGACCAGTCAGGGCATGAGGCACCAGCTCTTGCTGGTATCCCCTTTCTCAGCCTGCTCCTGCTTCCAGCCAGCAAAGGCACAGTGAAGATGGAGTGATCAAGTCTTGAGCACTAAAAAAAGACCCCACAAACCAGAAAATTTCAGTCCAATTCCTGCTTTGAGCTCAGTGATATCCAGCAGAGCTGGGAAATTTCCTTTAGAAAGACATCTAATCTTAATTAAAGCATTTGTGTCTTTTTGGTATAAAGATTCACTTTCAGAAGAAAGTGAATTATGCAAAAAAAAAAAAAAAAAAAAGTATTCTACAGGGTTCTGCAGAGCTTTCTCATGACAGAAAGCCCTGTACAATAATCTGAAAATGAACAAGAGCACATCACTCCCTTTTTCTCTAGCACTGTAGCTATGCAGGAAAGGTGAGTCCCTGGAGGAGGTCTGGAAGCCACCAGGACTTGTCTGAGTTTGAACACAAATGGTAATGGCATAACATTTTTTTCCATTTAGTCTAATGGCATGGGGGTTGGAGGAAATCAGTGGAAGAGCAATTTGGAAGCTAAACTTTAGGTATTTACATCCAGAAGGAATCTGTCAGTGTGAATTCACCTGCTCCTAGGGTTGGGCCTTTTTTGAATGTCCTGGGTTTGTAAAAAATAAAAATAAAGTTTGAGATATAGACTGGAAAAAATGAGGGATTTGCTTATAAAGGCCATTTGCCTGCTTTTTGAGCAATGTCATGTAATCTCTTGTGAGCAGGTCATTGGGAAGGAAAAGGCTACAATAATCACTACAAATTCTGCATCCTGAGGCAGACTGCCTACCGATAAGTCAAATTATCCATAGCAATCCTTCCTTCTGGGTGGTGATGGTACACTAAGTGGTATGAGAAAAGCACTGCTATAGTAACAGGATCTGAGCACTGATGGTCCTACTTGTACTTCTACAGTGGCTTTTCAACCCATTTTCATGCCAATATTCACTTCGGCAAGTATCCACTCGTCAGAACACTGCAGTTCAGATCCCAGCCCAAAGCGCTTTATTTACCTATCTCTGAACACCCCTGTGTTTCAAGTGCTGCTTTATAGTGCTTTTCATGATATATAGTACTCTTCTCAATCAGAATTACCATGCTTCTTGAAAAAAAATCCTTTAATCAAGTCACCAGGAAGAAATTTTAGCAAGCCAAAGGGATAAAGAAAACAGAATAGTGCCATTAAGAAATGAGAACAGAGCTTACCCTACCAAATTTCCAGCACACCAGACCTCTGCCCTTGCTTTGGGGGAAGCTGAGAGGGTTGTGGTGATATGTGCAGGCAAACAAGAAGTCTCCGGGGTGATATTGCTTAATCACTTCAGTGAGTAAGAAAATCAGGCTGTGGTAAGTTGTCATGTAACGAGCTCATGAATAAAAACCAGTGAAGCAAAACCTGCTACATGGGGAGATGCTGTTCCTTTCCAGAAGTCCTTTCAAACTTCATGCTGGGGTATTAGCTGAGTTTGCATATAATTATACTATTTAGTCATGACAACAAAAAGAAAGATAAAAGAGTCATTGGGCCCTGAATTGCAGAGCCACATACATCCCATAGGAAAGAGATCTTCAGCTGTGATGGGATGTATCTTACCAGCTGAGGGAAGACCAAGCAACTTCTGATCTTCCAGATAAAGAAACTATTTTGTAGGATCTCAGTTCAAGAAAGTCTCTTCAGTAGGACATGACCAGTGACTGCTTGTCACATTCATGGTGGTTCCTATTTGCTTCTGCTCCAACACACAGACAGTGGATAAGCCTCATCACTCAGCAAAGTGAGAGGATCTGCTAATTATAGCCTGGGTGTTAATGTAACCTTTGGCCTAACTCAGGAGTTCTTTAATTAGGTTGTCTTCAGACCTTCCGCATTTGCATTTTCAGTACAAACTGCTAATTCTTCTCTGTTGCTGTCTGAAAGGGTAGGCTGTGGGGCAGCCATAGGGCCTGTTGAGGAATGGCTACAGCAACATGTAAATAAGCAAATGTGAAATCAACAGGAATGGGACAGAGGGCTGGAAAAAAGTGAGGAACAGGAGAAAATCCTGCCTCTGTGGCTGTTATTGGGAGATTGCCAGGATTTTGTTCCCATTCATCATCCATATCATCATTTAGAGGGCATCTAATGACTACTCAGACAGGATATTTTAGCTGTCCACACATTGCAATTGACCTAGAAAAGGTCAATTGATGTCCTACTGAAATCAGCAGGAACTGATTAAACATGTAGCAATTGAGGCGAATGGTATTGGGTGGGAAAACCAATGTCATTCCACTGACAACTTCAATAGAAATCTGATGATTTCTATGAGAGCACACATCTGGATAAGGCATAAAATTAGTGTGTTCTTCTTTAAACATGGAAAAAAATATATTGGAAATTAATTTTGTTTCACTTTTAGGCAGATGTGATTCCCCACTACCACTGCCCTTCCCTTCATTTGTCCTCGTGCCTTTCATTATCAGAATGCCAATATAATACAGTTAACTGCATTTGTTGTAGTACAAAAATTACAACTGGATGCTTGGAAGCTTAACACAGGTAGAGATTAAAATAAAACGAACTTAAACCCCAGAAAAGTAAGACAAAGGACTACCTTAAGCACGCAAAAAAATATCGATGGAAGATCTTTAAAGATTACCTTAATAGTTGCAACTGACAATTTCAGCAGCATCAGGAAAAAAATAAATTAAATTGTGTCTTGCTTTGTGTTTGCAATACCGTATGTGAGGTGAAAGGGAAAATATAACAGTATAAAATACCCTAATATTCTTGATTTAGATGAATACACCCAGAATACTTGGAGTGACAAATATAACCAACAGATGGCAGTAGTTCATGCGCTATTCATTTACTTTAGTTTGCAACATTTTCTGCCTATAATGTATAAGGAAATTAAGTTGTGTTTAGCTTACGATGCAAATTGTTGCCATTATTATTAAAGGAAAAGGAGGGGCAGAAACAAAGGAGAGAGGGAGGAACAGTCTGATGAAGGCATTTGGAAATTTGTTTTAGGCATGCATCCAAGGACTATTTTTGGAAAGAAATGATAACTGCTGTATAAAAGAGCTAAAAAACAATTCCAGTTGGAAATTCCTTATGGGTGTGCATACTGTACAGCTACACTACTAACCGGTGAAACACATTTCCTGTGATCTTCTATGGTTCTAGGACCATAAATCCACATCCCATTTTCACAGGCAAGGATAACTGCTACCATCTGGAGATCCTTACATTTGCTTTGAAGGAGGAATGCTCTAAATGATGCTCTGGTGAAGCAGCTTCAACCTTCCTTCTCCGAAGAGGGAAACTGCTTCAAGTACAGAAGTGGTGTGCTGAACAGAATGCCACGAGGTTCATATTTATTTACAAATGTGCATCTAAAAAGACACCCTCCTGTACACAGAATCACTGTTTTTTGACTCCCTCATGCACACTTAAAGGCATCTCTTTCTTCAGGACCACATCTTGCAGGGGCTAGACACTTTCATGTGGCCTCTATCTTTTTTATTGATGAAAATGTGACACTTGTAAAATCTAGCAACTTTTTTTTGATAGGCAATAGAATTATAAAATAAAAGCTGAAACAACCTCATTTCTGAGGGTGGATTACTTCAAAGAGAATGTGTAGTGGATGAGGCATTGCTACAACAGTAAGAGGGAAATACCGCAATTATTAGTCACATCTTATAATGGACTGAACAGAGGGACAAAGACACACTCCAACTCCTTTACTGTTTCAAGGAGGAAAATTTTGCATTAAGAAACTGAGTTAAACCATCTTGAGGGATTCAGAAAATGTTCGGTGATTTGGGAAGATGATTGCATCAATAGAAAACTTGGATCATAGCTCAGTAGTTCAAACAAATACAGATAATCATAGAGTTGCTTATCTGACAGGTAGATAGCTAGATAAATATACAAAAACCCCTAAGTTATCACCGCTAGACTAAATGCCTTTGCATTGCGATCAGACTAGTCTACCATCACTGTCTTTCTCAGCATCAACAAATTATACTTTGCTCCCTTCACTGCATTAAAGAAATAGTCACGACAAAAATCCAGAATGCAGATATTCCAGCTAAAGTGGCTCTAGATGTTGCTTAACCCCTGTCCACAGTCCAGATGGGTGATTGCTAAGTATTGCCCAAGCATCTCAGAGCTTACAGGCTGCTCCCCTGGACAACGTGGGGGGAAAAAAAAAAAAAAGTCCTTTGTATGTGCATATGTTTAAGCACTGCATATATACAGGAGCACATTCATTTGTCCCATAGATCTTGCCAGTATTATCTGGACTGAAGCAGAGCGGCTTGGCGCTGCCTAAATGCTGCCAAAGTCCTGGAGAAAGATGCCAATCCAGGAAGAGCTGTCTGAGAAAGTCTTGCAAATTCTGGTGCAAACACAAGACCACAAGACTTCTCTGAGTACAGGCTACTCTTTGCCTTGATGATTAGTGCATGCATGAAGGATGTGGATGCTCTGCCTTCTAGTTCCCCTCCTTTATGATTTTGTTAGATAGATAGGGATGAGAATACCTGAATTCCCCATGTCCTACCTGTGTGCATTATGCACTGGCCTTCACAGTCAGGTTTCCTCTCATTCGCCCCCAACCCGAGTTTTGCATTTCAGGGTGCAGAGTGGTTCTGTTTCAAAAAGGAGAAGGTAGTGCATACCCCATTTCCAGAGTACTCTAGGTCATAATTCAGGATCAAGATTTTTGGATCATCCTAGGCCAGAGCCCAAATTCCCCATCTTCAGAGTAATCACTTTAAAATCAGATGCAATTCAAAAGAAAGGATAGAACAATAGTATATTTCTTTCTAAAAGTCTTGAGTAGTGACTCATGATTATTATTGGCTAACTCCAAGTGGCTGTTCTTTCAGCATACAGAACATTCCTGACTATTTTTCAGAAATGACTATTTCTTCCACTCACGCCATTCACTGTCAAGGTAAGCTAATGTGAACGGTATGGATTTTTGCCCTAAAGCTAGGTGGCAAGATGATACAGTTAAATAGTTTCAAGGACTTCATTCATATGCTCTTATAAAGTGACATAGCATGACACGAAACACTCATCTCTTCACTTGCAACTAAACAAAGCAGTAAAGTATGGTGATTCTAATTATAGTGTATTTATACAGAGTACATTTCTCAAACAAATTCCAATGCCATTTAAACTTTTTTTAAAAATCTGAACATGTCAAAATTTATATCTTGAATTAATGTGCATTTAAAAAATGGTGCCAAATTAGCACTTCAAAATTAATTTAATGAGCAAGGCTCTGCCAAATCTTTTGAGAAACTTTTGTGTTATCATGAATTTGCTTTATAAGTAATGTGGTATCCATGGATGCTCGTTTACAGGCAATAGCTATTGTCAAGCTACAGTTATTTTCAAAATGATCATGGGGCATAAATTCTTAACTTATTATAGAGAACCTATTCACTTTTTTTCCAGTCCTCCACTGCTTTGATTTTATGCTAATGTAATGCCATTGATTCTGTTAGGGTCAAAAGGATGTAAAACTGTAGTAACTTCTTGTTGGAGGGCGATTGAAAGGAAATTGTTTGAACAGGTCAGTCCACTCCTGGAATAAGACTCTTAAATGTAGAAGTGGCAGCTTTGCCTGCTGTAGTCCAAGGTCCCTCTGGGGATCCAGGCCTGGAGCCATCAGCTGGTCAAGCCAAGGATGGCTTCTTACTGTGTCAGGAGCACCAGGAGCACGGCGGGCCACTGATCCTGTCTGCAGCTTTTACTGGTATCTCTAGAGCCATGAAAGATCTATAAAAGACTTAGGTCACTAGGACTGACACACTTTCTGTCTACATTGTTGGCTTCAGCTCAGGAAGAGCCTGGAAATAACATTTTCATGCTTGTACAAAGTCCTTACAAAGCTCTTAGTTCATATGCAGGAAGTGTCCCATGGACCTTTATTGCAGCAGTGAGCCTTCCAGGGACAGCTTCTAAGGTTTCCACGGTATCTGTTGGTGGACTGAGCATTATCACCTTAAAGCCTTCTCAGTCCATCCAGGCAGTGAAAGGGTGCTGAGAAACCCTCTACAGGAGCAGAGCATTCCTGTGAAGACCTTGGATGAAATTCATGTGAAAAGTGCAAAGCATGTCTGTAACAGTAGAGTAAAAATGCAGATAATATGGGGGGGGGGGGGGGGGGGGGGGGGAAGTAGGTAAGAAGAGATGCAATTTTTGAGTAGGTCTTTTCATATAGTCAAATCTGGGTTAGTGCCAGCAATGTAGGAACTCAGTGGGTGTCTGATTATCATCTCCTGAAGACAGAAAAATTGCCATTGTAACATTTTTTTTTAAAATCAGATGAATTTTTAAATAATAATTGAATGTATATATAGCAGTGTTGTTTGCCTTACCCCCCCCCCCCCCTTTTTTTCCCATCTCCCCTCCACCTGGCTTTCTCATACTAAAACTTCCCCTTCACATACTATTGACAGCTTGGAATATGAACAATGTATTTTGTCTTCAGCTTAAGTTCAGTATGTGTTTCTGAACTACTTGGCGGGGAGGGGTGGGAAATCCCTTTGTAATGGCTTCTAAATAAATTCAGTATCAATTTAAACTATTAGAGGAAGTTAAATCAAAATAATTAGGATATTAAAATACTTTGTGCATTTCCAATCACTGGTTTATTGCAAATCTGGACCTTTTCCAAGGAACAATAATAGAATGAATACATTAGAATGTTTCCTTCCCCTTAATATGAAACCATTTGCTCATGAAAAGATTATTGATAACTTGCATTAAACACAAAACCAGATTGATTTACAGACATGCTTGAAGAGGGGCTGGAAGGAAAGGAGAATAAATGTCACATTAACAAAACATTACACAGATGCGCATACACACACACTAAGTGTATTAACCAAATAAAAAAGAAAACAACATAAAAGCTTTCATAGCACCTCTTCTCATTAGAAAAATATACTAACTAACTCTGCGCGACGCAATTGCTAAATACACCTTGGCATGGAGAAAGAGAGATATTTGGAGGTTCTGATTGCAAGTTCTCTGAACCAGTTCAGAAAAAAAGCTAGAGCAGGGTACAGAGGGAGATGAATGTAAGCTGATCGCAGTGTCAACCAAGTTATTGGCTCTGTCTTGTTTCTGATCCTTCTACCATCCTTCTTCACAAAGTGAAGAATTGTCTTCCAAACTCTGTAGCCTACTGGGACTAGGGAGCATAAATAAGCTTCCACTGTGCAAGTCCCTGGTCTGCAGGAGTTGCCACGGTCTTCTCTCTGCCACAGCCACAGCAAGTGTCTGTCTCCGATAGCTGCCACATTTAGCCTTAGGGCAGACTCAAGTTTCCAGCCTTAAAGGTCTTTCTTTTGAGCCCTGGTGTAGTGTCCAGGGTGGCAAGTGTTACGCACAGACACATGTGCATCCATGGGCAGACTCTGCCAGCTGGAGAGAGCAGGTCTGCGATCACAGCCCATTCTTAGGGAAAATATAGGAAGGTGAGCAGTATCACTTGAAGAGATCTCTGTGTACTTCTGTGACTCCTCAACACCTTTTTTGGGTGTAGTTTTGTTTGTTTACAGGATTGTAATTTACCATATCCTCCGATTAGCTTTCCTCTTCTTTCTTTTCCTCCCCTCTGAAGAAGATAAGGATTGCTGTACTGGATCAGATTAAATGTCTGTCTATCTCAGATGGTATCTATTTACAGATTCTTAGGGAAGAATAAAAGAAAAAAAACATAAATATTCAGTCATCTGTGGTACATTCCTCTACCTTTCTGAAGAGACAGCAAACAAACAGTATACCGCTTTTCTGTTCACTTAAATGTATTTAAAGTCACTTCTTGGGCCATCAGACATTCAAAAAGTTGCAGAGTCACCTAATGTGTCTGATGTATATGCTGCATAGGAGCCTAGTTTCTGCTACAAAGGTTCTTGCACCTTAACCTCCTAAGGAAATCAATGTGTTTGTAACTAATGTATCCCAGCAGAGTTAAAAGGGGAATGAACAGTGCTATACATAGCTACAGCCTACATGAATGAGAAAGAGAATAATTCTCCTGCAGTGAATTTGAAACAAGGATAAGCATTCTTGAATCAAGTGAACATGATGCTGCCAACAAAAGACTCCAATGAAAAAAAGTGTATTATAGTATAAACAAGAGAATTCCGAGATGCTAGATTTCCTTGGCATTTGATAATGCTGCAATCACTGAAGAAATATTATGTCCAGGTCTGCTGTCTGCAATTCAGGAAGGATATCACCAATTGTTCTGAAAGGAGGAAAGAGTGAAGTACTAAAAAACATGCCCAAAAGACAAATATTGAAAGAATTCAATTAGTTTATAAAAGAGATGGAGTAGCTTCATCCCATTTCATATGGATTTCAGTGGGGAAGATGAGTTTACTATTGAAACTCAAGCTGATGAAGCTACAGTAAACCCAGGGATTAGAATCCAAAGTTGAACAAACAATCTGTGTGATAAGACATAAATTTTTAATAAGGGAGATATTAATCATTAGAATAATGCAACAAGATCTTTCAAAGTATCATTGGACAATTTTAGAATACCATCAAATGCTTATAGATTTTACTTGATTTTGTTTTCTTTCCTAAAAACATTCTTTAAAAAAAGCTTAAACAGAATATAGTTCAAGCATGTTGTAATAACCACATTATACAAGTAATCCCTTAGAAGTTCACTTTGGGTCCATTCTGGATTTTGTAATGTTGAAGCTGATGAGTCCTGAAACACCTACGGATGTTCAGTGCACCTAGCAGAGCACAACTCTATCTCTGCAAACAAATTTCAGTGCCAAGGCAAAGCAAAACAACACCTGATGCAGTGGGCCACTGATATTTGAAAGTAAATCCCTTGGTTTTTAATTTATATGTCCTAAGATCCCTGTTTATAAATGTGTTTCCTTTCTCATAAGTCACCGCATAACTCCCTGCTAATCCCCCTCATTTACACTGAATATTAGCTTTATGGACAATGGTACTAATTAATCCTGCATAACTATAATTTAGTGGCTGGGCTGCACAACAGCGTGAGAATTAGCATGGCAATGGGAGCCAGGTTATCAGATTCAATTTCTGGGTAAGTCCTATTATGTTCTGCAGGATGGGCACAGCACACAACGAGTTTAATTACACAGCCTTTCAGTCAGCTTTCTTGTAAGCCAGAAAACTATCTCCTAGCCCTTTCACTTTACAGAAAGCAATGCTTTCTTTGAAGCCACTCTTGCACTGTACTTGACCAGCTAATCATTCTACCTGGATACTAATTATTAGTAGTAGCTAATGACTAATGACCTTTCCTGCAAGGTCATATCCCAAGATGACACCGGAGTCAATAAACATTCTCCTGAACTGGTAATGACCCGTAGTAAAGATTACGATTAGCAGCAAACAGTCTGCTTTCTGAACGAAATACAAATGAACATATCACAATCAAAAAAATATTACACTGATTAATAGTGTAAATAAGTAAATAAATATAGTCTCAACTTCAATTCATGATGAAGTGTGATGTCATACATCATTCTCTCCAAAGGGGCATTACCCCTTAGATGTTGTCCATTAGAAGACCTGGGTGATATTGCCAGGTCTGGCAGTGACTTGTCTCAATGAATCGCTCTGACTTTCTCTGCCTGATCCCCCTACTGCTCTTTTTTTACTTTTTTCAAGATTAATAGTAAAGCAGTTTTGTTAAGTAGCCTGACACCAACACCCCCAGCAGAGACCCACCCCATGGGTCTCTGTGCTGTCAGTGGATACAGAGAGTGTTTCGAGAGGGTACCTCAGACCTACAGTAGAATGAAGCATCTTTTGGAAGTTCTTCTCCAGGATACAAAGTAAGTAGGCTCCTAGTTTTGATGGTTTGGTTAAGTACTTCGAATTCATTAAAAGATCCTGGCTTATGCATGCTTATTTCTCTTCTCTATCACCCAAGAAAAAAAGGAATGTCAGAGTAAGTGAGACTTTCAGATTTTCTTACTGCTAAAATTTTTGGATTGTAGAGATACATGACAATATTTCACCAAGACAGGAAAAAGCAAGCCCGACCAAGTGAAAACATTCAGCAGTAAGAAAAGCAACACGGGGCTACAAAGAGATTGCTGGAGATTCTCCTTGTTTCATTATTTATATTTCCCCACAGTGGCAAAAAAACACATTCCAATATTCCATATAAAATGTAATGCACTTAATTGATCTAAGTAATTTCAAGGCCGCTGAATATCAGAAGCCTCCAGAGTGGAATATTCTGACTTAATGATCACATAAAATTGCTCGAAGTGTTTTTAATGTCATTGTAATTTCTGAGTTTATTTAATAGTTGAGGGGGAGAGAGGGTAACATTAACAGTTATCTGCATGGCTTGCATGACTGTATATAACAAATGAGACATACGTATGCCACAAGACCCATCATTTTAAAATGGCTGCAGTAAAAATGCAGCTATACTGAGCATTTGCTTTAGGCCATGACACAGCTTAATGAGGATGGTGTGGCATTAGGATTCAGGACACCTCAGATTGGTTTCCAACTGTTTGACCTTTTAAGAAGTCAGATCACTTGATTCCACTGATTCCTTCCCCTTTCTTTCTCAGCATCATCTATTCAGTTCATAAAAACTTCAGTCAAGAGGTGTCCAACTCAGGTGTCCACCACAGTATGATTGTAATCCACATTACAACCTGCACAGTATGTGGTAAAGAGATTTATGTATTTATTTTCTTATTTAGTATGTTGTAAACAGCTGCCTTTCATCCCTAATCATCAAAACCTTGGTTAATTTCAGATATTTTTTTTTCTCACTGGCCTATGACCAGATTCAGATGAGGGTCAACACATTCACAGGCTAAAAGAGCAAAGCCACTACAGGCGTGTTTTGAAGCACAAGGGGGTATTATGTACGCAGTCGGCACAGATGCTTCTTTCAGTGCAGGTGGCCTCACTGATTTCAAACCAGTGATAGGTGGAGCAGCAGCAGGAGTTGCTCTGCTGGATACCTTTACTCTCCCCAGCTCAGTGTTTGCCTGCTGTTGAAGTCTTTTCCCCAATTTCTACCAACATTGTTCAGAATTATTTTGCAATATTAAAACAAGAATTAAGATTTTAAAGCTAATTTCGTATTCTTCTCTACTCCTTCTACCCCTCTGCTCTGTTTGAAGTTATTTTAATCTCCTCTCAACCTTGCCATTTTTTTTCCTATTGGACTTGTCTAATTTGCCTCATTTCTAAGTCATGATGATATCCTCAAGACACCAATTCATAACTTCCTCGTATTGAAATCGTTCATTAAAATCTAATTTTTACCATCTAATTCTGGCTTTTTAGCTAATGAAATCAGAGTAATTATAAATATCCATCTTGCAACATTGCGTATTGACATTTGAATATAAAGAGTCAGAAAAGAAGAAAAGCACCACTGGAGAACTTATTTTCTTTCCTCTAGTTGCAAAAGAAATCAGCTCAATCATAAATATATAGATTAAAATACTCTAATCTAAGTTCATTTCAATATTAACTTTATACTGCCATTAAACTTTGCCTGAACATGAACCATAAGGGACCATATCTAATTTCACATGAGATATGTTTGGTTTGCTCAGATCCATTATTTAACAAAGAGAACTGAAATGCTCAGAAAGAAAGGTACAGCTCATGCAGCATTTGATCCAGAGTTCAACAAGAGCTTTAAAATCTTCCAAAAATATTAGAATATATTGAAGGAAAGAATCACTCAGGAGAACTTTTAGTGCTTTTTTTCTAGTCATATTTTAGTTGATGACTCTAGGCTAGATTAATGGCTGAATTTTACAGGATCACATTGAATTAAGACTCCCTGTGACACCACATAGCTACCCAAAATCTTATAAGGTTATAAGAAGAATTCTTTATATTTTTAAATTTTTGGCAACCCTCACTAGAAGTTATAGACACTGATGAATATTAATATACTGATCAACAGTCTGAAAAATGTATGGATAGAGGAAAGACAATCATACTTGTAATAAGTGAATATATTATCACCATAGTATGGGGATCTGATCCTGTGGGTAATTCTGCAGTTACAGATCTTTTTGAAATAGTATGGTTTGGAGAGCTGGATGTCATTTCTGCAGATACACCACTTTGGATAAGGCTTCAGAAAACCATCAGTAAAGTATTGTAAGGATGATCAAGTAGGTATGTTGTTGTCAGAAAAAAATGATTTGTTGAAACCAAAATTATTTATGTAATGGGATCAGTTTTTTATAATCTTACTGCAGATCCCTGCCCAGTTTATTGCCAAACTGCTCTGTGAAATGTGGGGATTCTCACTTCTTGCTTGAGCTCCAGTCAGGCAGCCAAACTTCAGATTGCCTTGCAAATGGGCTCTGCTGGGCTTCCAGGTCCTGTGCCACAGAGCCGAGTCTGGATGAGCTGAAAGCCCCAGCCCAAGGCAAAATTTGTGTAATTTGCTATCTGAGAAGCAAGGAGGTTTCAACTTCACTGCAGCTGGGAATTGACCTAAAGATGATGAGAAGTGGAGAAGTTTAACTGCTTTTTTTCCTGGGTTTTTTTTGTTGTTGTTAGTGGAGGGTTTGGGTTTGGTTTTTTTTTTGGGGGGGGGGTGCTGTTTGTTGTTTTTTTTAAAATGAAATAGTAGATGTAGTCACTGAGGAGAGAAATGCTGGGAAGAGCAAAGACGCTAGACAGAAATTCTTCACTCAGAGTGCCTCAGCCACAACAGAGATGTTCTCTCACTCCATATTTTACACAACAGCTCAGAAGAAGTTTGTCTACTGAAGGCAGCTAAAGTCGTCATTGCCAGTCTCCACAATATACAATTACTTTGATTCATGCAATCTGCCTCTGTGATTAAGTGTCTCACAGTAAAGACATAATAACTAGTAAAATAACAATTTAGTTATTATGGCTAGATGACTCTAAATTCATTTTAATCAAAAGCTTCAGTATCAGCTAGTTTGATATCTGTTGGCAAAAATCTTGGCAATGGACCAATGGATTCACAGAACAGACACGGGGAGACTTGTTTCAGGCTCAACATCAGTTAAAGGAAAGTATTCTTCATGGACATTATGTCACTGCAGAAAGAAGGGGGAATGGTGTGATTCAGTGGCAGAGATGAGAGATTCCTGCATGTAAGAACACGTTCAGGCAAGCATTCCCTGGGGATGAGTATAAGCTGATTCTCCAGCAATTTGCAGCTGCAGCTTTTCATGCTGGAATTGTGAGCATCGGTCTGCAGCTTTTGAGTAGTAGGTCCTGATGAGCTTACTGGTAGGCCACTGACATCGGTTGGCACCCAGGAATGCAATGACTCTGAGGTTATTATTCATTATCTCTTGTGGAAACAATGTAAGAATTTAATCTCTTGGCAGTCAAAAAAGAAAGAACCTAACACCTCATACCATGCAAATGTTTGCTCTATATCAAAGCAGGGAATGTTGAACCTCTATGGCACCCTGCTGGCTCTGATTTTACTTGGAATAATGCAGAAGGTTTATTCTGGAAGTCAGCTTTCTTTTGGAAATAAAAAGTATCTGGCAACTACCGCAATTGAGTATTAACATGAACAGAAAAAGGATCAAAGCAGTCTTACAGCAGCTATCATTTACTTCTATTGCAATTTAGTGATGTTAATGCACTGCACAGATGCATTTCAGAGAGGTCAGTGGTAGGCGGCACATGACTTTTTCAGAAGATGTAAACAACAGAATAAATACTTTAAAAGCATTGATCTTGGAAAATTGGAGTAACAATATCATGGGCATAAAGCTAGTGAAGAGCAGATATGGAAAATAACCTCGACCTCAAAACATCTTTGTTTTCAACCCAGTGCTCAGTCAAGGGGCTTTTGTACCAGGGAGGCCCAAGTGTAAGGATTACCAGAGCAGTTAAGCCAAATCAGAGCCACACTGCAGCCTAGAGCTAAACAAACAACTGGCATAATTGTCTGTTGTGTTCCTCTGGGCACTGAGATCCACAACTGAAATGCACAGATGCCAATGTGTTGGTTTGTCTGTCCCACTGCAAAACCCTAAAAAGGGGTTAATATTACTCTCGACAGGATCAAAAAGGCAGCAGAACTAAGGGCAATTGATACTTTAGGGCACTTGGACCTATGTTCCCATTGTCCTTTGTATGATTATCTGAGCCGCTGTCTTTTGGTGTCATTCGTGCAGGGCCCAGATATCCATGGCAGTGGCCTGAGTGTTATTTCCAGCAATTGCATAATTCATAAGGAACCATAAGGGTTTTTATGTAATTTATCCTTTTCTTCCATGACCAATGATGCAACTCTCTATATAATACTATAAATGAACCATCCCGCTTGCCAGCCTTTTCCTCAAGCTTAGATACCAGAGCCATGCGAGGAAAAGACCATGAAACAAAAGTATATAAATACACTTTTTAAAAGACCTTGGCTGGTTTCATCCCACCTAACTGTAGACATCTAAGCAGAAAATCTGATTAGGGACTCTGGTCACCTTCAGCACCTTATGTCTTCAGAGAAGAAACATACATTGATCTGAAGAGATATTTTGATCTCAGGTGCAGCTCCTCCCGTCAAAGCTTTTTTCCCTGTTTCTTGCAGTGGAAGTGCATGACATCTGGGCACCTGACTTAGAAACCTCAATTCTTGCCAAAAACTGGGTGGGAACTGATAGTCTGTGTTTTTTGCAGTGTTCCCATTCTCTAGCATATTATCCCTATTTCTCTCCCTGCGAATCTTCCAATTCTTCCTCTACTTTTGACTTTTTTCCATCTCCCATAGTCTCTGTATACAGTATTCCTTCCCTTTGATTGTCCCTTTCTTGCTCATTGCACCCTCAGCTCTTCAGCTGCTTCCTCTCTCTGATCATCTATTATGTATTTGTCGATATTGAATTAACGGTCAGTTTTGCCAAAATAGGTCTTGAAGAAACTAAAAACTGGGCTGAAACTTGGCTGCTAATATCAGATTTGGTTAATACTGTTAACTGAAAAGCCAATGTTTTGAAAATATATATATAAACAAATTATTACAAATTTTGTCTTTGAACTGCCATTTTTGTTGAAGAATGAAAAAAACCAGAGTTTTAAAGCTAAAAAATATTTTCCCTCAAAAAGAGATTTTTTAAATTATTATATGACAGTAAAAGAACACAAATTTAAAAAAAAAATTAAAATCTCAGGACTTTTAATTTCAGGTTAAACTAAATACCTCAGTGAAATTCAAAGTCAGCATTTTATTGTTTTTTAGATTCTGTGTTTGTGTTTTTAAAAGTTTGTTTCCATTAAGCTGTGAGCAATTTTTAAAATCCTTTTTGGTCTACCACAGAAATGAAAGATCTATTATTCACCAAACTCTGTCTCCTGTTCCTCCTTTCCCTTCTATTTTTGAATCATCAATTTTCTCTTTGTCTGGCTGCCATCGATATTATATTGTCTCTACATGATCTAGTCCAACCTCTCACACAATAGCACTCACTGGTCTATAAACACTAACAAATTCATGCTATATTCAATGGAATGAAGCAGTACTGTTGAAAGAGATTGAGGACTAGCAATAGAGAAATCATAGATGAATTCACAATGTGATGCAGCAGCAAAAGGAAGGGCAATGCAATCTTAGGCTACGGTCAGAGACACATTACATTATGGAGGAAAAAAAAAAAGCCAATAATTTTCCTCTGTACAGCTTGGCTGTGACTGCACCTGGAACATTATATTCAGTCCAGGGCACCAGAGAGTTATCGACAAACAGGCATTCAGGGAGAAGTGCTGTAGCAGTTGATTTACTGGGGAAAGTTTAAATGAGCTAAACAAGACAGCTGTGCTCCCCTGGGCAGCCTGGGACAGGAAGCAGCGTAGCTGGAAGCAAAGCACACGCTGCCGTGGGGATCGGGGTGTGAAGCTATCTTCTAAATCAGGTCGGAGCACCACCACTCTGCATCTACATCCTACCTTTTCCCCCACTTATCCCCTCAGGACAAACCCTTCTGAAACTAAATTTCCTGATACCAAAGCTACATAGGCAAGTTCTTCCTTGTATGCAGGCAGAGTATTTACCCTCAGAACAACAAAGCTCCAGACCATCTGCCAGAAGTTAGTAATCTCTGCCCAGCTGCACAGGCTGGACCTTTGAGGAAAATTGAGTCTACTCCTTTGCCTGTCACAGCTGGGTGAGGCAAATGCCACAAATGGGTTAGGTACAAAAGCTATGTTATTTCCACTTCCCAGTTTCACATCAGAATTTGGCACAGGATACAAAGAATGGGCTACAACAAGCAAGATTAATAATGGAATTAAATCAACTGTGCAAGACCCAGCCAAGATCAGGGTCCAGATATTCATTGGTTGTGCAAATATGTACTGTGGAAAGCCTTGAAATATCAAGAATTTAAGCAAACATCCTGTGACAATGTGTGATATGTTTGTATCAGATTGCGCAGAACATTTGCTTTTCATGATGTTTTGAGAACCTCTGCACTGCTCCTGCAAATTGTACTCCTACAAATTGTACTCCTGCAAGCAATCTGCCCCCTAGAAAGACACATTATACTTCACCAGAAAAACAGTTACTGCCCTAGCCCCAGAGTTTCCCTCCTGGTTTCTGGGACACATCTGAGGAACAGCAACTTTTTTTCAGGTGGCTGTAAGGAGCTGTGAGTTGAGAGCAGGTATAGGAACTGAAATTTACTAGTTGATCATAGGATATGAATCACAGAATCACAGAACAGTAGAGACCTCCGGAAGCACCTCTGGCGATCTTCTAGTCCAACCCCCCTACTAGAGCAGGATCACCTAGAGCAGGTTGCACAGGATCATGTCCAGGCGGGTTTTGAATATCTCCAGAGAAGGAGACTCCACAACCTCTCTGAGCAGCCTGTTCCAGTGCTCGGTCACCCTCACAGTAAAGACGTTTTTCCTCATGTTCAGATGGAACTTTCTGTGTTCCAGTTTGTGCCTGTTGCCCCTTGTCCTGCTGCTGGGCATTGCTGAAAAGAGTCTGGCCCCGTCCTCTTGACACCCGCCCTTTAGATATTGAAAGGTATTGATGAAATCCCCTCTCAGGATTCTCGAGGATCTCTTCTCCAGGCTAAACAGACCCAGTTCTTTCAACCTTTCCTCATCAGAGAGATGATATATGGAAAGAGCTTGTTAGCTTGTTTTTTAAGAGCTGAGTACTTCTGGTGCAGGGAGCACACTTTGGATGAGGACAACTGCCATGCAGACAGTAAATCACCTTCCCTTAAGGAGGTGCGAAGCAGGACGTGATCAGGCACTTATCAGCACTTTGCTTCTTTAAGGAAGTTTCCACTCTTGAGTGTTTTCAATACTGCATTTTTTTAGCTCTGTTAAGGCTTTGTTCTCTGTCTTAATTTACTTTGCTGTGTAATGCGTCTCTGAAGAGACATATACTTGAGAAGCCAGTAGATACCTAGGTAGATACCCACTAGAGAAGTGTGGTGCAGTGGAAGGCAGACTCTGGAGGCCAAAGGCCAGAACCTCATTACCACATCTCCAGGGAGAGCCCATCCGAGAGGTCTCAGCATGGTCCTGTGATTTGCAAGACTACAGAACAAACTGGCATCGAGGATTTAATCAGACCTGACTTGAAAATAGCCCACACTCAGCTGAATGTCCTCAAAAGTGGTGTGTGGTGACAGCAAGGGATGTTGACTTAAGTGCAACAGAAAGGAAATAAAACTGTTGTCATTTGTAGGGAGATGTATGTAGGACATCTTATCAGGAGAAACAGGAAAAATCAAAGTCTAATGTATACAGCCAGCAGTTATTTGAAGCTAAGAATTACTTTTGCAGTAAGGAGTAGAACTTGCTAACTGGCTCAGCTATCATTTAGGAATCTACAGTGAAATAGCTAATTTATTATACAAATTAGACCAAGGCAGAATAAGGCATTCTGTTTAATCATAAAGATTTTGGGGGGTGGAAGTCTTGTATTTTTGAGCAAGACTGAATATTCTATAAAGTCAAATCTCCTCACTTAAATGAAGGTATTAAAATAGAGGGAAGAAAGTGAAAGAGGTCATGCTGTTTCATAAGGATTACTTTCAAGTAGTTACTCACTAACTCATTGGGTTTTTCATGAGAAAAATAGCTCAAGTTTCTCTTGCAGCTAACTCAGCTGCTATATGGTGTGAGAAGCGGCTAGAGAAATGACTTACATAAACCAAGAAAAGTCAAGATTTCTTGTCAATATTTCTGTCTGGGGGAAAAGTATGTTTCCTTTTTCTCTGGTCCCAGAATGTATTATCTATATATGCTCTTAGTGACATTAGCAATAAGTTGAATAGGTGCTTGATTCACCAAGTGGCTCCCAAGTGGAGATAATTCTTATCTTCACAGGCAGGAGAAGTGTCTGCTAGGAGGAAAAGCTGCAGTTCAATTCAAGTGTTAATCACAAGCCTGAAGCATGTGCAATAGTATTCCACTCAAGGAACTATACGTGTTAATTATGGTCAGTGGCCAAATTTGTGAGGATTGTACTAAAACTGTAGTCCTCTAGTCCGTAAGATGCCTAAATCTCTCTACACCCTAACCCCTTTCTTGTTTTTTCTGGACTGTGATTGCTTTCTCAACTCATTTATGCTGTGGAAAGGATGCAAATATAATGTGATTCTTTGAACTTCTCAGGTCATCCTGACCTTCATTGCTTCACTAGAAATAGATGGAGCAAGAGAAATACTTTTTTCCTTTTTTGCCAGTGAAGTTCAGTGTAGGAAGTACTGCACAAGACCTGGGCATGCTTTGTCTTTTAAAGGCCTGGTCCAAACTTCTATGAAGTCAAGGCAAACTGTCTGTTTGAGTTCATAGGCTTGGGATTAGGCTTTAAAACTTCTGGCTTAAAGACATTATTTCAAGATCCAGTCTCTCATCCAAAAGTTCCTGAATTTTAGAGATGCTTCTGTGAAGAGTTCCTGGGGGAAGTGTCATTATTTTTAATCAATTTTTGGGATTCACAAAGTAAGCTGTTTGTTGATTACATGATTTATACATGCTCTCCATAGACTTGGAGGGGCTTCATGCATTATTTTACAGCATTTATTGCTTATTACGGAAACTACATGATAACAGTGGTTTCAATTATAAGCCTATTAGGTAGGTAATTGACAACACAAGTATACTATAAAGTTACACTCTGCTTTCTTCAATACAAGTGCTGCATTGTGTTTTTAGGCAGGCAGTGCTGATAATCAGTGCATAAATGATTTCCTAATTAACTGCTTCTGTCAGAATCTCAGTTTCACTCAACAAGCGAGTTGGCCAAGAGTTCATTTGTCTCTTCCCTTTCCCCCCTCAGCTGTATCATCTCCCGTGATGAGAAACTGTTCCTCTCAACACGAGTCTTGCCCAGACCATGGCAGCAAGTGCATACCGTCAGTTGTACTGTCAGCGATGATTACATCTCTTTCAAGTTCATAGTTGCAGCAGGTTGCTGAAAACAACAGAGTGACAATGCTTGAGAGTGGATTCTGGTTTTCACCCTTGAGAGATGCTTCTAAGGGAGCCATGGGTATTCAGCCTAATAGCTCTCAGTGACTTCTCAGGACAGTTGCAAATGATACCTGAGATCTCAAATGCCTTACAAGTGTTAACTCATATTCCTAATGCACCAGAAAAGTCAATAGTGCTTTATGGGATTATAAAGAGGAGAGATCAAATTCTGTGTGAAACGATACACACACACTTAAAAAAAAAAAAAAAAAAAAAAAAAAAAAAGAGGAAATTACCAGGAACAGAATCCAGGTGTTCTATATGCTTGTTCTTCTCTTTGAAATGAGAAAGATGATAGTTCAAAAAAATAGTGATCTGGGTGATTTTGGAGGTAATTAGCAAAGGTCTGAAGTATGCCCTAAAAAACAGCGGTTAAAAGTTGAACAGTAAGGAGTGACACATTCCTCCTTTTTGCCAACTGAGGTGTCGAGCTGCCTGAACATGGATTTCTCCTTACATCAGTCAGAAAGATGTACAAGGTTTACAAATGCTGTAATGAATAACTGAACAGAAAAGAAAAGCAAGCACTGTCCTCTTTGAAAACTTTTAACCACGCACCTGTCCACAGCCTATTAAGGAACTGCTCTGCTTATGTTATCTCTGAAATTTTCATTATACTCCAGCTACAGTAGAGCTATGGTGGAGACAATAAATAAGATTCTCATCTTTCTTAATTCTTCCTAAACTTTTAGGCTTTGCTAGATAGCTACATGAGATAGAAGCTGAAATTCTCAAAGCTTTCCATCAAATCTCACCCTAGTTTACTCATGACCAGCTCAGGGTGACCGTAAGAGCTCTTGTTTGGAGTTTCCCATCCTGAGATAGCATAGTTACATTTTGCATTCAAAGGTCTGAAGTGTCTGCTGTGGAGTTGGAAATACTGTTGTACCAGTTCGGAGAATTAGGAAGTCATCATTTTTGTCTGGTTGCCACTGATCTTGTTGCTTTCATCATCACAGATCACTGCAAATGTCCAACATGTAGCATGTTCTGTGTCATTTCACTCCATTTTACTCATTTAGGTGTGCTCTCCAGCTTTTCTGGAAAGAGAAGATGCATGAAAAATCTCCTCTCACAGTAACAATTTCTCTTTAATCTCTGAGTGTAAGATGACTTATAATTCACAGTTTGATCCATCCTGTTCAGAGAGGTTCTAGTAAGACAAATAAGGAAATGAAATTTGTTTCATCTCTGCATACAAAATGTTGCTTCTCTCGTAGCAGCTCACAAGGAGAAGAAGGAGAGAAATACTATGTTGATATTGCCAGGGTCCAAAGAGCAAGAGAATTACAGTGTTTGTTGGCTAACAGGCATAGTAAAGATGACAAAAGCCACTATGTGCAATTGAATCACATCGTCTATTTTCCTACCTGGAAAGAGCTTCCCGTTTTGGCCTGGAGAAGAGATTGGACCTTCTTGCCCAGCATCTGCTCCTCTGTAACAGCCTCCCAAAGGGTGGAAGGTCAAAGGAGAGAATACGCTGGTTAACAGCTAGTTAAGAGATCTCCTTTTATTGGCCAAGAAAACAGATCTAACTCAAAGGAGGTATTTCTGATTTTCTGCATAAGCTGTATTTAAAAGTTATCTGTTTTCACTAGTCGAGATTTCTAGGTGCGGTCATCATTACTAATAAAACAAAATAACGTGGCACTATAAAATGCAAGTTTACCTGCAATCCCAGTTATCCTGCTGATCCTCACCCCAGCGACCCTGTTATGGCATTTGACTGACAACCAGAAATCAGCTGAATATGGGACTTCCTACAGTTCACTAGACTGCCAAGAACCTGGTTTCAACTTTTTCATGAAAACAAAAAAATAATTCCAGTTATGAAGCCCTCCTCAAGATGTTAGTCTTTCAGGGGGTATATATGCAACAGTCTATCTGTAAGCACTTTTGACTGAAAAAGTGCTTGAATGAGGAATCATTTTCTCAGGTATTTTGAACATTCCCAGCACACTGGAGATCTTACTGTAAATAATTTTATTATTTATTATTTCTTCTTATTCTTACTATATGCAGGTGATGCATTGACAGCATATGCCTGCTTTCCCTGAGCTGTTTATTTCAGTTTAAATTTCAAGCTCCAAGCTTCAGGTTTATAATTCCATTTAATGTTAAATTCTTAGATGCTGAAATAATGGGTTTTTTACTTGGGTTCACAAGATTAGGCTCACAGTCCATTTCAGATATTTCTGTCTGGGAGAAAAAAATTGGCACCAATGAACGAGGGGGGATGGTACCCAGTACTAGACAGATAAATATATATCGCAAAATGGGAGGTTCAGACAGAAACGCTTAGGAAATGAAACCTGGCCATTTCATGCCATCTACTTAGAATGGCAGTGTTACTGTTTATATGAGAATTGAAATTAAGTTTTCAATTGCTTCTAAATTAGGAAGCGCACATGCACATGCACGCACACATGCACAGAAATTAATAAAACCCAGAAACAGAGAGGACAACAACAATGGGATGCAGAGGGGTTTTGATTATTTCAGCATGTGGCCTAAAACGCGGCAGATTCAGCAAGATGCAGATTTGCATAATGTAATGAGACTGGAATCAAAGTATCAGGAAGACAGCCCGAGTGCTAATTAACTAGACACTGCAGTAAAAACACCAGGATGGCAGGACAGTACAATGCAGGAAAACATTCCAGGGACAAATGGGTAGCAATGTTAATTGCATTAGGAAAAAACTCTTGGCTAGAATACTCTGGAGCCATTGCTACAAACTTTAGCAGACCGTTCAAAAAGATTAATGTCAGCTTGAAGTTGTTTGGAGTTACAGGTTCCTGAGAATTGCTAGACTGGCAAAGAGTCTGATCAGTCCTTCTCCGAGCGGAATCAGCCCAAATCTATAGTTTAGTGCCACAGCACTAAGAGGGAGAGCAAGAAGTGAGCCCTCCATCCCCTCTAGAAATGTCTGCTGTTTGTACCTTGCCTTATTTTAACCTGTGTACGCAGGCCACTTAAGACACTCTGTAAAGGACTCCATGCCTTCTTTGTCTGGTGTTCTGGCAGCGTGCCATGGCTGGAAAGGAAAAGTTTGGGCCTCTTCCCTTGTTCTGAGGACTAAGATTTGGGACTGAGATTATCGTCTCTTGTGTACAGCATCACTAATCACCCAGAAAAATTTAACAATTTCATACCCCTTTTTCCTGCCTTCAGGACTCTATAACCAGAGCTAAATTGATAAAAAGCCTTTTTAATAAAAAAAATCATCAATATTTAACAGCTAGAATAAAACTTAAAAATGTATGTGTGTCTATTCTACAGAAAGGTCTGTAATCCCCTATCAATAATCTAGGCACATGAGTTTCTTTAGACACCTCCAGCAGTTAAATTAAGCTGGTCCTTTCTTTATTTATAAGGATTGAGTGGGTAGGTGTGGGTGTGTGGATAATCGTGCAAGGGGAGATTAAATTCTGGAGGACCGCTATGCCCCCCATGTACCATGCTCATAAAAAGGAAGACGAGCAGAAGAACACTCTTCTCAAATTTGAGGCCAGCTGCAGAAACTTCTCTTCAACTCAAGCAGCAGTAGTTTATGCTTTTAGCTCTGACACACTCCTCTACAGCATGCCAGCTAAAGCGTAATCCACCACAGTGGTGTAGTCTTCTTTTCTCTAGGGGAAACCCAGTCCTCCCCTCAACAGCCTGTTCGGAAGGAACAGAGCTCACTTAGAAGCCTCAAGATGAGGCCATTTTCTGGGAAGAGATCCAGGAAAACTTTAAGACACTTACTTTTTGCTTTCATTAGATAAGTGGTTCTTCAGTGAGTGTATTAGGTGAGCAGGAGAGGCTTCTGAATCCTACTTAGCAGCTAGAAATAATGATGAGTTCATTAGATGTGCTATACTGTTGTTCCAGCTGCTGCCACCTGACTGCAGAACTGTTCAAGCAGTGAAAAAAGGTTATTTGCAAATGAAATTCTGAAATCTGAAAAAGGAAAATCATAGGTAATAGATGTGATGAAAACATTCTGACCATCTTATAGAATAAAAGGGAAAAATTAGTCCCTAATAATTTATGCAGTAGGTGATAGGCATATTACTTGAGCAGGCTAGCCAGAATATTTTGCTAGCTGTTGTGAATGACCACACTCCCCATACCTAACTCCATGTGAGGATATTCCTTTTTCATGCTTTTCTGTGGAACACCTTGCCTTATTGAAACTTGCTCTTATACATGGAGTTTACACATCCTTTGAAGATCATTTAGAACAGAACTAGAAGCTTCTCAATCGGATAAGAGAAGAAATTAATCCCTCTGAAAGTTTTAACTAAGTCGAAACAGAAAGTGAAAAGGATTGTTCTGTTTGACTATTAAAAGACCCCAGAACTCAACAATGAAAACACCCAGATGCTTACATTTTAGAAGTTTCTAAGATGTGAAAACTGAAATAGTCCTTTCTGTCCATGAGCTGTGAACTGGTGAGGCAACCATGACCATGGGAAGTAAAAAAATATTATGCCATCAACTCCCTCCTAGAGTACTGTTTGTTAGAGACCCGGGTTCATCTGTAGGCAGACAAATGGGGACACTGAGATGAAAAAGCCATGAAAGGAAATGATGTTGAGCTGGGAAGAGGTACAGTAGGGGGACCTCTTTTTCTCTCCTCTTCTTTCCCTTCTTTTCAAGATCCTTAGTCTTAATATACCTTTATACATTGACCTATCCCACTGAATTAAAGCTGCTTTGCTTTGTGTGATATGGTCCACTGCATCCCTAGTCACTGCACCCAAGGAAATAGGGCAGATCAGAGGATTCTGTATCCCTGATAAAAATCAAAATTGAGAAATCCATCACTTCCATTTGCATTTGATATCAGCGACAGGTTGGATCTGGTGCTTTTTATTCCTCTTCTAATTTCACATCTGTATTTGCAATCAGAAGATACATATCCTTCCCTGTTCCCATTTCTCCTTAGTACTGCCACATTCCAGGTACATCTTCCTTCTGGAAGCTGCCAATGGCTTTTTCAGAGGTGAAGGCTGGTGTGTAGGGAATTTCTACTCATAAACAGTATCCACCTCCTTTGAGATGTTTCACCTAGCTAGCCAGAATGAACAGTGTCCCTGAACTATATCAGCAGGCATGGGGGGAAAATAAATGTCTTCTGAGTACATGGATGAATGCATGTAATGGTCTTAAATTATTTTGAATGTTTCCTCTGGGTTTGGCTTCTACTTCAACTTACCAGGCCCTTCACTAGCTGGTAGATATCCTTCAGGTAGTAAAGTATTGCTCATGGCCATACATTATCTGCGGTATTTATCATATATACTTGTATTCACCCCTGCAAATCTCAGGACTAATGTACTACTCAATCATGCAGGCAACACATACAGAAAATAGGAAACAGTATGGGGCTGCCTCCTTAGGGAAAATCTCAAGATATCAGTGCATAGTTATTAACTTCATTTGTTAAGGAATATGTCATGATCACAGTCACACTGTAGGGCTTGCAGCATCCATTGATCTCCCAAAGAAAATCTCCAAATAATTGATTTTAACTATCAGATAGAAAAAACTATATATTTGGATTTGATTCCCAATTATTTTTATTTTAATGTTATGCTGTGAGAGAAAAAGAACACGAAAAATGTCAATCAAATGACTTCTATAATCACCTTGAGAAATAGGTTTTTGTCCTTTGTTTTGTGGGGGTGTATCTTTAACCCATTTCTTACCCCTCCTTTGAATTACATTCCTGGCAATTTCCAACATAGGGTATAATCTAAATTATATTTTTTATGTATTTATTTGTTTGAAAATGTCTGACTAAATTGTTTTGACTTTTCAGGTTTTATTATTTTTTCTTTACTTTTATTATCTGCAAGATTTTGCTCATTATCACTCAGTGTCACCAATTCAACTAGCCTAAATCTGCAATTTATAAAGAAATATTCTTTGGAAAAACAATAAAAAACATTTCCACCTCAATGCAACCTATTCTTTCTCAGTCAAAGAAATTGCACGGTGTCCGTTAGTTTAATCCCATATTTGTACAAAACATATTAGCAATCTTCATCTCCCACCATCCAAGTAAATTCTACATTCACATAGAAACAAATTGTTAGATTATACAGTATATTAGATTAGCACCCTAAAAAAGTACAAATCCCAGCAGGGAACTAGCCCATTCTGCTAGAAGATCGTTCCAGTTTGCTCCCAGGCATTTCTCACCCAGCAAGAAATTCAAGCAAAATGTCAGTAAAATTTGATATTTTGACATGTAGCTGACAGGACAATTCTGGACTGTTGGGTTGCAGTGGGTTTTAAAATATTCTCTGTACTGCAATTCATTGTTTAAAAAAAAAAAAAGTAAAAAATAAAAATGACCAGGTACCGTCAGTCAAAGATTTAATATGATAAGAATAATTATGTTCCCGATCCATTAAACCTGTGACACATATTCTATATAAATGCTTCAGGGAATAAGATGTAATATTGTGATGGCAAAACTTGTATCTGCTGAAGGGAAGAGTGCCACTGTAAAGAAATGGAGTTTTTATGAGGTAAGGTATGGCAGGTAAGCATGATGAAATGCTGATTTATGTCCTTCACAGTACAGTCCTTGCTGCTACAGCAGGAACTAATCTTCTTCCGTCAGTGGAGAAGAGCAAATGTTGGAGACAGAGGGCACCTGGTACCACACCAGTGATGAACACACCTCTTTCGGAAGTGGTCTGATCAGCACAGTGCCTCTGCATCAGGAGCTCCTTAGCTGCTCTCTCCCAAAGGACTTATCCTGACACGGTGCAACAGTTTCCACAGAGCTGAAATTTCTTCCGAGTGCCCTGCAAGATCAGACCCACAGTGAGACAGGAGAAGTGTGAAAGCATAAAGCAGCAGATTCCTGGCTTGGAGCTGTTGGGAAATGGACACAAAGGGCTTTGAGAAGTCTTGGGACACCCTGAGACCGGCCAGGCAAACTGGAGAGGACAGGGACAGAGTGCCTGCAAGGTGAAGGGGACTGCAGAGTCCCTTCCTCCAGTTCTCTTCTTCATCAGCATTGTGTTTGCACTCAGCCTTGCTGAAAGTGGATGATGGTTTGATTTTTAATCTTTTAGGCAGATGGTTGATTCACTAACCCTATCGTGATTTTGTGTTGAGGACCAGCCCATATACTTTGTGTATTTTCACACCCAGACATTCAGATTTGTTAAAGATAGACCATCTCATACGAGCATTTTCTAAATGAAGCATTCAGACTCTTTGTTGCAAAATGGCATGCTTAATTTCAGAAAATGTCTCCTTTAAGAAAGGAGACTTTTCCTTCATAGCAGTAGTTTCTCAGTCTGGCAATGACCCAACTCACCTTATTATTCACCCAATTTCAGCCTTTTGCAAACACACTGAAATCACATAGAATAGGATCTATGACATATTATTTCTACTCACACAAATATGGTTTCTGGGCATTTTCAATCTCTTTGATTTCTTCTTCGGTCTGGTGAGATCTTTTCCACTTTTATACCCTTCACACTTGAGCAAAGTGAGAGGACAGTTGCTTCCAATGTGTGGTTAACAAGAGGAATATAAGGGGAGTTTGGCTGCATTATGGAACAACAGGATCTGTCTCTCCTCATTTCCTTCTTTTTATTAATTCTGTTGCGACTTAAAATCCATGAGGTACAAAACTTAGGCAGTTTGGAACAAGATAAGAATGACAAGATTAAAAATAGAGCCTTAAATGCTGTTCAGTAGTTTGGGAGCATGCTTCATTATAACCTGCAGAGGAATTCAAATAGAAAAGCACAGCTGCTTTGGATTCCTGTCCAGAGAAACCATACAAGCGCAGCTTGCATAAAAATAAATGCTTTGCACATTAAGGAAAGGGTCTGTTATTTGCCACAGAAACATTCTAGTCTTATTCTTCCTTTTTTAAATCATCTATTATAAATCCTCAGAGTTGGTCATTCACGTTCTTGTTGGAATAGTTTTCATGCCTTTGATCAATGAATTACTCTAATTATTGGCCAGGACACAGATATGAGCACATCAGCCACACAGGTTATTGCTTCTGGTCTTCTATTGACTAATCCCAGAGGGCCAACGAGACATAAGTTTCTCCTCCTATGAGCCCAGAACAATCTCTGACTTGTCCTTTTCTAAATGCCATAAAATTTTAGATTGCTAGTATTAAAAAAAAAAAAAAAAAAAAAAAAAAAAAAAAAAACCCACCCAAAACCCAAAACCAACAAAAGAGCCAAAACAAAACAAAAACACAAAAAACCTCCACCAGTACTGTGCATCACAGGAGATCTCAAAGGCACAACCAATGCTTTAGGACTGCAGGATGAAGACATTTTCTTTAGGAGCGCATAGCCAGATGTTGATGCAAAATGCAGTATTTTCCACACTAAAAAGGCAAGGAAAAACTTCCAGTGGCCACTGCTACTCTGCCTGAGGAATTAATTTCTTCTGACTCTAGCTCTGGAGATTGTTTTCATCATGCTCATGTGAGCAAGTCACATCAGTCTGGCCAGGAAAAAGCTTCTCTTTTCCGTAAGAGGTTGTGAGAGCATCTTCCCTCCTCTGTTCATGTCAGAGAAAGACTGGTACAGCCAAAGCAGAACTGGAGTATTGAGCAAGCATTCTGGCATGAGCAGGTGCACAGTCCTGTTTTATGTGTAAAAGTGTGTAAGAGGTGCAATAAGTGTGTTAGAGAACATATAAGTGGCCCCAAGTGCATCCTAGAGTGAGTAAAGTGAAAACATCGAGAGGAACAACATATTTCACTCTGCAAAGGTTTCCAGATGACGAGTCTCCACAACATCCCACCAGCACCAATGCCAGAATGAAACCACTGATCTCAGCACCCTGAGGAGCAGGGGAAAGGGGAGCATAACATCAGGAAAAGGGTAGAAAGCAGGAAGTGTGTGTATAACAATTATAAATATTATTTTGTCTTTTTCGGTAATATTTTGATCTGGACTACTAACGATAAGACCGCTAAGATTTCCATTATATTAATAATAAATTCTTGGCTTTAAAAAAAAAATATATATGGTGTTCTTTCTCTTTGCCCATAAACCAAGATTTTTGAGTGTAACACTTCTTGTAATACAGATCTTTTGTATTTTGGAGTCCTCTTTGGAAGTAGAAGAAAAGGTGTTAAAATTCCCAAACATGAAAGTTCTTATGGGATTTTTCAGCCCAAGTACAAGAAGCACCTAAAAAGTCTCTTTAAAAAGTTTATTCCCTTAGTAACAGTTAATCTAAGTGCTCCTCTACCAACTTCACTGTCTGCTATATCACACTAAAATTTTATTGGATATGTACAAAGAATATCTAGTGTCAATCTGGTGTGTTTAAAATTTATCGTACGTGCTTAACAGTACATGTTGTGTTTTTAAGGAAGTTGTATGAAGCATGAAATTTTCAAAGTGAAATGAAGTGTTTCATAGGATTTACCACTTCTGGTCAAAAACTGAATATTGAGGAAAATATTATGATTTTTCATCAATTCAGATCTTTACATCACAATGACATGTTCTTGACATGTGCTGTTCTAGGACAAGTGTAAGGTTTGATGCAAGAATTACCAGGTGACATTCTTTGGGTTGTGCAACTTAGGAGATCAACAAGAACGGACTTAAAATCTGTGCTTCTGCAGGTCACGTACTGAACTAACAACATTTACAGAGGATGGACAATTTTTGTGTTTTGATGAAAGAAAATTTCTTTAAACTTGAGAAACACTTGACAAGGTTAAAAAAACTGGGCAGTATAATGTCAGTGAAAACAAACACTAATGAATATGAAACCCAGTAGTGACATATTACAAATTCTGCCTCCATGACATTGAACCCCAGAGGATCTTAGTTGTTCCTTTCTGTGAAAGCCACATTCCTCCATGCAAACCTTAGCATCTCTATTTCAATCTCCTGTCTCAGCCAAAAAGGCAAATGTCACAACTGCAGAGTGCAAGGAATTACTTCCATACATTGCTGAGTTTTAATTTCACTGCAAAGAAAAGCAAAAGAAAATAATGATTTAGCATGGACACAGAATACTAGATGTGTTCCTAAAAGTCTGAGATCCAGATGTATGCTGGATTAATTTATGTAGATGAAAGCATGAAAATGAGCAGGGTGTCCCTGCAGACTGTGGGATGTGACATAAGCTCTTCTCATAAAAACTCCCCAAGATTTTCTTCCCCGTGCTTTTTTCCTCCTTCCCAGGCATGTTTTGTGTGTGCTACTCTTATTCCCCCACATCTCCCCACTTGGGAAGTGCTGTTGGAGACTTTTAGGAGCGGGGAACACGGGTGGATGCAGCTGGGAAGAGGTGACCAGTAGGGGGTGGCATCACAGGGTGAAGAAAAACTGGGGAGTCCACACTTAATATTTTCAGGGCTGCTCTATCCTCAGACCAGCAAATTTCAGCCACTGGGTGACATCCCTTACTCCATTGTCAGTGGCTCTGAAGCCAGTACTGTTGGACCTCATATAGCCTCCAGTTTAATAACTACTTCTGATATCTTCACTTTGGTGCTGAAAGATATGATGGAGCCAAAAGGACAGAGTGGGACACTTGAAGATACTTCATCTTGGGGAGCCAGAATGGACAACTCCTTTCTTTCAGAAATTTATGTAATATCTTCTTCCTTGTCAGGAGTGGAGAGCTACAGAGAGTGGCAGGGGAAAGAAGTTAGACAACACTGTGAGTCTAAACTTGATTTTTCTCCAGACATAAATTAAGCTGTAAACTCACCCAGCCATAGAAATTAGTTGAGGGAAATGTTGGCATTTCCAGCCTGGAAAAGAAAACTGACATCCCCTCTCATGCATGTCTTGTTTCAGTTAAGCAGCTCACTGTTAATAGTCAAAGCTGTGAGGAAGCAGATATCCAGCTTGCCAGTAACAAATGACAAATGTGTATGCTTCACACTGGGATGTCATTTCAGTTGGGGTTTGCATTCAAAATTTCAGATACTATTTGCATCCTCACTGAATCTCAGTGCTACCAGAAACGTGTATTTCTTCAGTTGCATATGTAAATCCCAAGCAGCGCTACAATGAAAGGCAAACCCTTAAGCACTGCATGATTCCTTGAGCTCTTTCCTCTCAGAAACCAGCCCCTGCTTGAGACAAATAAATCATCTGTGTGGATAGTGATCACCTTTCATGGAAAGGAAGTTTTCATAGAACTTCAGACTTTGTCCTTGATCACGGTTATAGACTCAAAAACTCTGATGGTTTTAAAGTACCATTGGAGAAACTGATACATCATCTCCTACATATGTTTATTGGTTGTATTTTAACCACCTAAACCTCTGCTTTTCAAGCTGATAAATTCTTCTCACACAAACCCCCAGAGTTTTCAAGTGCTGGAGCATCCTGTTCTGAAGGACACTGACATAATCAATTAGCAAAGCTCCAAACAAACACAAGTCCCCAAAGAAGGGGAAAGACAAAGAGAGAGACAAAAGACACCACAAAGAAAACTGCAAATGGTTAATAACTTAGAGGAAGATACAGTTCAGAGATCATTTGTGATTGGCCTCTTCCACAAATATATCAGCACATATAAACACCAAAGTCCACCATTTATGAAAGCATTTTCCTTAATTCAACACAGGGGAAACCTCAGCAGGAATACTTTGAGCAGTTTTCAGCAATGAATGAAAAAAATGTTTTGCATTTGAGAAGAACCCATTAAAAAAAAAAACCCACAAGGCAACCCAAAAACATGTCTCTAAAGGAAAAAAGCAAGTTTCAGAATTTTGAGGAGAAAATAGAGTAGTAGTCTCTAAAAGTTATTAGAAAAAAAGGCAGAATGTGTTCTCCACGGTGAAGCTTAACATGTGTGAGATTCATGTTACCTTTAGAGCGGAACTTTCTAACAGAAAGGGAGATGAAGGATTGAGATGGACATCCTGGGAAGGTGACAGGGGTGAAAGTCTTTTAGGGCAGGCTGGGCAATTCTTCATTAAGATTAACACTTGCACAGATGGATGAATTAAATGACCACTTTAAATTCTTTCCAACCACTTTGTGAAATAAAATTTGTGGGAACTGAGCATTTCAGTTTGGCATGTGCCTGCCTAGTAATGGATATAAGATGAATTAAAGGCTGATCTTGTGATGAAGCAAAAAGAGAGGCATTTAATTCTTAGCTTCCTGGAAAAAAAAATCTATTTACCTTTCAAACTTGGGTGATTTAGGCAGACACAATATGTATGAGACAATGCTCTGTAACAGGTAAATGGCAGAGAAGGTTTAAGAAACATTTGTAAGTCATGCATTCAGTGCTTCTGTAAGGAACAGACTGTTTGCAGTAGTTGGTAGTCATTGATGTGAGCAACATTTTCTTACTTTCACAAAACTGCAACTGAGAGTAGCTCAACAGAAGACATTAATATTTTTATCTGTATCTACCTCCTCTACGAGATCCCTTAGGAGCACACATCTCTCCGTCACACCAATGAGTGTAGTATTGATGCCTCAAAAAAGCTGCATCTCTAGCAATGGGGCACAACAGAACAGCTGACGTAGCTGGGCTGAAACTGCTCCAAGAGAGGTTTTTAGCTTTGGGGATCATGGGGAAATGTAGTCTTCTCTGTGCACCCTTGCTTACGTCTCTGGTTAAATGATAGTGTTAACTGAAACAATCAAAACTAATAATTACGACTATTTACCTAAAAGAACTTTTGTCATTTCCTAATGTCCTCCAGACAATCACAATTCAGAAACAGGACCTAGCACACTCAGTATTTTCTGCACTTTGCTGGCCTTGCTCCAGAGAGTTAAACAGCTCATTATGGTAGCAGGGGCCTCTGAAGACCTCATGGACATTTACAATGGTATGTGATGTGCAAATGCTAGAGCTAGAAATAACCCACAGAGTACAAGTGGCTAACGTTGCTCAGAGATGCAGACGTGGTCCCAAAGTAGTGCAGTGACACTTGCATGATGCTGTCTCTGAAATACACTGTTCTGTTTCTGGAGAAGGCTAATTAGTCCCACTTTCCTAACCTGACTGTATGATCTCCTGTGCCACTGTTACTCCTAGATCATCTCTGATTGCCTGGAGCATACATGGCCTAATTCAGGTAAGATAATGTTATCTCGAAGGAGAAAGGGCTAATGCAAAGCCTTTTAATGTCTGTTCACTTCAATGAACTTTGTGTCCTAATAACAGCAGCCGAAATCCAGCTGAGGGGAGATCTGAAAAAGAAATGGAGTGATTCAAACAGGAAAGGATACACTTTTTATAAAAGTCACTTGGAATATATATATGAATATTACTTTAAGCCTTTAGGAGAAATATTTGTGAAATTTATGTGAATGCAGAATATCTCTGAAAACATGTCCAGGAGATTGACAGAGGAGGGGATTCATAGATGGGATTTCATTGTAGAAAAATAATGAAAAAACTGAAAACTGTTCCAGAGCAAGTCTGATGGTGTACCTATAACTTCTTGCCACTCAGTCATAAGCTGGGAATGGAGCATCTTAATTTATTGGAGAGATTTTTCAAACTAGTAATTACTACTACATGATTTGGGGCAGCAAGATTGAACAGTATGACAGACACTTATCATTGTGTAAGTCTGACGGTGCAGTCTTGTCTCAGCTTAAATGCTGTCTTTATGGGCTTTTTAAGAATACCGTAACATTTAAAAATGTATTGTATACACCCAGTAAAATGTGTGAAAAAGAGATAATTGCTTGTTGAAACACTTTTTTTATTATTAAAGCCTATGAACTACCATAACCAACCTGCGTTGCAGATGAAGTCTGAGGGAAGCAATTGATCAAGAGCATTAAAAATATGTTGATGCCTGTAGTTACCAATTTATCATATCTACCCCCCTGCTCTTTTTTGTAGTGAAATGAATGATGAACCTATTCCAAATCAATTCCCATAAAATGTATAGCTCCAAGTAGGACTATGCTAAAGGATTTATGAAGAGCACATTGGGCCTGGACACATCGTCTTGTTTGACATTGCTTATACAAGAAACCTTAAATACACAAATTGATTGATTTGTATATTTCATCAAGGCTTGATTTAATTTATCGAGGGGAGAATGCCAATTTGCATTCATCAATAGATAAAGTCAGGTTAGAGTCGAGCTGCTGGCTCAAACCCTGTTTTCATGTTGCCTTTATTGTACTCCCTATTCTCTTTGGTTAGTTTTAAAGGCACAGGTGTGAGATGTTTCTCTTCCTTTTAAAATGTTTTCTGAGATGTTTTAGGTGAGCAGGACAGTAAGCCCAGATACCCTGTGTCTGTGCAGGACTTGAACAATCAGTGAAGTTGCAGGTTGGATAGTTTTTAGACCTCACTACTATAGTAGTGATCTTTTCACAGCCCTGGAAAAGTCTACTTAATCTCTCTGCAAGCTGAATTAAGGCGGAGTTTGAGGACTGTTACAGCAGACATGAGACCTAATGCCTGTGCCATCTCCCCGTTGTGTACTTAGATGGAGGTGTGCAGCCCATGACACAAATAGTTGTACATCTAAATTCCATAGTAAGCTTTAAAAGTTTGTGTCCTTTTCACTCTTGTCCCTTCTTTCAGCTGCTATTTCTCTCCTTCATTTGACCTCCAAATCCCTCTGGGTTTTAGGGCAGTAACTCTTTCTAGCAGCAGCCACGAAATCCTTTCTAATTCTACCCCTACTCCCCTGAATTGAGCCTGAGCCTTTGTCAGCTCGGGATCAGTTCAGGAAATCCTTGCTAGGGAAAGGAACCCAGTCCTTAATCCTCTCCCTGAGTGTGATATGGGTGATGTTTCTACAGACGTCTCTCAGAGGAAAGCCACATGCAGCTCATGAGACTTATTCTCTGATCTGGCTTCCACTCACTGTACAGAGACAGGTCAGCAGTCATCTTGCCTGTACGCCTGCAAAATAAGATGTCCAAACTCAAAGATAGGTCTCCAAGTCACCCTAGTTTTTAGCACCTGTTGTTTCCACTGACTTTAATGAAATTTCATAAGAGCTATGCTCTTATGAATTTCATTCCACTTTCCATGAAGTGTCTCCTGTAAGTGAGAAGTTGCACCATTTTGAGCCTAATTTCAGACTGATTTAAAAATGCAGTTCTGCTCTTTCGGCAAAATACCTTTCTGAGCTGTGTTTTATTGCTTTTTCATATATAATTAATTATAAGGGAGGCTTGCTATTTAGAGAATACGATACTCTAATGTAAAGATGCCACATCTGTTAGATAAGGGGACAGTGAAATCTGAAGCATTACATGTAAGTGAGCTGAATGCCAATATTCAGTGGCTCTGATGTAATTAAACAATACATTGCTCAATATAGTCAGGAACATAGGAATAGAGAAACACTATTTAGAAGAGGCTGTATTGTTCTTACAGAGCCTGATTCAACAAAGCACTTGAGCATGAGCTTCAGATTAAGCACATATTTAGTTTTTCCTTCTACTGCAAAACATGTTTAAGTGAGCGTATGCACACTTGCCTTGCAGAATATGTTAATTTTATTCACAGAAGAAACTTGCAGGACCCACTTCACTGATACCATCTCATAATCTTCAATGTACCTATCTTCATAATCCTCCTGTGTTCAATGTACCTATCTTCATAATCCTCCTGTGACAGAAAAAAAATGCAATTTTTCTTCTTTTTTTTTTTTTTTTTTTTTTTAAATCCACACAGGGAGTTGAGGAACAAGAGAAAAAAGACTAAGCTCATGAAATTGTTTAGCCCCTCAGTACCCAAATGATTTTGAGAATGTGAAGGCATCTAATATGCTTGGACAATTTTGTGAGTGACATTAGAAGCAAAGTACACTGAATTATTTTTGCAAATATGAACCAAAAGACCTAATCCTGAAAAGTGCTTTATGATGTTTTGGGATCCCAGTGATCCCAATAGTAGATGCACGCAAAGCAGCTGAGCCTTCCTCTTCAAACAAATCTGAAGTAAAACTTAAATTCACATTTTCTGATGCAGAGCAGGACACGTTAACCATGCATCTAACATATCTATGTTTACCAAAGCTATGGTAAACAAAACATCTGAGCTTTCAGTTTTGACTCTCACTAAGGTGTCCTTCACAGACTGTCACGTGCTTAGATGTCATCCTGAACTCAGTCCAGAGAAGTCACACACAGATTAAGTCAGCACATTGCCAAAGTATTTCAAACTCCACTTAAATGGATATCATAAGATACAGTTGGCTTGCTTCATTAAAAGAAAAAGAAAGAGATCAAAAAAATCTAGAAGCTTTGGGGAGAAAAATCTGTACCATTTGTTTAGAAGTGCAGTATTACAACTGATGTTCCAACATTTTTTCTCTAGAGCCGAAGAAATTTGACAAGATAAAAATAAGTCAGGGAGAGTTTCAAAAGTACTCTGATACCACAGTGGAAACGGATAGGAAAAAAAAATGAGGGAAAACATTGAGTTGATTAATCTGATAAACTCCTAAATTAGATGAGGTCTGTTAATGAAATAATTCCAAGATCCCACTTGCCTCAATCTTGGTAAAAATCTCTTAAACAAATCACTGTACTGCAGTGGTTGAAATCAAAGTTTCAGAGGTGAGAGTGCAGTCCTTTGGCTGAAAATTCTTTGGAATTTACTTTAAATGTCCAATGTCACAATATGTTGCACTTTCCAGTTTTGTTCTTGGTTCCAAGAAAGCTGCCAGAGGGCAGGAAAATGCATCTAACTTCCATTAGCCTTTGCAGTAGGACTGTCATAAATTTCTTCCCTATCCTCAGGATACATCAACAGGAAGACAGACCACTGTATGCACAAAGTAAAACTAATCTGTTATTCAGAAGAAAGGTAATTTTGTTCCAGTTCATTTGTCTGTGTGCATAATTTATTATATTACAGACCAGTGAGTTTGGCATGGAAGAAAAAGAAAAGAGTTGACTAAAAATAATACAAACTGTTCTAAAAGCAGCTAAAAGTTTTAATTTCCTAATGAGCTCATTTAATCCAGGTAGATGACTGTGCTCTTTGATAAACCAATTGAAAAATAAATTGCATTTGCAGAAGCCTACATGCACAAATCCACACAGAAGAGGATTATATTCCAAGGAAAATGTGAAGCATATTGGAATAAGAACTGCAATGACAAGAACACAATAAAGCAGAATAACATTGGAAGCAAATACAAAAAGCTTTGTGATGAAACACTGATTATAGAGTCCTGAAGAATGACCTGAATGGCTATCTCCAGGGTTACTGTTTCATTCCATGAAGTTTATTTGAGGGCTGGGAAATATTTGGTTCCAGATGCTGCCTTCAAGCACTGTTAAGAACTGAGACAACAGCAAAAGGTTTAAAACACCTTAAAGAATTGTATGGCTAAACAAGCAGAGACACTTGAGCAGTCCTTCTAGTTACTATTATAATTATTATGACAATACTTATAGATACTGTCAATCTAAGTGCTGTGATTAGATTTGCTCTACTCCAGAAAAACATAGTTGAAATAAAGTAGTAATTGCAAAATGTAGTTTTGTGTGAACAGAACTTCTATCCACACAGAAATAGCCCATGTCCTGTTCAGCTGATATTTCACTGGGAAAGAGGGTCTGGGGAAGGTTTGGTAATACGTAATGGAAATGTGAAACAAAGCTGCTTTGATTTTTCATTTTGAACTGAATTCTAGGCATATATTTAGCAGATTTTAAACATAACATTGAATGCTGAAATAGTGTTTGTTTTTTCTTTGCAATTTTAAATCCATCCAAGCGTAACATAATTTTCCCACTTTCTCTCCAGGGTTTTCTGGTTTTAGCCTTGATTAGAAGGAAAGTAATGTAGTTACCTCAAAACCCTTTCTCTTGACACATTTTTAAGAGTACTGCTCAGTCCTTCCCTTTGGAAGGTTAGGAAGATTAGACAAGAGGAAGGATGTGGATGGAGCTGAGTTACATGTACTCACCATAGGTCAATGGCAGAAACAAGACCAGAATTCAAAAACCTGAATCCAGGTCGAGTGTTACAATACTGCACCAGAGCTGACGTGAGCAGGGAAATAACTTTCACCAGGGGATAGCCAAAAGATAAGAAATGCCACTCATATTTGGGAACAATGCTACTGTGACATTCAGTGCCCAAGGTTCGCATCTTTCTGCCACTCCCTCTCCTGTGCTTCAACAGCAACCTGTTCAGAAAAGGGACACCCTCTTTCAAGCTTTCTCTTGGAGTAGTTCTCACATTGAGCTCCATGAAATGTTTCTAAGCAAGTCAGTTGTATTGAGTCCAGGCTCATTTTCTTTGCAAACACAGAGGGACACACTCTTAATCTAAACACATGGTGAAAACAATGCCTTACACTGCATCTAAACAAAAGAAAGCATCTATCTTTTATGGAAATATATGTTGATATAAATTACACAAACTAGAGGAACACCTATTTTTTTTAATGTCAACCCAAATGTCAATCGTGGCTATTTAAAGCACCTAAGCCCTCCTAAAAAATATTATGTGTATTCCCAGTTAAAAAAAAAAAAAAAAAGAAAAAAAAGCACATCCAAAAATTTAGTATTCAGCAACAGCCTCACATTATTTACTGCAGTTGCTTAATAGTCTTCCACTAAAAAGAAAAAACAAACAAAACAACAACATCAAAACCCTCTTAAAACTAAAAATAAACCTAAATTTATTAGAATATCTCAAAAATTAAATTTATCCCAGCTAAGAGCTGGTCAGTGGGGTGGAGCAGAACATCATTTCAAGGACAGGCTCTTAATCCATTTTTTAACAATATGGTGTACATATCCAAATTGCTGCCAGTCCTCCTGGACACCTTAGCACCAAGAAACACTGATATGACTATGCTCCTATCTGAATTCATGCCAAAAAGACCATCAGCTTCAGTAAGACAGAATGCAGTTGGGAATAGGTAATAAAGTGAAAGGCTCTTTGCAGGCAGGTGGACTTCAGCTCTCCCTGTGTGCACTCTGAACTTGGATGCTGAATAGTTGCTCTATGCTCAAGCCAATAAGCCTTCCCAAAAGACCAGGTGTCTTACTTCAGGCTTACCTGTGTGCACCTTCCTTAAAGCTGATTTGCACTGATTTTTCAGGTATTTAGAGTATAGACAAAGAACCTAGCATCTGTCTGGGAAAACAAATCAAAACAGGTAGAGGATCCTAAGAAGCAATTGTAGCCTCAGTCATGTGAGTGGGAGCCACCGGAATGGTGAAAGAAACCTGTTCTTGTGCTGTTCAGTGGATTGGTAGATGACCAGGATTTTGCATTCACTACTGTTTAAACAAAGAGAAAGAATCTCACTGGAAATTAAATCAGAGTCAGACTAAAACCTAACTGATATCAGCAGGGGAAGCTAAACAAAGGCAACAGTTCTCTTTGTTTAAAGGCTGTAGGGATGCAAAAGGAAATCCATTTGTCCCAAGGCAGGTCAAGAACTTTAAAAGCATATTTGCTCTTTTTCTTTGTGTGTAGGGTTTGGCATGACTTTGTGTAATTACTGCAGCATGTAGAAGAAACAAACTTTCAAAGAACCCTTTATTGCCAAACTTTTTGAACTGGTTCAAAGCACTAAAGCTGGTATTTATTATACAGATATACATTAGCTACATTTCCCAAAGATTAGTGGGTTGGACAGCAGAGACAGTTGCTTTCTATTTCTATGCCTAGGTGGACAGTAGTGATGGTTTTGTAGTGCTGAGCTATCTAGCCTCGTGCTGGGGCTGCAAGTTCCACGTGCAACACAGGAACTCGGCTGTCACGCTGTGGATCTCAGGGTGAAGCAGGAGGTCCAGCTTCTCAGGCATGTTGCTGGGGCCTGTGCAACTGCGAGTAGCCTGTTAGTGTTTTGTGACCTAAATAAATGTGGCCATATTGATGTTACCTCTCTATACTGCTGGCACTAAATCCAGTATTCTTCGCTTTAATAAATTATGAAGGTGCGATGACTGTTTGTTATCATATTCTTGCCCTCCATATCCTTCGTGGAAAAAAAGGTGAAGTGAGGCTCTTAGCACAAGAGAGTTTTGAGAGAAGTCTGTATCTTGGGAAGTGCCACCACAAATGAAGATTTAACAGTGAAATGGAGGACTGAAATATCTGTTAGACCTTCACTGACTGCAAACACATGCTCTCAGCAGGAAGGTGAGTGCATCCACGGCCAGATGGAGCATCCAATGCCATCTAAAATGTAACATTAATTGTCTTCCTCAAACCACATGTAGGCAGCTTAACCCAGAGCTGATTACTGCCTTCTCTATTTCAGACTTGACTTTCTTCCCCCGAGGTTTCCTGACGCCTGTGACAACCCATCCAAACTGCCTGCCTGATGCCAAAGGACACCATTCTGCAAAGGGAGCGCCACGGCAGAGGATTGGTGTCACTTTGATTTACCCACCGGTGCTTTCTGCAGCATGGTGTAAGGCTCCTCTCCTCACTGCTGCCCGAGGTAAGGATTTGGGGGGGCACAGCACAATGTATTGCCAGTTCTGGCTGTGCCTGCCAGTGACTGGAATTACCCTCCCGCTGATAGCAAGGGAAGGGCGAAGTCACCCCCTGAGAAGAGAAAACTTCACCCTTTCTTGGTGACCGGAGACATATTGCACCCACACAGGGGAAGGAAATTTCACAGCTTCTCTGACCACTTTCGTCCCTTGGGCAGCAACATGCAGAAGTGCAAATCAGTAGGAATTAGTGTCAGAAGATAAAAACCAGAAGGGAATTTGAGGAAGACAAAGTAAGGGACCCTTCTCAATCAATACATAGGTGTTTTTCTGTCAAATGATGCTGAACATCTATGATAATACTCTAGGTGTCCTAAAGAATTTTTATGTGACATGGCAATAGATTATTAATTATGAGTTAACAAATAACAGTTACACCAGGGTGTTTACAGACACAATTTGATAGGAGAACCAGCACCTATGTATTACAGGCAGGGGGTAGAACAGCCATTCCCCTGTGTCTGGGTCACAAACAGTTCCCCCATTCAGACAATAGGCACCTTTCAGTTGCAACATGGTCCAATGTGGTGGTCTTTCCTGTCAGAAAAGAATCAATCTTTAATGATTAGATAAAAATCAACAGCTTCACCTGGTCACCATAGTTATAAAGACAGAAATACTGCTGAATGTCTCAAGTTTTGGATGTCCAAGATGAGAGAGATCATTGGGAAAATCAGATCATGAGGAAAATCCTTCTCCTGAAAAGGAGCCTCCAATTTATATTTCCAGATTTGGGAACAGAAAAATCTAGAAAATTCTTTGACCCTGTAAGTTTTGTACAAATTTGAGTTGCTTATTTATGCTTCTCAATTTTGTTCTTTCATAAAGTCATGTTGTACTCACAAGATCCTGTTAAAATATTCAATGTCTTCCACTCCAGAGATGGCTGCGTTTCACAGGTGAGTGAAATGATCACCGCATGCAATATCTGTAGAGCACTTGCTGAACTTCTGTAAGCTTTATTATTACTGATTCAATCTGTGTAAGAGGAAAAAGGGCATCCAAATGGCACTTAAGATGGAATAAGGAGCCCTTCATAAAGCTATTAAGAAATTAATAATTACAGGAAGACAGATGTAATTACATCCAGAAGATCAATGCAGCTTTTAATGAAAAAGAATTTCAAGACCCTAAATACAAAATGAGTCAAGAAACTTCTGAGGCTCTCCCACACACCCCCTGCTAGATAAATGTGGCTAGGGAACAAAGGAATTCCAATGTTGTTACACAAAACAAAGCAATTCTGGGATCCTACTGAAAATGTTGAGGAAGCTGGTTTGAGCTGCAAAACCATGCCTTCTTTGGTATATGATTATGCTTGATGTTTACAAATGGTCTTAAGAAAACCTTTAGTGTGCTCACTGCAAACGGGACAAATGATATGAAAAGTTATCTCCTATTCAAAACAGTTTCTGTTTCAGAAACATAAGCACAGAGGAAAGCAAACTAAATTAGCAAGTCCACCAAGGCAGTGATATAATTTAAAATAAGCCTGCAGAACCCAACCACTCCATTCACGTCCAGTGATGAAGTAGATGCCCTTCACACAGGCAAATACACACTACAGTGAATTGAATGTTTTGTCAAAATACCAAAGAAGAAAGAAGAAAAATCCCCAAACAAGCCAAACAAATCCAGAGCATCATAAAAACAGAGCAAGGGGGAACAAACTACTGCTAAAATCCTAGGGCCTTAAGAGACGGCTGAAAATGGTGATACATGAAGGAAGGTTAGCATCAGCTGGAGAAAAAGGCAAACACAAAAGAAAAATATTTTTGCCAATCAACTCTGGAGAGGAAATTCTTTCTTGATCTTCTCTCTTTCTGCTCCTTCAGCATTCAAGTACATCTTTACTTTATCCTTTCCTTATGACTGTCTCCAAATCCCATATGTTTGCACCTCATCAAGAGAAATGAAAAATAATGCTATACTTGCAAGATATCTCTAGCAGGTACAAAAAAACTTAATTAAAAGCAACACTTTGTCTGATCAATGGGGGAGTAGGAGGAAGAAAAATAATCAAACTGGTCTTAGCACAAAACAGACATTGAAGAATAGCTGCAGCTAAACCATTGCAGAACACACTGTGGAGAACAATTCTTCACTCCCTAAGAAGGGTGGGAGCTAGCTCTGCCCAGATCTGCAGCTGTGACAGCTCTGCAAGCTTTACGGGAGGCATCTCAGTTCGTACCAGCCAAGGATCTAGCTCACAGTGCGGCACGTTTGAGGGAATTTCCTGGTCAATATTTGTCTGAAGTTTGTTTCCAGCACTTATCAGAGAAGTTTGTTTGTTGTGATGGCAAAAATAAAACCCTCCTCCAAAGAGAAAGAAAATCCTCAATTACCAAATTACTGGCTTCAGCAGTACTTTGTGAGAGAGCAGGTAAAAGGACAACCTCTCAAGAGATTTTGAGGATTAGTGGGGATTTAATAAGAAAGGCACTGTAGACAGCAACTCATGTCAGTAATCTGAAGACCTGGATGGTCTGATTCAACAGGACAGAGAAGACGAGAATCTGACACTGAAAAAAAGGATTTACCAACAACAGAATAGTCACATTATGGAACAGGAAGCCCAAACTCCTTTTGATACGGTCAATACACATTATCTTTTTATGATCTACTCCAAATCACTGTTACAATGTTACTTCTGGGTGTATAATTTGTAAATCAGTAAACACGACAGACAATATGTTGACTTAGTTGTAATACACTGTAATAGGCTATCTGGTTATGGGGTTCAGCTTGGGAAAATTTCCTGTTCTTAAAGTGGGAATGCCCTTGAAAATAGAAAACGTTCACTAGAAAAGAAGAGAAGGGTTGCTTAGCACCATATCACCTGTGGCCACAGGGTGTGCAGAAAGAAGCGTGGAATGCCTAGCTGGGAAAAAGGATGTCTGGGACCTTGTTCGGTCTCAGAAAAGGTCTTACATAGTACAGGTATAGCCTTCAATAGCTAAGATATACAAGATGATTATTGATAAAAAATTGAAATGCAAAGTTGTAAAGACATAAGAAATGTAGAAGACATAGCAATTTAAGGACAAGGTTTTCAACCCACGTACATGCGTTTCCTTTTAGTGGTGAGTTCTTCCCGTTTTATTTTGGGAGAAGCCTTTGCCTGGTCATAGGTTTTCAAATAGGACTCAGAAGCAGGTTGTCCACCATAAATAAAAAGTTATCAGATTTGATAGCCTTCTGTCTGTAGTATTCCCAGATGGAGATGGGGAGGGATTAAACCCAGGAATAGAGCTTACAATGTGAGTGTGCTATCCACTGGTTTATCAGGTCAGAGAACTCCAATGGATCACTAATACAGCCCATGATTTCCTTTGCTTCCCCTACCAGCACAGAATAAGAAAAAAGACAATTCAGAATGAACAGAACATTTTGTATGATACAGAAGAAATGCTTTTCTATTTGTTTCACTAATAACCCTCCCCAATTAAATGTTACCAGAGCTGATTTTTCCTTTGATTTGTTACTGTGGGTACCGGATGAAAAATAATTATTCATTTCAGCACAAAAATAAGTTCAGCACTTTTTGTAGGATAATAAGTGTACTCGATGAGATCTCTGTGGTTTGGGGTAGGGTTTTTTGTTTTATTGTTTTATTTTGTGTTTTTTGAAACATGTATGATGTATGAGACTTAGGACAAATGTAAACATCTCAGCCTGCTAGCAGGACTTGCTATCAGAACCTGCCTGATGTTTCTGTGAAGTGGATGCACAAATGCCCTCTGAATCGCTTTGATTTCCATCGTTCTGTTCCTCTTCTAGGCCTTCCTCCTCAAAAAAAGGACTAGTACTGTTTGCACAGCACTCATGCAAAACTTACTTAGAAGAAGGTTGTTCACTAACAGTGAAACATACTGCACTTGAGCAGCCTTACCCATACGAACTTCTGGATAGGGATAGGAAAGAGCTGACCATGCATCTCTAGTGCTCTGTCTCAGAGTTACTGGGCAAAAAGTGAGAAAGAAATAGACAAATTCAATTCAACTTTGGAACTCCTACATGTTGATTTAAGTTTTCAGGAACAGTTTATGCATTATCACAGAAGCCAAAGAAGCCTATCCATCCTATGTGTGTCTGGGAGCATTAAATTTACAATCCTCTTTGTCTTCATTATTAATTCTCAAATTATTTTACCACTAAAGGATAACAAAAATCAGCCAACTCATTTAAATTCACTCCAGTACCTAGCCATACAGAATTGCAATGTACATTGGGTCCCCAAAACATAGCTAATCTCCAACAAAATCCGTTACGATCACTAAAGACAGGATCCTGCAGAGCATCCAGATTTTCTGTGTATGTGGTCTGGCAGCCTTCCTACTGTGACAGAATTCACAAAAGTCCTCTAAGAATCCCTAGGATCTCAGTCAGAACAGCCCAGAGACAGGCTTTGTGAACCTACTATCTTCCTCATTAGCAGTTGGCATTGATTGGTCTGTCTGCATTAATGCAACTGAAGCTGCAAGTCCATCTGTGTGGGGTTACCCATAATAAGGGCAAAGCCAGAAAGTATTTCAGGCAAGTTCACTTCATTCTTATCTGTAGCCTTAAAGCATTGACTTTTAGTGGCTGAAACCATTCTGAGAAGCGTTTGAGTCTGTTAAAGATAGTGTCCTAGGAGCTCAGTTTCTCCTCTAATTTATGCTACTGAACAGGACTTAAATATATGAATCATGACTGATAGTGGACTGAACAGGCAGTTGTGCTCTTCACTTATTACTATTACAAAGATGACTCTTTGCTGCTCATAACACCTTCCCGTACTTGAGAAGAGAAGACATCCTACTGACAAGTATTATTAGCCATGCACATGCCTAAAAAACATTATGTAGATTAAGAAGCTGGAGTTTCTTTGCCTATGAGCATTTTTATTTTCTTGAATTCATATCAGAAATTAGTATGACCATCTCTTTGCCTTTTCCCTCCACCAAACTGTTCAGGACCTCTTAAGATTTCTCTTACCTCATTTCCAAAGGAGTAATATATTAGTACATGCTGATACTAGTACATAGCTTAAACATGCCCATCATGTGGATGGCAAAACAATTTTGATTCCTCATCAACCAAAACATTGTTTTGTCCCCGCTTCCTTTCTCCCTCTTCTTTTAATGCCCCTCTCCCACTCCCCACCACACATCCGAAACAGCAACATAATTCATTAGGCAATTGACAACAACATAATTCATTAGTCAAAGCAGCTCCTATGGCTTCATAACTCATTTCCCTTGTTACTCGCTATTCAGTCTTGGAGCAGAAGGTGGGTGTCTTGATCTTGAAGGTAGCACAATGATACAGTATATTTCCATGAGGTGCTGGAAGAAAGGTTACAACCCACTTCATACAGAATTCAATCAGGAATCACAGAGAGGGGAAACAAGATTATATTAACTCCTATAGATGCAGAAATGCCTTCAATCTATTTCTGTTTCATCTCTTTCCTCTGAAAGATTTTTAACTAATCACAACATCAGATTAGTTCTGTTAAAACAGTAGGCGATCAATTTTGTTTCAATGCCTGGGGAAAGAAATTTAAAGATTCCCAGATGTTTCATGGAAATCGCAAAAAAGATTCAATTGAGAAGCAATTCTGACACAAACCCAAATTATCTACCCAAGTATTTCTATTACACTGCTATCTGGGCATTTTTGTATCATGAGGCATTTCCTACTTGTTCAGCAGGAAATGTGGATAGACTCAAGCAGACAAGATTTCACCTGTTTGTGCCTTTAAAGGCAGGGCTTTACTGAATTAAAATTAGTGTTTGGTATGCTCTATCTGGCTTTTAGTTCTAAATATTTGGGGAAAAGTCCTTACCACAAAATTAATTTAACATCTCTGGTTTTAATGCCAGTGAATGCCAGGAGGGCATATGAGGTCATCTGCTGTTGGAGATTATCAGCTGCCTCCATAGAGGAGGGCCAGATGCTGATCTAATGCTATGGTAAAGTAAAAAGTGAAATTTTTGTTCCTTGAAACATTCTAAACCATCACCACTTTATCTCCTCTAATATTTGGAACAAATAGAAATAAACTTTGCTTTCTCTTCATATTTGTGTGTATGCTTATGTGCGTGGGTATGAATATTAAAGTATCTGTACAAAGCTGATAAATGCATACATAGAAAATATATGTTTGGAAAATCACAAAATAGTTTTACTAAAAATTTCAACATTCTGATATTCCCAAATCTAGACATGCTATTTAAATTTGCTGTTCCAACAAATTGACCTTTTGAGGCAGTTTGATATTTAACCACCTTCCTTTTTTGCAAAACTTTATCAGCTTGGAGTGGTAGCCTGATTTTCTGATGCTACCATTTTTCCCGATGAGTGAGGAGCCATCTGGAAGAAAATCCATGTTTTGGTGCTTGATGAAAATAATTTTTTGTGCATAGATTTATGTCACGCATTTATGTTAACATTATCAGATCTATCAGTTACTTTCCATAAAGTTCAGGTTCCAGAAGTTCAAAGGAGGCATTGCTGAATAATTGAACCCATAGCCTCCTCATGTCAGTCAACAATGTTTTTGCTCTAGCTTCATATTCATTGTGGCCATAAAGAGAGTTAATGAGAAAATAAAGTTGAAGCTGCATCGTCTGTGCAGATGGCACATATTTGATGGGTCAGATCATCTTGCATGAGGTGCTTATTTCTTTACTCATTTAATCTACTGCCTGCATCATGTCATTAATCTAAAGTGCAAGATCTTCACTTTAGGTGTTATTTTAACTGCTTGGAAAAGGATAGTCTCATGGTAAAAGCACTGAAGAAAGGAGATATTTATTTCCCACCTTCTATTTCACAGATTCTTGATGGGACAGCAGTGTATTCAAATCTCCCTGTTGATGGGTGTTTCTGAGAGCTGTGTTGTGGATTGTAGGCTTCTCAGTAAGTATATTTGATGAAAACTCTGTCAGGCTCACAAGGACCACCTCATAAACCTTAGGTCAGGACCTGGAAAGCACGTTAGATGCATGGTTTAAGAAAGCACTGAGAGAAATTCCATGCAATAACTTAACCCAAAGTCTTTTGCAAAGTAGCTGATGCACAGTTGAATTCAAACTTGCGACTTCTAGCAATTGGCACCAAAACAATGTGAGAGAGAAGTGCTGACTGCTGCCCACTCTGTCTTTCTACCAGATTTCATCACCCTATTAGCTGAGGCAGCAGAAAGAGCAGTGTGTCCACCTCTGAGCCACTACAATTCAAAGCTTGATGGATTCATTTCAGGGTCCACCTGAAGAGGTGTCCAAATCTGTGGAGGTTACATCCATCCCTCCACTGTACAGCACAGGGTTCACAGAGCAAGCTCAAGCTTTCCCAGCAGTGGAAGCAAAAGCAAATGTCAACCCTCTGGGCTAAAAATTAATGCCAGCCCCCTCCTGTTCTGGGAAGCAGAGAGGAAGGAGGAGGAAGGAGGGCTGAGATGGAGGTCTGGAGTCAGAGACATGGAGAGTTGTGTTGCCTGTTTTTGCAGCTCTCCTGAGAGTAGGATGAGCAAGATGGTGAGAAGCCACGTTCAGCACAACCATGGGTCTGCATGCCCCAGTCCTGCTCAGCAGCGAGCGGAGATTTCCGGAGCTGTGCCACAGCAGTGGAGCCACCACCTTCTCAACAGCCCACCCTGATGCCCGAGGAGCCTCTGCTTGCTGTGCCACCACCTGGTCCTGCATGCTATGCTTTTAGGGGATGTTGTACCAGAGCTACCTTTAAAGTAGCTACCAATTACCGCAAGAGTGATAGCTGAGGCAACAAGAGCCCACCAGAGACCAGATAGCAAAATTTCCACCTTTCTCCTCAGTTCCTCTAAGCTGTGTGGGGCTGCAGCTGGTCTGAGCACGGTAGCACTCCCCCACTGAGGCTGTAGTGCAGGCAGAGGAAGAGAAGGCGTTTAGCCCATTTGGTTACAAGACACAAATGAATCCTTTTGCTTGTTCAAAGCGGAGGCAATCCTAGGCAATCATGGCTTTGGGGGGAATTTTGACCCTCTTTTGATTCTGTCTCCTAAGGCATAGACTGAGACCTAACCATTTCAGTTTCCTGCTGAATATTTATTTATTTATATATTCTATATAGTGCTGTCTAGTGCTTGGCACAACTGGTCCTAAGTTCAGTGAGGAGTTTTACGTATCACCACTAATACAAAATATGTCTTAGCAATACTAATGATGAATTCACAATGCTAGAAAGCAGAGATTTCCAGCTAAATTATAATAAACTCAATAAACCTAAACCTGGATAATCTACCATGCATTCAGTTACAATACTTGCCTGCCATGAAAAGCAAATATGAAAACCTGCTTACTAAAAAAACCCCACCCACCCCTCAAAAAAAGAAACCAAGCTGTTCTCCCAAGGAGATTGCTCCTCCTTTCTGCCTCCCCCACCTGCTGCTGTTAGCTTAACAGCAGAGAGAATACATAAGAATTCAAACTAGGTCTTCCTTGGAGGGATGCAAAGGACAACCCAATGAATAATGCTGTGGGAGTGATTTGTAGTTTCCCCCAAAGCGTGAGCTGATTTGTTATGAATAGAACTCAGCCTGCTGCTCTGTTGAAAGCCAAATCTATGTGACTGATTTTCCTTTAATGCATTTATGGTAAAGAATGATCCTGCATTTGATTGTGTGACCGATCACCCTGACGCATACAGCTGATATTCTACCTGTGCAATCATAATTCTACAAATACCGGCAAAAAAAAAACCAAAAAAAAAAAAAAAAAAAAAAAAGCGCCATGTCTTAGCTGACTGCCTTACTTTCTCATGTCACTAGTGCAAAGGCCATCTGATTCAAATTCTTTAAAGCTACATCAGCTGAAAAGAAACATTTTGGGTAATAATTTTAAGATTGTATTTGCAGTGTGGTTTAAAAGGATAGCATATGTGGATTTTTACTAGAGACACCACTTATTGGAAAGGTAAAACTTGGTTAAAACGTCTGGGATTACTTAATTGATTTTTGGATGTTCTTGTTAATTAATCAAGTTTAAAAAGCTTGTAATTTTCCTTGAGAACCAGATATAAACAAGATCAAGTTTTATGTTTCAGAGCAGAAACTAACTGTCCCTGTAGGACTGGGGGAATTAAATCCTGATATAAGATGTCATCTCTATCCAGAGTGCTTAAATACAGTCTTACATCTCAGGATCTGAATGGAAATTATTTGGCACAATACAGTGAAAATAAACCCTGTATTGTTCCTACCTCTGCTGGCCTGCTTTTGTAGATGACTTTTGTAACTGAAACAGCCCTTCTATACAGTGACTTCTGTGGCCAGGGACATGACCCAGGAGAAGGCGGTTCAAGGCACAGGTAGAGTGTTCCTGCCACGGATCTGGCCCACAAAGGAGGAATGTTGCTGAGTTCCCATTCTGCAGGGGACATCAAAGTTATTTCATAACCGTGTGTGCCCTGCCCATTGGAAGAAAACCCACTGGGATTAGCTTGTGCTTTTAGACACCTGGGAGAAAGGACATCGGATAACTCACCCAGGGGCTGACCCACGGCTGGAAGAGGAAGAAGGGCTTTAAACAGATGAAAATGGCGATGGATAGAGAAAACAGCATGATATGCATAGAAAATAGCAGGGAAAGATATTAACAGAGATTATGTCTTGTTTTATTTCTGAGGAATATCATTTACCAGGTGCCGACATTCTCCCAAATCAGAGATAAAACTAGGAAAAATGTAACCACTAAAACTGGTCAGAAGTGACCAGATCTTAACAATGTTGGGTTCATGTTGGGTTCAGATACTCATGCTCAGAGAAAAGTCAAAGTCAGCCATCATTTTATCTCAGGAAGCCCTTCCTTGTACATCTGTTTTGGTCCTGTTTGCTACTCCACTATTACCTGAATGAACTACTCGGCACATTCAAAACGTACTCCTCCCCACTCATGATCATTTGTATGGATTACTCAGGTATCAGTCACTTGAGAGATAAAGCCAGTCTCATCTGACAGTGTTATTTTAACTATGATGTTTCTGATTTTTAAGGAGAGATGATAACATCACTGTCCATGAGCATCACATGCAAACAGCCATTGATGGCTTAACTGTGCTTTTGCAACAAATCTAGAAGGAGTAGCAGCACGAAGCTATACTGACCTGTGAACAAAGACTCTAACTGTAATTTTCAAGGGATATGTTTATACTGATACAAAGGTGTGAGCAAAGCATTTAAATTATGTCTAAGTTAATAGCAAATTACCACTGCTACAACTACTGCTAACAATATTGTTGGGAGTTGATTTTACACAGTTTGTTTACCCACAGCAAAGTCTGGTACCACATTTATAGGTTAAGCAAATATCTCCTTTTAATTTCAAAGGCATTTAGACATCCAAATAATTTTTGAGGTTCTGACCATAGACAATTTTGTAGGAGATGAGGCTAGAATTGGATGTGACTGTTTCCCACATACCATCAGGCAGCCTTTTGTCTGCAGAGCAGCAAAATGGTTAATTGCTGATAAGTGGGTCAGGTGTAACAAGAAAGATGCAATCAACACTTGCTAATTTTTTTAAAGGGGAAAAGTCCTTTGGCATTAATCCCCATGATTCATAAGAAATAGAGGCAGGCTGGCAAAGTTTAAATGATTGAAAATGATGCCTGTGGCCTTCTGCAAAATCTGATTACAGCTCCAATGATCGATGGGTTGCCATTAGCAGAAAGAAAAAAAGAATTCAGAAATTGAGCCAAGTAAATCAAGAAAGACCTTTTGAGTTTACAATGAACACTTCAACATGATTCAAAAAGTGTTTTAACCAAGATTTCATTTTCTGTAAATATATGTTGCCTTCAGAATATGAACTATTCATTTCCACAAGTCCCTTTTGAGCCAGGCTTTCATTTGGCATGAAAAGATGCCCAAATTTCCCTGCCAGCTTTTCAAGGCTTCCTTTGATTTACTTCAATGACATTGGGGGACTTCAGCTTCTGCATCTGAGGTCTGGCAGAAACTCTCCTCTTTTCAGCTCTAGGTGAGTCAGATGCATGAAACTTTGAAGCTCTCATTGTGCTTTTGCTGAATTCTTTTTCTTTTTTTAATACCTGAAACCATTCACTTTTTTTAAACAGAGAAACTACTTTCAGGTTCATGAAAATACGCTATGAATTCCTGTCATGTCTGACAAATTCACTCTACTGCAAAATAAAAAGCAAAATGAAAAATAACTGAAAATAAAATTGTTCCAACATTATAAGCAGTGGAGTAACACTTGTGACTTGTTCACTGACTTAATTGAGAAAGCTGCTTTCATGTTAGCACAATATTTAATAATTTTTCTAAAATCAGAAAATTAAAATGCATTTTTTTATTTTATCCCCAGTGAAATATTTCCTTTTGATTTTTGAGTTTTCAAATGTGCAACTTTTTTTTTTTTTTAGAATGGACCATGTCTCAAAAAAAGAGAAAGTCTTGTGATTCAAAATGTACTCATTGTGTTTGACAAGAAAAAAAAGAAATAGAGGGACATTGTGCCAGTCACACTACGCGAGAGAGAAATGGTATCAGGCAAAATTACAGCTCATCTGTGAATGTTTGTCCTGTCCTCAAACCAAGACCCAGCTGTAGCATTCTGTAATTCTCCTGTAACAGCAGGATCTCATGCCTTTTGTCTCAAGAGCTCTGAAGTCTCAGCTCTGACACAGACTACCTGTGCAAACTGGGGCCAACCCTGATCTCTTGTTTTTTTTTAATTCACAAGTTATCTGCAATTTTCAAACGCTATCTTCAGAGTCATACTGAATGTCACTTCCTTGGAGTTTTTTGCCTGAGATCAGAAAACTTTCTACACCATCTGCTTTTTGCTGATGACCAGAACTCCTCTGAGGTGTCACAGAGAAGATCAAAACAGCTCTCAAGTGAATTTTTAGCATACTTTAGTCTACTGCCAAAGCCTAGACAATGTTGTTGCCATTTTTACTTTGGAATATGCTGGCCATATATGAAAATATCTTGAAAGCACATGTATCACCAAGGTAGCATTTGAGAATTTTTAAATTAAACCAAACCATGTAAAGCAAGCAGAAGAGCAACAGACAACTTCTTCATTTAGTAGGCCTCCTAGAGAGCTCTGTGACATAAATAAATGAATTATGGGTAAGTTGATTTCAGTTTGGTTTTACTCATACAGTGTAATGTAGTTTTTTTGTTAATTAAGGAATAGAGTATAACCTGACATTATTTAGGGAATAGGATTATAAAGATGTGATTTCATGTTAGACTGCTGTGTAAATAGACTCATTGCCATATTGTTAGTGCAGTGAGCATTTTGATAAGATACCTGGAAGGCCTGACTAACAGTACAACCTTCATAATTATGTTACTGTTGAAAAGATGGCAACATAAATGAATACACAATAGATCAAAAGGATTGGCAGTATACAGAAGTGCACTTAACCATAAAGGTTTAAGACTCATGCAGAAAGTAGATTAATAAAATTGAGTATTTAAATAGTTATTCAGACGTCCATATGCATTGTGGTATTCCTGTTCAGAAAAACCAACATGAGTTTACGGGCAGAAAAAGAACAGCCCATTTCAGAGAGTCAGAGGGCTGCAGTGAGCCTCCTTCTCTTTGCGTGTTCACAGCACATTATAAAGCCCTCTCTTTCCCAAAGTGTATCATCCCAAGCTGATGCTTTTAAACAGCTCCTCCTCGTGCTGATGAAGACCCAGGCCTGATAAGGCACCAAAACCAAATTCCATGTGAGACTCTTTCCCTCTCTTCCTCCCTGTACTTCATGGCTGGACCACTTTTTGCCGCATCTCTGGTGGGCATCCAAAGCGGTGTCCTGCAGGCTCAGAAGCATTTTGTTCCCCCATTCTTACAGAAGGGCCTCTGGGAATTGGAACTGTTCTCAGCATGAGATGAGAGATGTCTCCTCCTGCAAGAAAGCCACCAGAGGGAGCGACACCATTGCAGCTGCCCTTTAAATAAACCTATTTAGGATTGCTGGAGCAGCTTGGTGTCAGCTCACTGAAGATAAGTACTGCTTGTTGAGTGCTATTTTTAATTAAGCAAAGATAGCACTCCAGCAATCATGGGACTGATGATGCAGCAACTTGCCAGCTTCATTATAACTGAACACATCTTCCTAGGTCTGGCCTGGATTGCTCTTCAAGCACCTGTGTAACAGCATAATTCCCCCTCATTTCCAAGAGGGTGATACTCACTCAGTTTGGTTTGGAACCACAGAAGATTTTAGGCAAGAAGTTGTAGCAAAGTCAGGACCGTTAGTGAAATCTGCAGAACTCTGAATTTTTCTGGCTTATCATCATAGTCTTTCGTGACAATTTACAGGGCATAATAGAGTGCCCCAAAGTGATGAATTGAGGCTTGCCTGTTCCGGCTATGCTGATCTAGTACAGCACACAGAGCTTGGACATAGAAAGCTAACTAGTAGTTCTCTATGAGATTCCTTAGTTAAGATGACACCATTGCCAGGTCATCATTTCCCTGCCTGTACGGTTCATTTCAGGTTCATCCACAGTGGCTCACAAGGACAGCCCCAGAAAGGCACTCTGGACCATCCTCACAGGGAACACTCAACCAGCCTAAAATTCCAGACACCAGAGCACATGCTTAGAGCAGCAGCTGGGTCCCACTTACCCAAACCCCACAAGGTGTGTCAGTATCTTAGGAACTCCTCTCCACAGGGGTTATATTAGCTGGGCAGTCAGGGGAATAGAGGCATGTCACTCATGGATGGTCTGGACACATCTTCTTCAGCACCATATGTACGTTGGCTGCAATTGCTCCGTTAAGTTCAGAGAAAAAAATCACCTCATGGCACATCTAGCATAGCTCCTGCAGTTATATATAACATCTATGGACCAGCTCCATCTTTAAATTAAAGATGTATTTTCCCCATTACGGGATGTATACTCCAGAACAGCCCTGGTCCAACGTTTAGAAAAAAATATCTACCTGGATGGTTAGTTCAGACTTGCTTGTTATCAGGCCAATACTCTCTTTAAAAAATGTTTTTCTTCCCTATAAAACTTACCTAGTGTAGGACATCATCTTCCCTTGATATAGCCATTTTTCTTTGATTAAAAAAAAATGCTCTTTTTTCAGTCTCTTAGGAAGACTGTATTAAAGTGGCCTTTATTGCTTACATGACTGATGATTGATTTTAGCTCTGTGGACCAGGTATGGGATCCTAACTGTACTTACTATGTGATGACACCCTTCCCACCACCCTTGCACGTAGTAATGTCATGAAGCAGAGTGTGCAAGAAGTAGTGGAGTTGGGATTTCACAGCAGTAAGAGTTGAGTACTGTTCCTGATGCTGCTACTGATTTCCAGCATGAGCTTTGTAGATCTCTATCTCCCCTTTTCCTTCACTTAAACAGTGCAGCAGCTGCCTTTGCCTTCTTTATGGACTATTTTGAAAGATGCTGAAAAAATAGCACTACAGGCAAGTATGATGTTTTTCCACACTATCTTTACTTATACTTGCCTTCTGTATGCTACATGTAAGTACAACTACAATTTGCATTTACTGCAAATGTTTTCTCCTCTCCTGGCATAAGGGATCGCATCAATTGAAGAAAAATTCAGAGCATTTGAGATTAGGGCCATAAAGAACCTCCACATTTGAAATAACCCATCCCCCCCATCTGTTTTAATTTAAAACCTGCTTAAAACCCATTTTCAAGTTTCCAGAGCAGTTACAAGGTGCTTTAACACACATGAAGCAAATGAAATTATTTTGTAATGAAAGTATTGTCATACATCATTAGGATCTTCCTCCTACCTATAGGGCCATTTAGGAAGCTGAATAAATCTATCCAGCTTTATAGCTGCAAGAGATGGTACATTAAGTTTGCTGGTCCCAGAGTGCCTGAAGAAATCCAAACACCAGTATCCAAGTCCAGGAGATTTTATTTTCTAACTTCCAAACATTGACGGGCAGAGATCTTCAACAGCAAATCCTAAGTTGGCAACCGTGACAGAGGTCTACAAGCTTTAGAGAGACATATTTATCACAAAGCACACCCAAAGATGCAAGCACTGAATTTATAGCGAACTCAAATCTCTCGCTATCTCACATCCACATAGTTAGTCTTTTCCAGGCACCGAAACCTGGTATTCTGGACCCTTATTTAGTCAGTCTCCTGCAGTACTGGAGCTTGCTATAACCTGCAGGCAGCTGTAGTCAGATCTCACAGCCTGGGATACTGGACCCCCCATCACCCTGACCAACAGGGTGACTCTCCCAACATTGACTGCCCCTCAGCTGTGAGAGCACAACTACTTCTGGGGCTGCAACACCAGCAGGGCCCCAGAACTGCTCACTATTAAGAAGCTGGTGGTGATATCCAGTGAAGCATATATAAGAAGAAACACCAGAGCTTTTGGGCACTTAGATTTTAAATGAAAAATAATGGAAAATACACACTTTTAATAAAAATATGCATGATCGAAATCTCTTTTTCTGAAAAACACACCTATTGAATTTCTTTTCTAGCATCCCCAACTGTATCTGTCTTTGAATCAGTCCTAAATTATTTTAATTCCTGTTATGTTAGCATCATTTTCCATTATCCCAGTGGAAAGGATGTAATCAAACTAATGTATTTATTGAGTTTGATGCTGGTTCTGTGACATTTTGCTTTTTGCTCTGCTAGAAAACTGACAGTTGCTTGGTTTCATTTGTGTTTCTACTGTAGCTAGTTGAATAATACATTTTTCCAAGCCATGTGACTCCCTGTCTAAGGGAGGGGGGAAAGGGAGATCAAGTGGAGTACATTTTGCTTCCTTTTTGTAGTTAAGCAAAGACCCCAAAGAAGTCACCCACTCTTTACAATCAATTCAATTTGATCAGTTGCCTGCTCTGCCCCTCTCTGCTGATGTGAGATCTTGGGGGGGGGGGGGGGGGGGCAGGCAGCAAACATATAATCTGGCTCAGTTTAAAAGGACAGTGGGACATGGATGAAAAGCCACCACTTTTATGGAGATCAGTAATAGAAACATTAACTACCCTTTCATTTATGACTTCTATCTAGAATTTGTTGCACCTTTTGCTCACGCTTATATTTAGTGTCTGCTGACTTGCATGAACACAGGCTGAGAAAAATATCGTGACAGAACCCAAACTTCTGTATTTCCCTTGTTTCACGAAGTCATTGGCTTACCACTAAGCTAGACATTAATGATTAGCTTCTTACCTGGTTCACATTGCATTAGACACAACTGCACTTCCAAACCAGGGTATGGGGCATAGCCAGACTGCACAGCTCAAAGTCAGGGAAGGGAGACGACAGAAACCTTTGCAGAGTTCACTCACAGGATGATTTAGGTGCACCGGTCCATATGTCTGGCTTTCCATAGAAACAGTATGATGCTCATTGACAGGAAGTCAAAAAAGCCTTCTTAGCCTTCATCCATCTAGTTAAGATATCATCTCATCTCCTGAGAGCCAAGTCTTCTGAAACTGGCTTGCACTATTCCTCTTTTTTTTTTCTCCCAGAGCAAAATTAATCAGTTTATGTGCTGGAATAATTACCTTAATGTTTGTATGAACACTAAGATTAAATCCAAGAGGAAAAGAGGAACTAAGCATAATGCATCCCATCAGCTGTCCATCTGCTTCCCATGCTATTAGCTCTTGAAGAACAGGCTCAAAGTGTCCATACAGTGCAGTGGAAGAGCCGATCTCTGCTAAGCAGGCTGAGCTGCAGTACACTCAGCTCTCCCTGGGCTCGAGGTTATCATTTTCCCAGGTACTATGCCAAGATACTGAGCATCTTCCAGATCTAGCCCTCAGAGACCTCAGGAGTCTGGCCAAAGCTTGGACATGAGCATTAAACAACGTGGAAGAAAATGAGCCTAGACTTCAGTGGGACCTCAGACTGCTGACCTCACCTGACCACGCTCTGATCCCACAGAACCCTCAGATAGGAGTTTCAACCAAAACAGTGTGTGGCAGCAGGGGAGAACCATCCATTTTTCACTGGAAAGCAGTAAATAAGACAGGGGTATCAGACACAGGTTGCCAGCAGAGAGTTGCAAACCAAACTAGGAATCAGTGTACTTAGTTTCTAAAGCTGTCACTACATGGGGAAAAGGAAGATAGGGTGAGGAGAACATGTTTTATTCCTATATCATAAAATCCACCTAGCACCTCCTGAGAGGGTGAAGGGATTTAAGAGTTCTTTAACAGTAACTATTTCTGTCAGCAGCTGACCTCTTGCTCTATTTACACTCTCATTCTCTGAGAAACACTGCAGTCTTTAGGCAATTTAAAAATCCTAAATCCATTTCCTCAAAAGAGTTTCTAACTAATGGGCATCTTAGGGATGAACAAAACAAGAAATCTTTCCTGCTTTTTAGAGGCTGTATTGGTGAAAGGTTATTTTATTATCTGTAGGCAGAATAGTCTTTTGCTCATTCCTCTGTTCTGGTCTTCAGCAGAGGAAAACATGGGTCTGTCTAATAAACACCAGAGCAAAAAAAAAATCTCATTTCAAATGCATCAGCTTTTACACAGTGGGAGTTTCAGAGACTGAGAATGCCTATTAGCTGTTTCTTTTCCAACCTAACCCATCTTCTGGTGTCCTAAAACACTCCATACCTATTTTTGTGCATGTTCTGTAGGGCTTACTCCAAGATCTTTCTAAAGCCACTAACATCTCAAAAAATTCACTTAACTAAAGTTTTTAGCTTTTTTTTTGCTCTTTACAGTTAAGAGAGACTGAAGAACACACTGAGTCCCACACAGAGTGCACCACTATGGTTTAGTGCACAATAATCTTCTAACACTCTGCACAAGTAACCCTGTGACCACAGTAATCTATCACCCCACTGGTAACACAAGAATGCTGTACATATCCAGTTTAAAGTCTCCCGTTGCTCTCAACAGTTGTTTGTAAATTGTCTTAGACTTAATATTAAGCTCAGGTTTTAGCTGTCTTTTTACCTCCACTCTGGAAGCTAAACCAGATTCAAACACCATTGATAAACAGTTAAAAAGATAAAGTCATTAAACTCTGAGGGTGCTCTGTTCCGCAGCCGCCTTGGATGAAGGTCTGGACACTCCCACAGGAAAAGATTTCCTTTTCCAAAGTCGCTTCGGATGCCAAAATGGGCAGGTTGATCAAGGAGTCATTTGACAAGAGGGGTAGGAGCTTTCCAAGGGCAATAACCTTCATTTGTCACCGTGTCACCTCCCTTCACTACATTTTATGTTTGTTTGCCGTTAGCAAACACTACCTAAGCAAGCCTCCCCAAAGATCACATGGTACAGGAATAATTACAGTGTTGTCCCAGGAGAGACCAATAAAAAAAGCCAAATTTGCTTTAAAATATGGAACTAGTACTATTCTCCCATTTCCTGCCTGTTAACTATGTATTAAATTGGCCAGCAGCTACTTCAGAAGCAGCTACTGGATATTTATTGCATGTTACACACTGCTGCTCAGTTTTACGTGCTTTAGTGGGGGAAAGCAGACACTCAAAGATGCACCTAATGTGCGGAGGGGGCAGAGGGAAAGCCCCAGGGTTGCAGTCATTTAATGAAGTGTTCTATGTTCTGGTGGAATAGGGAAATGCAAATGTTCTCTTACCATCCCTGCAAATTTTTCTGGACCATCCTGGTAGCTTGACTCCTGGTTTAAAAATCTCCTTCAATTTTCAAGTATCAGATACATCGCCCTTACTGCTCCTCCCCACCCCCAAACCAAACCTCCAGAAAACTACAAATTAAAGGAGCCTGCATAACTACTAAGATAAGCCTGTGAAAATCCAGGGAAAGCATAAGTTTTGAAAGTTTAGTCAAGCTAAAAGTACAAGCTTGTGTTATTATATCCATGCCCTTTCTGCCCTGAACCTCACCAACACCGCCGTGCTAACCGGTTTGTAAGATGCAGTAGCAACAGACAGCATCTGTCCCAAAGGCAAGCCAACACAAATAAACAAGAAAGGAATGTAAGTATGTAGGGCAAGTATGAAGAAGCATTTTATCATAATCAATACCTGAATCTCTAGAAAGCCTGAAGAAATACTTGTGCACCCAAATGTTTGGGTTTTTTTTTTCCAAATATATATCTAGTCTACAGCAGAATTCCTTCTACTGACAGACTTTGTTTGCTTATACCATCGCATGATCTTAGCTACAGTAACATTATTACCTAAGCTCCTAAAATATTTATATTTAACTAAATTTTATGCTAAGTTAAAGCAAATCTTGAGAGGGAAAAAGACGACTGTCTTATCACAATACAGATAGTCTCTGTGCCAGGTATTAGTACTGTATTCTTACTAGCTTAGAAAGCTGGTCAAAGCAAGGACAAAGAACAGGTCAAAACCCATCTAAAAATAACATTGAAAATTTACATAGATATTTCTGAGTCTTTGTATTTTAGCAGTTGAATGCAAGGCAACTATCACCACCCTGCTCTCCAGAGAGGTAATGTGCTTAAGTGTTCCCTTTGAAGTCTTGTCATTTACTGTGTTAATAAAAATCCAGCATTTTAAATGTTAAACCTTAACAGAATCCAGTTCAGAGATTTGTAACAACTACACAAGGCAAGAGGCATCTTTTCAGGAGAGCCTTAAAAAGATACAAGCAAGGGAAAATGAGAACATACCTTTCTTGTCACAATTAAATATCATGTCTGGGTAAATTAATTGAAGTTCTCACTTGAAAAAAAAAAAAAAAAAAAAAAAAAGACAAAATAAACCCAAACCACAAACCCCCAAAACAAACAACTCACAAAAAAACCCCACAAAACCCAAACCTCACCCCCCAGCCACCAGAATATAGTATGGTAGCCAGAAGAGAAATAAAGTAGAGAGGGAAGTCTCAGTCCCATAGGGACCAGAGGTATGACAAGGGGGCAATTATAGAGCATCAGATAAACTCAGGGAAAACAGCACTCCTTTTCCCAGGCTTTATAGATCCTTCTCATAACAGGTGCTTGTAGACAAGCTAATAAAAGGAGAGAGAAAGAGGAGAGACAGAAGGAGCAGGTGTAGAGGGATAAATGTTGCTATTATTGCCCAAATGTTTTATTACAGCTCTGGCAATAAACATTAGCTGTAAATCAAGATTCACTGTGATGTACTAAAATGGGCTGCTTATGAAAATCTAGGAACTAAATCTTTTATATTCTTGTTGTTTAAAGCCCAAGAAGAAAGGATTAGGAAAGAGCCTGAGGAAGGTTAACAAGACAGTTTTGTAACTGTTTATAAGGAACTCTTCCTGAGTAAGATGAAAGGATGACTGTATCTGTTTAATTATCAAACAAATTACAGCCTCCAGCTGCAGCATGTTATGTGTTTAGCCAGGCTGGTCCACAGTAACAGATGAGACACCTCCTTCCAAACTGAGGACTACACAATAGCTTATTGCTTACCTGGTGGTCTAAAACATCCCTCTTTTTCTAAAAGACTTGCTACGTTTTACTTTGCCTGTAAGTGCACATTCTTACCAAGCCCCTTGCTAGTGGCTGAGGCTCCCTCTTACCAGTCTGGAATTAAAGTCCATGGCCTTAATAAAAGGTGGTTTCTCCTAAGACTTTCACTGCTCATATAACACACACCTATGGAACTGGTTAATGTAGTTGCAAAACAGTTAATGTCCGGTCAGGTTGTAGCCCACCTCTTACAATGTTGTACCATGGTCAGCATTCAAAGTGAAGAGTTGATGTGATGAATTTACTAAAACAGATCATAATTAAGGTTTATTTCCCATGGTACCAGAGAAATGACTCGGAAAAGCAGGCCACAGCATTACAGGGAATTCTGAGCATTAAATAAAAGGCTATTGGCTAGCAATTATATCAGGAACAAAAAGTTGGAAAAGAATCAACATTTACTGAACTCCTCCCACTATGTTTGAACCTGTGTGAAGCCTGCTTCTTCTGAGCTATCTAAAGGCTTCAAGATGACACAAAAAAGTTCTCTTACTGGGCAAGGATCCCCGGGGTTGGGAGGAGGAAAGGGTATAAAGCCAAACCAGCTGGTTCCACATCTGCTCTTTTAAGAAGTCAGCAATGCTACTTTATGATATCTGTCAATTCAGAGAAGGCAGGAGTCTCAGTCTTCACCCTGATCACTGGTATCCTCTGACTGCCCTTTCTGCAGGGATGCAGAGAACGACGTGCTGCCGAAGCCCACATCCAACCTTGCCAAGTAATTGCAGGAAGCCTAGAGTCACCGGCAGGTGCATGAAAGACAAATGAGCCTAATAAACTACTAAGAGAATTAGTGCTAGACTATTAAGCCCAGGTCCCTGGTGGTACATAGGTATTTAAAAATCAGAGGGAATCAGGAGTCTAAGTGTATGTGCAGCTTTGGTCCTACAGGTTAGATGATTGTTGTACTAGAAATTTCAGAACCATCAGATAGTCTCTGGATTCCCCTCGGAAAATCAAATGAGAAAATAAAAACTGAAGCTCCTTAGAGATCTTCTTGCTTTAGAAATCTCCTTTGCTTTGGCAATATAGCTTTCACAACAATTGACTTTCAGCTCTGAGATTCCAGTCATCTTACATACTCTTCACAGAAATTCCAAGCTGCATCCTTTTCTGGCAGAACTGTACCAGTCTTTTTCTGGCCTGCTGCTTTACTTTCTAGCCAGAATTTGGCTAGTCAGAGGAACAGTAGGAAAATATGTTACTAACTCATGAAGAATTTAGAATTTTGGCTGTGCAGATCAACAAATGTTCCAGAAAATGCATGTGGATGTTTGTGTGGTCTTATAGAGGAATGGTTGGGGAAAAGATTATATAAATAACAAAAAATAATAAGAAAAAAACTAAGTTAGGTGACCCAGGTCAAGTCTATTTCCGTATTTATTTCCCTGTATTGTTCTAGTGTTTATTTCAGGAGAGAGAAAAATAAAGGCAGAGGGGGAGGAAAAGAATAAACAGAGGTAGTTTATAAAAATGTTGTAAGAATAATGCTGTTCCCATTATCACAGAGCACATTTGTCAACTGTATCCATTTCTTCTAGATGAGGTGGAGAGACCTCTGCCTTTTCAAATGCATCACCCTAATCAAATCCCTATCCTCCTGAAATGCTTTCTGAGACTGTATTATAGGTCTGTAGAAAGCCATGAATGAATAATACTTTGGAGAACAATAAGTAAAGTAGCAGGAACAGAGCTGAAATAACTGGGTTCACTAGCATTAAAAAGTGAGAGAACCATTAATCCCCCAAGATAAAGCATTTTCAGCTCTACACCACTGAGATCTGCAGGGCTGTAGGGAGAAGACACTCAATGTGTTCCCGTTATCAGCACTTCTCACTCGGTTGTGCTGCCTGGCTGGAGAGACAAACACCGAGTTTCATGAAAGGCAGAGGGGTCTTTAAAGGCAGTTGTCAGTCTCAGTTTTTTAGCCAGAGGATTTATCTGACTTTCTTCTCTCACAGCCCTCAGTGGCTACTTTTCAACCTCTCTCTCAATCACAAAGTTTCCCTTGTCCTTAGAGTCAGCATTGCAGAAAAATGGTATGAAGCAATGTAAGTCATGGTCCACTACCTAAAACCATTTAAGAGTTATGTTTGTTGGTTCAGTTACAAGCACTATAGTTGGCTTGTTGTGTGATTTTGTATTTCTCTTCAGACACAATTCACCTCATTCGAGGTTAGACACGAAAACAGGGAGTATATCTAGTCTGAACCAGCACCCTGGGCTTCTACAAGCAATGAGGAGAGGTAAGCACATGCAGAAAGCAATTCTTCCTGTCTCAGGAATCACTTAAGACTAAGTCATTTGACATTCATTCCCTTCCTTTTCCCCCTCCATTAACTACATTAGGTGAGGTTTCATTTCATCTAAACATAGGTGTCTAGAAGTTAAACACCTATACTCCCTAAACAGTCCAGGAGAGTAGTAGGAATCCCTACAGGGTAATTCATTCCTTTTGTCTTAAACAAGGACCTTAGGATGGAATGAAGCACCTCATGGAAGTCCTTGTTTCTGTCTGTTGACTGTTGACGGAGTCTAAGGATGGGTTTCATAACACTTCTTTTTTGGGTGTTTACCACAGGGGCAGCAGACAAATATTTAAATATCTATTATAGTAATACAATTTTTATATAATAGTCTCAAGAAATGAAAGAAATATGGTACCAAGGGAGAGAAAAGGAAAAATATAAAGTCAAAAGGAAGCAGAAAGTAGTCTAGAATCACAGAAGACCACTAATGGGACTCTGTGAGGTCATTTAGTCCATCCCCATATTCAGGTTTTGATGAACAAGAAGCACACATGTAGCAAGGAGGAGTTTGCTTCGACTGGGTACAAACATTGCAATGCTATTATCCCAGATGCTTAGATTCTCAGCACACATTTTTCTTCTGCATCTGGGATCAGAGTACTCTAGATTTCAAATACTAGCAAAAAGGGATAAGAGGGAGTATCCCAGCAAATGACTTCATGCTCTGTGTACACATTGCTTTCATCTGTAGTACTATCAGGAGACTAAGGATTTAGGATAAATGCACTGAAATGTTCTGGTCAAGGCACTTAGTTGATGCTATTGTTTCTACAGAAGAGAAACAAGTGAAAACAGCTTTCTGCAAAGAATTTAAAGCAAGAAGTATTGTGTATGACAGCAGGACCAAGTTCACGTGGTTCAGTTGAATTCATTAGCAGGATCCCAACTGGAGTTACACTGATTTATGCCACTTAAGATTCTGGTTCAAAACACCTTTCTAACAAAGTAGTGTCAAACTAGTAATGGGACCTTCTCCAAACGGAACTCACAGTTAATTTACAGCCTTACAACTGCTGAGCAAGGCTTAGGTAAAAGTCTAAATCATGAGCTTGAGCAATGGAACTTGCTGGAAAATTTGAGACAAAATAAATTTTGATGGAACAAGTCCTATAAGTCAGTATTTTCCTACAGAAAAGTGGGCTTTTTCTTTTTATTTAATCTTTAAAAAAAATTATTGTACTTTCAGACTTCTCAGAGGGTAATATTTTGATTAGCTGAACTGTACTAACACATTTAATACAGTTTCCAGTTAGGGAAAGGCAGTCTAGAATGTCTCAAAACCCCACAAGGGTCATAGTGGACCTGTCTCAAATTAAATTCTTTCCAAGAGAGCGGTTTCACAGCCTAGACTATATCTACCATAATATAATACAACTTCTCATCTGACAGTGTTGCAGTATGGGAGTCACAAGATTACAATTCTTTGTTAAGAGCGGTTTAAATTGGTTGATATGCTACTGCAGTTATTGCTCTTTTCAAGACAAATTTCATGACAGCAGGCGGAGTTAGATGGACATAATCTCAATACCAGAGCCCCTGTGTTCCTGAAAAGAAAGTGGCACTCCCTGCACTCACCTTCACTCAGATACTTCTACAACATGGGTTATACAGCAAAAGATGAGGCTGAAGTTTGTCTTCCTCTTAGGAGATCCAATGACACATCCTCCTTTCATACTGTTAGGGTAAGTACATAAATGTCACAAAATGACCTAAAGAGCTGTAGGAAGTGCTGATTTCCCTTTTTCTTCTTCTGAACATTTCATCAAGACAGCTGAAAGAATGAACTCAGGACATTTATCAGTAGGTACGGCCATTGACCAATGCCAAAGACAACCAACGAAATAATCCCAGCCAATAGCACTGAGACAGCCATGAAAGAGGAGTCTTCCTGGTGTCTGAGCAGAAGGTAGGATGAAGGCATTTCCATGTTAATTTCCTTTTATGAGCAGTTGCAGCAAGAGGTCACTTGAGGTACTTTAAGCCGGTATTATGGGAATATTTGCAGTTACTGGTCTGAGCTGCTATGGTTTAGGAAATTCCATTTATTTGGTGGTATGATGAAGTAAGGGCACTCATGTCTTAACTGTGGGAGTGGTGCTTGCCCTAAATGCTACTTTAATCACAGCTTTAATGTCTGGAAGGACAGAGGAGGAAGGAAAAAGTAGTTACAATGCAAGACACTCCTTGCATCAGACAAATGCAGCATGGCAAAAGCAGTTTGTCGCAGGACTTCCATTATCATCATGTATGAACATGCTCTCCCTCAGCACTGTATTTGTATAAATGGGAAATAGCAATCCTCTCCCCTAGGGTTGGATCTAGGTCCATGCAAAACTCATCACTGCCAGTTTTAAACATATTCTTGTTCTGGTTCCCACTAGTTTTCATAATAATATCATTCTGGAACTCTTTTGACTGCTCTATTTATGAGGAAAAGAAATAATTTAATCACATGTTTCCTCAGCTCTTGACAGATGAGGGAAAACACCATTTGATCTCAGCTCAGTGGCTGGAAGCCCAGCACATAACTGATAGCAGAAACTCTTATCTGGAATAGCAGCAAAATAGGAATGCTAAAAAAATAATAAAAGAAGAAAGCTTGAGGGAAAGATAAGGAATTCAGAACTTCTCCAGGGTCTTTCTGAATCCCTGAGATACAGAGATCAGCTGGATTCATCTGCCTTTTCTGAGGGATGATATTGATTATTCTCTGTGAGCCTCCTAATTCTTAAACAAGGTATGGAAGACCTGGTGGGATCATGATTAAATAACATCATGTAATCATAACAAAACTAGCAAAGTGTCCACCTTATCCTTAAGGTCCAGGGTAAAATGAACCACCAATCCACTAAGGAAAATATAGCCATGAATGTTAAGGTCTTGGACATACAGCATCATTTCATTTATCTGCCACTAGTGCAAGAAATCTCCACCGTCTGGGCTTCCTAGATGACCTAAAGATCATCCAGCAAGTGGGACAGCAGCCTGAGTAAATGTAAAACACCATATTCCTGTTTATCCGAAAGAGTTCACCCCTGAGATCAAATGTACAGAGCGTGGTCCTGTGGTTACAGTGATTCAGAGGCAGTCTAGTTTCACTTCAAATCCTGCGGATTCCCTGGGTGCTACAGGCAGGCCATTGCTTCTCCTTCATGTATCTGTTAGACAGGCACGGTAGTCCTTTTTTTGTCCTGTCTGTTTAGAGATCTGTAAGACAAAGACTTTTAGGCTTATGCAGCACTCTCCTATTTAAGATTTATTTTTAACGGGCGCTCTAGCTACTTATGCAACAGGTCAGAACAAGGAGAGTACCTTTTCGCTTTGCTGCTGAAATGTTTCCTGAATTTCCCTGCAATTTCTCAGCTGATGTGGCTGCTCTTTATCATTACCAAGATGCTTCTAGTGAAGCTATTTTGGCAGAACTTGGACAGTGTTATACATTAGATGGTACAGAATATGTCCAAATAGGCCATTTTGCCTGTTCTCCTACTAAGCTTTTGCACCAGAAGGATGCTCTACAGGCAACATGCCACCTATGGGGGAGTTTAAACTGGCTCTCTGTTATATTATTTTAGTTTAACCTAACACAAGGATGGAAGCTCAGGATAAGGGGGTGCCTGCTCTCTCTACTTTCAGCCACTTTTAACCTCTAGATCCAACTCCACATCCTCTTGGAAGAAAGGAGTTGCTTGCTGGAAGAAAAGACAGAGGTCTGAATGGTCACTAGAAAATTTTATTTCATGATTTGAAGGATCCTAGTAAGGTGACTAACTAGATTGTGTTTTCAAACTTCTCCCATGAGTTGGCTCATTTTGAGTAAATAAAGCTTCTAGGAAGATGGGGAGATGGATCAGTCTTGTCTAGTCTTTTTCATTTTATTCTGCTAGATGTAGCCAAGAATGATTTTTGTTTTCATTAAACATTTTAAATACAACAAAAGTAATATAGGGAAGGAATTTTTAAAGGGAAGAGATTTTTTTTCAGAAAACTGTCGAGTTTTCCAAGTATTTTCTGCAAGTTATGAGAAAAATCAACTTCACATTAAAACAAACATTGGAGGAAATATTTGAAAACTCCACATTAGGGAAGATTTTCTTATATTCATTCTTTGTTGTGACTTCCCTCATGTCTTTCCATATGCCCCATACTCAATGTTAGAGAGTTTTCTATGTACATTTTTGCACACTGAAATTCCCCCCCCCCCCCCCCCACTAGGCGTGCAGGGAAGGGCTAATAATCTTTATTTTAGGAAGCTGCTCAAATACTATTAAAAGTAAGCTTATAGATCTACAAATATCTCCATAGGAAAAGGAAATCTGGTTTTCTTCCCTCTTGCCATCTATCTGTTCTCAGCCACTCTATTTTCATTATGGTAAATGTATTTTTCAAGACTAGAGTGGTGAAAGAAGCCTCATCGAACTCTCAATGTGACTCCCAAGCTGTGACATTTCTTTTGCTAATTCTTTGGAAGAACAACCCTGCAGCTCCTGACAATAATTACACAAAACCCAGCACAAATTCCTGCTGTGAAAACAGGATCAGACTCTACTCTTCACACTGCTAAGAAGAGTATTACAAGCTCTTGTCTTTAATTTTTAGATGCATTTGTTCAAAGCTTGCCAGTAAGCTGTGATGTGAATGTTGTCTCCTGAGAATTTTCACTATGCACTGAGCAAAATGATGTCTGTCTTAATTATAACATATTACTTAGCACATGGAAAAGTAATAGTTTTAGGAGTGACCCGATCCTTCACCTTTCTGTTTTTGCTGGCAAAAATTGCTCTTGTTTTTTCTCCTTTCTTTGAACCTTGAGTGAGGCAGAGGAAAGCAGAGACGGCTGAACACCTGCCTGCCCATGGGAAGTGGTGAATGAATTCCTTACCTTGATTTGCTTGCATGCACGGCTTTTGCTTTACCTATTAAACTGTCTTTATCTCAACCCACGAGTTTTCTCACTTTTACTTTTCTGATTCTCTCCCCCATCCCACCGAGGAGGGAGTGAGTGAGCAGCTGTGTGGTGCTTAGTTGCTGGCTGGGGTTAAACCACAACACTCATGCACAGCCTGCTGGCACGCCTGCCATGTAATATCCTCATTTGAAAACTCTCCACAGGGAAGAATAGCTTTGCTTTCATTTTTTCTTATAGTCAGTGCCACCAAAAGGGAAAGAAAATGTTGTCAGAATGTAAATCTATTCATGTCTCAAATGTTTTTGACTCAGAGTGACAAAAGCAAACAAAAAAATCCACCAATAGCAAAGCAGAAATCATTAAACTTCAGAAGTCAGAAAAAGAACAAGGAATATCATAAAGAGAAATGCTGCAGCAACACGGTTGAGCTGAAAGACTCCAGTGCTCTTGGGCTACTTACCTCCATCACACTATGTTAGATTTCCTCATGATCAAAATTCAGGTTTCTCAGATAGAGGTGGTTTGCTGCTATCAGAAAGAGGCTGCAAGCTAAGTACTGTGTGCCCTGATGAGGTGTAATGAGACAGGAATATTGTCTTTGCTATCCCTTTCTGACATCTGAAAGGAGAGTTCGGCATTGCCATCATCTCTTACAATGCTATTTTTACTACGGGAGCCTGGAGTTCATTTCACATTTTATGCTGCACTGCTGCTGTCTTCTGTTCGGCAAAAGGAAAACAAAAGGGTTTCCACAGCAATTTAAAGATTTTCCAGTGAAGCAACAAGGTGATCATTTGTAACAGGGTAAGTCAGACCACTCTTAGTAATAACTAATCCAAGACCTCTAGTTCAGATTCAGACCAAAGCTGAAATTCTTTTAGACATAGTGGAAAGTCAATTTCACTGTGGAAAGTCAAATTATTTAACTTGATTAGTGTTTTCTGATTTCTTTACTGGACAGTTGAATTGGGACCATGGTCTTTCCTCATGATACTCCCAGCCAGGCTGAAATGCAAAGGATAGGAAGAGAATCAGATTTCTCAAGAACTAGAGCCCAATTTGAAAATGAAGAGATAATGGATGGCTTCCAGGAACTTTTACAAAAGTACCTGAGTGAGTTTTGTAATGTAGAGAAGAAAATGGAACAAGTATCTCCTTCCAATCCCAATTTAAAAACCCTTACTTTGCATACAATTGCCAGCCATCCTCCTAGTCCTGTAATACGTACCATGAGTTGGCTGCCTAGGCTGTATTGCACTATTGCTGAGATGTGCAACAGCTGGCAACATGTATTCACCTGGGAGGTATGTCATCGCCTTGAAGATCAGCAAGGATGTCTCCCATGCTCTGTAATTCCCACCATCCCTCAAGATATCCTGCAACTGTGGCCTATTTTTTACTTTCTCCTACATACAGCAATAAACCTGCTTTTCCTACTACTCTGGTAGGATCTTTACATAGGTAGTAAATAGTGCATGGTTTATAGGACAGATTCAGAAATTATACCTAAGGTCAACTCTAGCTTTGCCCTTTGTACATTAGAAGACACCACATTTCACCCAGTTACTCTGTGTATTTGGTTAATTTTAACTCTGCCTTCACAAGCAGCTTTGCTCTTGTCAACTTCTGCTGGTAATTGGTTTATAAAACCTGAAAAGGACTGACTGCGAACACTTTTAATGTGATGGTGTTGAAAGTCATGCGGGATAGCATAAATAACTTTCAGACATGGCTGATCTAAATTGTTTCACTTGCCTTATAAGAGCTGAGGAAGATTGACACAGCCAGCCCAAGAACCCAAGTGGGCAGCTCTCCACTGAAAAGCAGTACCTCTTGCTGAAGAGGAGGTATGATTAGTGTTTGCTAACAAATCAAGAAATCAAATGCAAATGCTAAATTTTCATTGCACTTGGCTTAGCCTATTTGAGCTTTTGTTTGAACATGTCTTTTATTTTGTAGTTACCCTTAATTATTTTTTTCCAGTCTAGTACAATACACAAGAATTTTTCAGATACTGAGATGCAGGAAGGAAGTGTGAGACAGAAGGGGTACCTCAAGTTAAAACATCTTTGCAGAAATTATTAAATTAGGCTTGTCCATCTAAAACAACAGTGGATATCTGCAGGACTAAGGGTGTTAGTGAGGGAAGGGCAGATACATGTAAATGTTTTGAAGAAGAATAATCAAACTGAAGAAAGTATCTGCCCTCCAATAGATTTTTAAAATTTATAAGATATTTGCAGAAATAGGGAAAATATAGAAGTGCTTTTTGAAGGTGATGAAATTACTCTTATAGTTAAAGTTAAGTGCACGGAGCCAAGCTCATGATGGCAGCACGAGAGCGAGTCCTGTTTCAACACAGTGGTTGAAAGGCTTTGAAACCTGTTACTGAGGATAACTAGTGGTGGAAAACAGATTCGAACCACACATATGCCTACAGGGAAGGTAGAAATAGTTCCCAATAGTTAAGCTCATAAATGTGACTCCAGACACTGGGTAAAATAACCCTACACTGTAGTGGCACTTTAATGGAATTGAATGAAACCACCTGTTGTAGGTAATGTTTATTTTACAATTATATATATGGGTATAAGCATTTTATTGCATGAAAAAATGTAATTTTGCCTCCTGTAACTGGCCCTTCATCAAGTAGTGCCAGACAGCTGCACTGAGAATACTGAATACGGAATAAATAATACACACGGTATTTCTTATCAATTCCCCAGACACCAACAACAGAAGCATGAACTCAGAGAAACAGGAGCCACATGGCAGGAGAATATGGTGACTAGATCCATAAATTTCAATTAAAATTCCTGTCAGAAAATAGTAAAGATAATAATGACATAATTTAGTAAATGGGTCTCTCGTGCGTTAACAATTCCTGATGGCAGCCCCTGGGAGAAGGAGGGACATGGTGGAATCATGAGGAGACAGGTAGCACATGACAAATTCAAAATGCCACCCAGTCGTGCTGTACAGATAAGACTTTCATTAATGGCACCAAGCCCCCCATGCTGATCACAGCAGAGAAGGTGGCTCCAGCTGTGGCTATTAGCAGTTTGTCCTGAGTGTGAGGACAGAATTACATAGCATACCTCCCTTCACACTTCTCACTGCCCCCTCACGTACACTTGACCATGTCATCGCTTCCCAAGATCAAAACCTGGTTCTGATTTGCATTCCCTGCTTTGACAGCATGCAGTAAATATTATGATGCTTTGCTCTTACTTTGTATGGTCTGTACTGGGCATACCAGTTAGTTGTGCTCCAGTGCAGAAGAATTCAGTGTCACACAATGCAAAGCACTGAAGAAAAGGTATATCACCAGGCCACAAGTGCCCTAGCATCAATAAGGTGGAGAGAAAGCATCTCTGAAGGGAACATATGGGACGAAACCCATTTGGCCCATGATCTTATGAAAGATTTTGGCACATCACAAGACAACAGAAAAAACATTAGGAATTACTCCAAGAATCCTCAGCACCTGAGCTATTTCTTTAAGTAGTGTTCCTTAGTTTCCCTCCTTAAATTGGGTATAAACTAATGTAAGGCTTCATTCAAGACTTGAACAGAATAAAAATAGAGAAACCTGAATAAAAATGAGACTGCAGGAATGCAGGCACTTCCACTTTTAGGCTGAAGCTGTGATTTCATTTTCTGCCTTTGCTCCTAGAACTTTTTAGTATAAATTTAAGGAAAGATTATATTGTAATAAAGAGGTTATTCAGTGGAATTAATGGCTGGGAAATTTAGAAGAGATTAACAGGAGAGACTTGCTGTGCCATGTGTCATTGGCTTATGTAATAATTTGCTGTTGTCTCATAGGAGGTCAGCTAGCCAAACACAGTAGCTCAAATCTGGGAAGAGACTAATAATATATGACCCCTACCATAGCTTACAGTTATGCAGGCTTTAAGCATGAGCAATCAGTTTTCATACTTTGGAGAAGAAAAGCTACAATTGTAAAGAGAAGGCATTTGAAACTGCCTCCTCCATGCAACTGATGCTGAGTGCTGAACGGAGCCACCCTCTGATTTGGTGAGCAGTACCACAGCCATGACCCAGTCCTTCATGAAGTTGCGAAAGGTTTTCTTTCGATCTTCCTCAAGCAGATAGTCCTCTCATACATGCGCATATTTCTTTCAGGATCTTGAAGGGAGAGGATGGTGCTGAACAGGAGGGCAGACAGAGAGAAGAAAAGGGCAATCTTTATTGTTTTGCTACTTTAGGCAAAGGCATCTGTAAATGGCAAGAAATCAGACTTGATAAGCAGCTATTGCTAGTCCAATTTCCATAATTTCCATGGAAACCTGACCAATTGCCAGACTGTATGTGCCAGTGTACATGAAAGTGTTGTATGGGAAAGGGATATTAGAGCAATCTGGTTTTCTAAGCTCCTCAGGGGCTTGCTAGCCCCCTTACTAGCCACTAATACAATCATCCTAATTAGACTCTCATCTCCCGTCAACTAACTCCAATGAAAATGAAAGGTGGACAAAGGTAAAGACTGCACAAAAATCATAGGGTGTAGAAGTATGTCTGAGCTCAGGTAGTTATTTGTAAGGAGTGCTACATACATTAAATGCATCTGGGGCTCAGCCAGCACTGTGTGCCATACAAATACTTTTATGTGAAGCACCTCCTTTTGCTCAAGTGACAGAGCACTAGAAGAAAGGTCAGATTTATGAATTGCTAAGCTGGAAGGCTGCTTGCTGATGGTTTAACAGCCATTTTTAGAATTACAAATCTTTGTGTACAGGTTTTGGACATTGAAACTTGTAGAGAAAGGACAAATCTACCTACACAGGTAATTATTATTTAATAGAAATTAATTTGCCAGGAGGTACTTCATTTTGGTTCATTTGTGGGACCAAAAAAAAAGAAAAAAAAGGCAATAAGGGCAATAAGATAAAGAACAACAGTTATTAGAACAGAACAGCTCAAACCTGGCAAGGAAAATCAGCCAGTTTGCAAGGCTGACAGCTAGTCAGCCAATGAATGGGCTTTCATGGCAAAGAATCCCAAGCAGTGATTGAATTCAGCACAGGATTTCTTTCTTACTTTTGAGTCCTAGTTTATAGACCTCAGGACAAGGTTTGTTAAATTAGGCTATAATTCCTCCATTATAAAATGACATCTTAATGGTTCTGATCTTTTTGGAAGACTTTTAGCAGATTAGGAGGTGATGGGATAGGGGAAAAGATTTATTGCGTGCTCAAAGCCATGTGGTAATCCAGAGGGATTTATAGACAGTACTCTTCACTACTTGTGCTGAACAAGGATGTGAATTATTTGATTCTGATAACATGAGAATCCTCTTACAATACAGTATGAGCTTGACAAAATGTGAATATTGCTAAAAAAAACCATTCAGAAATAGATTTTTCTCCTTTTCCCGTTAGTTACCATTAAAAGAGTAGAAACTTGGTTTTGTATAATTTTTAAGTCCCTTTGGATAGTTTTTGTTCAGAGCTTCCCTCTGAGTTGAATGTCTATGGACACAGGTAGTTGGGGATTTCCATTAGAAACATTTATCTAGCTGTAGCAGTGTGCAAAGCCACTGAAGTTAAAACTTTGTGCAAGGACATTAATTTCGCTTTGGACAGGAAGTTTTCTAGGATTTGGGAGAGAATTGTAGGTCAGGGTAGGGGAAACCCAAATTCATGGCCTTGTTTTGCCTAGTTCAGACAAGGCACTGGGCTTAAGGGTGCCCTTAGACATCCTGTTCTGCTGCACCCAAGCTACGTCAATTTGTAGCTCTCCAATTGCTTTCCACTGCTAATCCATCACAAGGAGAAAAAACCCTCTCCAAGACTTGCCAGTGAAACTTGATGTGCAGCCAATAGTTACTCCATTTTCATCAGAATTATCTAGGCTATCAACAAACACTTCAAAGAGTTTGTACATAATACAGTGTATACAATAATAACTACTTGTTTGTTTGAATGTGAAATATTCCTTAATGCATCTCTGACTAGATTCTGTTATGAGACTCATTAATATACAGATCTGGATTAATTACAGAAATGTTTTCATAACAACTTCAGGAGGTAGTGAAAAATTATTGTCTTCATACACCACAAGAGACAAAGGGATTATATGATCAATCCAGTGTTATAGATGATATTTGTGGAAGACCCAATAACAGAAGAGCCAAACCCTAATGCTTCATCCTTGCTTCACTCTCCACACTTAAGAAATTTGCTTTCAAGAGTTTTAAAACAATTGACAAAAGACTTGATATTCTTAGCTGGAACAGTAGGGATATCCTAGAGCAGAAATACGAGCATGAGGGGAAGTTCAATTGGGAAAGAAACAGTTGTTAGTTCAATAATAATTTCATAGGAGAAAAATAAAAGCCAGTTAAATAAACTTGATACAATTTTTTTTTTTGCTTTTTATTAAATAAAATCACAAGTTTAGTTTAGGGTCTGCTCTTCAGACTGATCGGAACTGCTGGACAAGCTAGACTCCCTTGAAAGTCTGTGTGGTTTTGGTACATATGAGTGCTAGGTCACGTAGTAAGTATCCAAGAATTTGGGCCCCATACGGAAATGATATTTCTCATACTTGAGAGAGTTCTAAGATATCCTGGAAAAGGCAGAGCAAAAGCTGGAGAAGTGGAAGCCAGATAAATGCACTCTCATAACAGGCCTTGATTATTTTTTTTTAACAGTCATGATAACTAATCACTTGCACAATTTACCATGGAACAAAGCAGATACTCCATCACTTGAAAATTTTAAATCAACTCTGAGTGTTTTTTCAATGAGATGTATTTACTAAGCTGGTAGCACCATGCTTCAGCAGGGCGGGAGAGGGGAGAAATTGCCTGATGAAATTTGTTACTCTGCGTTGTGAAGAAAAATCACACAGGACATTCCTTCTGCCTATCAGACCCGGCATCTTTCTTTAGTGGTATGCAGTGACAGGATTTCACTGTTGTTAAAATCTGCTTTAACCCATTACGTGTTTCTGTGGAGACACAGGAAAAGACCCCAAAGCACTAAATATGGAAAGTCTGATATAATCGCTCAGGAGAGCATTTTGCTACCCACACACAGAAGCCTGCTTGTGCATGCTTCTTTCTGCTTTTGCTCAGAGCTAAATCTTTGCAAAGATTTATATGCTTCTATCGTAACTAACAGCTGCTGCATCTTTTGTGATTTCACACACTTCTATACCAAAGGACTCCATTTGATTTCTTAATTTTATTTTATTTTGCCCCTCTGTGTATTTCCTGTTGGAATCTGATTTGTAATGCTGCTTAAAAGCCAGTGCCATTTCAACTGGGGAAGATTCCTGCCCTTCTAAAATATATGTATTTATTTCCTCTAGATGTGGAATTACTGTTCTCACACCACAGTTGCCACAGAGCATAAAATTACTTCAATGCTAAGTTAGCAATTGGAATTACACCCTTGTCATAATGCTTTTAATTAGTCATTACTCATTGGAATGGAATCCTTTTTAATAGTTCTTTCACTTGATAAGACTGATTTTCACTGGAAGAAAAAGCAGCTGTCCCCAGCCATGCTAAATTTGAGATTATGACAAGCCGTAGGGTTGTATCCAGGATGTACAGTATGCTTTATCTCACTCTGCTTGGCAATAGCTCAGTGCTACAGTCAGCACTGTATGGATTGCCCTGTAATATGTCTACAGAGTACCTAATAATCTGCAGTGAGTCATAACAAGAGGCTCCTTATCATGATAGTTTTAAGACCAAATTTAGGAAATTCAACAGGGTTAATAAATAAGAGGGAGACATTCACCTCCATGCAATAATAGCATCAAGTCTATTTAGAGCTCCATCTTACGGGCTGAACCGAATTGTTATGAAGGGGTGAAGTGTAACACATTGTCACTCTTGAGTGAGGATCTGAGCTCTGCATAGCAATTGAGCAAATTTCTACTTGTTACTTGACTGCCTCAGGCCAAATGCATGCCAGGCAGCAAACCCACTAGTGTTTCCAGGTTTCAGTCCTTGTGTTTGGGCTCATGTCAATGGGCTTTACAGATCCCAAGTGGGAGTCATGGCAGTGGGGCAATTACATCAGTCTCTGGACTCCAGGAATTGCTGTGTTGCTGTTACCATACTAAAGAATTCCTCCCGGTCACAGCTCTGCCTAACTTCTCTCCCACCTTGCAAGAGACATTGCAATGTCCAGAGATTCCCTGTATAGTGTCAGATAGTGCATTTGGCTATTTGTTCCAGGCTTTGTTTCTGCTCCCTGCTTCCCTTGCTCCCAGATCCCCCTTCCTGATGAGGCAATCCCACCTCCACTGACTACTCCATCACCTTGGGCATTTTCCCAATTTGGACGAGTCCAGGAGTTTCAGGCAGATGTGTTGGGGTTGTTGGCATTAAGCCACCACCAGCTATGTCCACTCTCATCCAAAGACATAACAGCAGCCCCAGCCCCTGGCACCACTTCACCACTGTGAGAGTGTCCTGGTTTCAGCTGAGATAGAGTTACTTTTCTTTCTAGTAGCTGGTCTAGTGCTGTGTATAGGACTTAGTATGAGAATAACCTTGATAACACACTGATATTTTCAGTTGTTGCCAAGCAGTCAAGGACTTTTCAGCTTCTCATACTGCCCTGCCAACGAGAAGGCGGGAGGTGCCCAAGAACCTGGGAGGGGACACAGCCAGGACAGCTGACCCAAACTGGCTAAAGGGATATTCCATACCATATGATGTCATGCTCCCTATATAACTGGGGGGTAGGCCAGGAGGCAGGTTGGCTTGAGAACTAGCTGAGTATTGGCTTCAGTTGGTGAGCAACTGTGCTGCGCATCACTCATTTTGAATATTTCATGATGATGATGATGATGTCTTCCTTTTCTGTCCTATTACACTGTCTTCACCTCAACCCACAAGTTTTACCTTTTGTTGTTTTTCTTTTTCCTTTTTGATTCTCACCCCCATCCCACTGGCGGGGGGGAGGGGGGGCATGGTGAGCAAACAGCTATGTGATTGTTGTAGCTGCCTGCTGGGTTAAACCATGACAGAGAGGAATAAATTCCCCTCCAGTTCTGTTTTTCTGCTTCTGTAGAGATGTAGAAGTAACCTCCTTAGGCCGATTCAAGTCCAGCCCCACTTTATAAAGGGGAATAAGACACTGGAAACGGGAGTAAATTTGAAGAGTTTGTTCATGAAATATTGACTGTCCATAGTCAAATATACAAGACTGGACTGTAAAGGCAAAATGTGCTTCCATCACTTTATTTCTTCTCTCACATAAATGTTCACACAACACTGGGCTACTTGTTGGTTCCCCGAAATATGATGTTTGCACCTGATGGTGGACAGTAAACAACCCCAACCCTATAAAATAAGAGTGGTCCTTGTCTCACTCCTACTCCAAGCACTTTACAAAAGCAATGCATTAGGTAATGGTAGTTCAAACAACTGTCTAGTTAAACAAAATGACCATCAGTCTCTCTGCAATTGGAGCTCATGCAGTTTCCAGCCCATTCTGCTGAGGAAGGAATTCTATCTAAGACAACGATATTTGTTTCGGCATTATTTTGAGTTATAGTGCTGCTCTTCAGTATTTCCTGAAGAGTAATGTGTACATTCTGCAAGCCAGTGGGTAACAGTGGATAATCCTGTCTTGTTGGATTAGGAAGTTTTCACTAAAATCTGGTTTTTACTTCAGTCCTCCAGATAAGGGTTCTGGGATTAGGAAGACTATATGACAGAGTGTCTGCTTCTGCTGTTCCTACCTAAATTTTGATCAGCTGGACAACTTCAACTTAGTTTGATGAGACATAGGACTCCAAGCTCAGCACTCTTACAGGGTGTGGGTCAAGAATACTCTTAAGGGACAATTATGTGGGCCCTGAACATCCATGCAAATCTGTTTTGTACAGGTAAGTTTTTTTCATATCAAGTAGGGAGAGCAAGGACATTCAAGAAGTCTAAAGGGAGATAAAGCTATTGGCTTGGGGAGGCTGTGGGGCTGTAGAGGATGTAGTAGGAAATCCAATGCAATACAGTCAAATACAAAACTCACAGAAAAAAACACCTTGTTAGGTCTATTGCTTATAGGAACAACTAGTTCATAACAAATGCTGTCTTCTGCAAAATTGCTGTTTCGTTTTAGACAATGTTATTAGTTACGACTATTTTCAATTTTCCCCTTAGGCAAGAAAGCCAAATAGAAACAAAATATTTTTTAATTTGGGTTAAATTTGCCCAAGCTAATGGAAAGCGTATTTCACATAAATGCTCCTCACATTCTCCTCCATGGAACTGATTTTATGGCCATGCTACCTGTCTCATGAACAGTCACTGCTGCTGTGATATCCCCACATATTGCACTGTTATAGCTAAGACAATTTAATTTTGGACCTACTCCAAACAAAAATTAAACAGTTCTAAATGGAATTATATTTAAAAAAAAATTGTTCCAGGAAGGAGGTTCCATGATTTGTCATTTCTTCCCTATTAGGATAAAAACATGAATCAAAATATTAGAATTTTTATGGGGGGGGGAAATCCAATTTCTGAATTAGTCTAGCTGTGATTATATCATTACTTAAAAATCACATCTTTGTATCTGCCTATTTATAATTTCATAGTCTACATAATCCTCTTCAAATAAATCTCTTGATAACAATTAATGAATGATACCATCTTACAAGTGAGGAAATATCATGAAATGTGTTTCTGGTGCAAACTCCTTGAAATCTTTGGAAATTCTCTTTGACTTCAGTGGCCTTTGGATGAGGTTCCTGGTATGTTTATCTAGCTTGAAAATGTTCCCAAGGTTGTGCTGCCCTGAATGAGAAATAAAGTAATTCAATTCCAGATATTATGTAGCTTAGCAGAAGGGGAAAAAAAATTGAGGTCATGGTGTGGTTACAAATTTTTTGTTCTTTTTTGCTGCTTTTTCTCAGTGTGGAAGTAGGTAAAGCTTTCATCTCTTCTGGGCTACCAGTTATGCGGATTAGATAATAGGAAGAATTTCATTTAATCAGTTCAATGAATTTTGCCTCATTAGAAATTCATGCAAATTGTCAAGTTCTAAGTCCTCCCAAGATTGCCGTGTTTTTTTGAGAAGTGCATAGAAAGGTTTTATCCATAGACTGTTGGGTTCAGCTAATTACATTAAGAGCTAATACGATTTCCTTGTTTATGCTGTTTGTACAGAAAGATGACTGTCTAATCCTTTAAGCAGTACATTTAATTTTGGTTTCTATTTCAAGTCTTTAAATTGTGTTAACTACTTCTAGTTCTCAAGGTAAACGTAGTTTAAATCTTAAATGTTTACTTCTGAGTAGCTTCAAGGATGAAGCTGCTCTGGTTTCATTTCAGACAAGGAACATCATTTCATGCCCACTGGTTCTAAGCTGGAGGGCAATGGTGGAAGCAGGGGACACTGAACAAAAAAACTACTTGTCTAAAGCAAGTTCAGGACTTCATCTGCAAAACTGTCACACAGTGACTGGCTAAATTGTTCATTGCTACACTACAGTCATTATCACTAATTATCTGTCTGTCTGTCACATATGTCTAATCTGGCCATCCATCTCTATCTAAGTGTTTTAAATTTGCATTTGGAAGTAGATAATGAAATTATACTTGGCCTAGCAAATGTGTGTACATTAATTACATTTCCTCTCTTTGGATGTTATGTTTCTGTTGTATCTTTGAAATAATATTGGAAGAAACAAAGAGTCTAAAAAGTCTTGAGAAGCAGATAAATAAATGTCACTGCCAAAAACTGTACACAGATAGCACTGTCAGGCGAGACTTCCTACTAGTTTTTTATTAAAAAATAAAAATTAAATGAAATTAGGGATGCTGACAATTGTCAGTATGGAAGCCCTGGAACTCTGATGGGAGTTAAACACCTCTTTTTGTTCTCAACCTCTTGTATTTCACCACTGACCGTTATTCAGATTCTATGCATACATTATAAAGATTTGTGCTGCAATATAGTAAAATGTGATTTCTCAAGGTATTATTACCCGAGAGTCAGTAATACTCCATTCTCTATGACATTTCCCATAGGTCTTCTCTAGAAGAACTGTCAGCCCATGATCCATTATTTCTAGGCAACTCATGAAAGGTGACATTAAAAACAAGTTCTTATTCCAGAAATCTGAATATCCCCTGGAAAATTTGTAGAAAGAGTCTGTAAAAAAGCCACCCAAAAACTCATTAGTTTCTTGATACTCATTGCCTAAGCATGAGTATCAAGTGCAGATATACCTACCACACCATAGATAACATACTACCTCCAGATATTGATAATAGAGACATCTTCACCTGAGATAGCTGAAGATGTACTTTTAGGACATGCTGTAAAGGAGAGAGACATGTAAAAAGAGAGACTAGACTTCAGCTATCAATCCTTTCTTCGATGAGTTTGGTTAAATCACTTCCTTTATTTCCATTTCTACAAAAGAGAACTGGTGATGCCTCTTCTCTTTCCTTTATCTTGCATGCCTGTTTGGGTGAAAGACTCTTCATATCAAAGACATATTCTAGGTTGGACATCAATCCTTTAACTTAGTTACTCCTAAAATCACAGAGTATCTTGAGTCAGAAGGGACCCATGAGGATCATCAAGTCCATGATCCATTAGGTCCATTGAGTCCACCTATATACTCTTCATTATGGCTACAGGGAACACCCTGAAGGTCATATCCTTGGTGGATTAAATCAAGCTTTTCAATCCTCTATAAATTATTAAATTCTCATGGGATAAGAAAGGGAATTCTTTCATATTAATCAAGAGAAGATTCAAGTGAATCAATATCATGCTAATTTTTGAAGGAGCATGCAGAAGGTACCATGGGATTCCCATTGGAATCTGTGCTGGGACTTCCACTTTTTAACAATTTCATAATTGATCTGGAAAAGTAAATAATGTTGGGGAAAAGTTTGCTGACTCAAAAATTTGGATAGACAAAACTAAGATAGCTAAAATTGGAGCAGAACCGGAGGAATTACAGAGTATCTCATGATACTGAGTAAGACAATGATAAAACAGCCAGCGAACCCAACAGAAAATAATGCACCTGGGAACACTAATTCTAGCTGTATATATTTAGTGATTGGCTCAGCGGGAAGCTTCTGACAAATTCTCTCAGCTGTGGCAAATCTGAGTGCCTTAAGCCTGCCCCCAGCTAATCATATCCACCTCCTCATTTCTGTCAGTCTGAAAACCCCCTATGTTTTCTTGTTTAATGGTAGAGTTTTTGTGACTTTTTTTAACTTCCGAGTATTTCATAGACCTGGGTCAGAGTACAGAAAGAACAATTAAGGCAGCAAAACCAACAAGAGATAACATCTAGTAGAGGTGAATCAAAGTGTGTGGAAAGGGGTCATGAAGTGAGTAATGAAACAGAATTGCTGAAATTAAAATTGTTCATAACTCAGCAAAAAGATTATGGAGTATGTGTGGACTTTTCCCTGAAAACGTCAGATCAGTGATGAAAATAATGGAGTAGTTATTAAGAAAACCATGGAAAACTAAACAGAAAACCCTGTTAAGCCACTGCATACATCTATGGTGCACCATCATCCTGACTCGTGAGAGAAACTCTTTGCATTCTACTCCAAATATGGGGCACACTTGAAAGGGCACAAAGAAAATGACAACTTAATCAGGAAAGTTAGAATGACATACATGCAAGGAGACAGTAAAGAGCCTGGAAATTTTCAGCTTCCAAGACAGATGACAGGGATCATGGGTATAGAGTCAATTCTCAAAAATCACATATCATATAAAGACAGTGAAAAAGAGATGATGAGTTGCTGCTTTCCACAGCCTAAGAGCAGAGGACACACAATATTATTATTGGGTGTCAGAGCTCATAAAACTTGGAACAGAAGAACACTTCCCAACAACACATAACTAAATTGTGGACCTTGTTGACACAGTATTTTGTAGATGGTCAAAGTATTGACGGATTAAAGTAGAAGTTAAATATGATATAGCCTCACTGGTACCTGTTAAATTCTTTAATCAGAATATAACCTCTAGTTCAGCATTGTCAGACACTAGAGGGGTATATCATAAATATTTTCAAAAGCATCCAGCATCATCTGCTGCTAGCAACCAAGAAAGAGACCTATATCTGGGTCACAGTAAGACAGGTCATTATTTATCCATACTATGTCATGTAAACTAAAGACACTGCATTATAATTATCAACATATGTTTTATAGAATTGTCACTGTCACTATCATCAGAACATGCCATGGATGGTTTTTGTCTGTTGAAAGAAAGAATGATATCTATATTTTATGTTTTAGCCAGTAAGGAGTCTTTATATTATGTCTTTTTCAGAGGGGGAAACAGAAATAGGAAAACAAAAGTTTCTCATTACCTCCATTTCCCATGAATAAAAACAGAAGAAACAACTGTGAGCTAGTATTAAGATATGCTATTCAGAGCTAGTTAAGTTGTTGCACCTTTGTTAATGATTTCTTGGCTGAGATAATGAATCACACCTTGATATTCTTACATCTTTTTCTTGCACAAACACAAAGGTGCAAGAAACTGGGATGATGCCAACCCACTCATCTTACTTGTAAGTCATTCTTCACCTGCCATTGAGAAAAAGTAGCTATAGCAGACTTTTTCTCTGCCAGTCCTTTGAGGGAACTCAGCCTTACAGGTGCAAAAACTACTAGATGCAATCCTATTTTCCACCTAGGCCAAGAATAAATGAAAACCATGTTAGTTTGATGTTTTTTAACCTGATCATTTCCATTACAGTGATGGACAGCAGAAAACAGAGTAAACTTAAATGTGCTCGTCTTCACAGAGGACAAGGTTGCCAAAGCTCAGGCCCTGAGTTGTCCTGCTAGACTACAGAGGAGATAAAGGAGGCCTGTGGCTCATTGTTGCTAGTGATGGCTCACCAGCAAGGGAGGGCTGACTTTCAAACTCCCGCTTCTGCCTCTGATAATCATATCATAAAATCAGAATTTTGATGAGCGACAGTTTGTTGCAAAAAGATAACACAGACAATTTACATCTTTGTAATGTCTTCAGGACACAGTGTAACACAGCGGAAATGCACTAGTCAATATTAAAAAGGCAGGATAACTGATGAAGTAATTCAAGAGGTTACCTGGGTGTATTACAGGTGTAATGTGTCTTATCAAGAACACTGCACATCTACCTTTATCTCCAAATTCTTTTTCAATTCTTTTGCAATTAAAAAATAATATCTTAGACTGGTCTTGAAACTCAGACTAAACAGTTCAGTTGGACTTTATCAACACACTTTTTTTCATATTCTTTTTAAATGGGCAAAAAATTCCCCTCATTTACACTCAAGTACTGTCTTGTAACCTCTAGATACAGAATTTTCACTTCTGTATTTAAATTACAAAAAATTGTAATGCATTTGTATGTAAATCATAAATTTGTAGCTGAAAAATATGGTGCCTAGTTTGCAAATTCAGCTCAATAACTGTTTAAATTCAGGTTGTATTTTAAGTTGACTGTGTTCTCTTTATTCCTTAGAACTACTTAAGCAGTTGTTGGGATTTTTAATAATTAAAATCATATCCAAAGATATTTTTCATTATCACCAATTTCTGAAGACATTTTCTTTCACATAAAGGCTGGTTTTGGGATAAAGGGAACAAGAGGAATTGTGAGGGTTTTGACTGAAACTAGAAAATTTTTAGCTAAAAAGTTGATTTATTGGAAAATAAATAATCTGTTTTGTTAAAAAGACATTTTTCTTCAAAATAACTATGTTTTTATTGATCTGCTTCAGTGGTTATATACCATATTTCAATCCAGGGAAATGGACTCTATAACACATCATTACTTCAGGCGTATGATATCTCTTCTGAACACAGGAAACAGATTGATAAGGTTAGCTTCTCACATTTCAATGATTAACAAGGCTTTTGGCAAGCCTTCCTCAATATCTGAGGGGCAAAATAAATAAATAAAAGAAAAATTAAGAGGCAGGCAGTATTCATGTCTGGATTGAAGGCTGTTGATGAAAAAACCTTGTGCTTCATTTGAACACATTTTCCTTGCACACTTGGCCCTCAATGACAGTCCTGTCTTAGTGTAAAGATAGCACGTTATAATTGTCAAGTGAAATTAGACTGGATATGTACTCTAAGTTTTAGTATTTTTCACATGTGCTTAGATAAAATATATGTGTCAACTTGAAAAAGCTGTAGAACTGTAACAGTCAAGAAGCTATCTATCCATCTGAATTGCTAACAAAATTTAAAATTTGTCTAGTCATAGGAAATCGCTGGTATCTCAATCAGTTACACCAAAAATATAAGCTGTTTTACCTTTATTTGCAGGAATATTCCAGTGATTCCAAAAGGACTTATTGCCACAGCTAGTAAGTGCTACACACTGATTATGGCCTCATGCTCAGGGTAAAATGTCACCCAGAACCAGATACACCGATGCTCTTAAGGCTAAAAGGAGTTCTATAATCTGCATAATAACAGCACCTGTGTCAGAATCAAGCCCAAGGGACTGCCTGTGGCAGACAGCAGCTTTTTGCAACTCCAAGAAGAATTTCTCCACCAGGAGAAATTTCTCTTTTGCAGAAGTCAGCTGTAAAGGGTAAATTTACCCTTGTCAAACTTGATGCCTATCTAAAAGCCCAATTATTTGCAAATGCCTGTATTTGCTGGTGGATGATGCTCAGGTGGAGAGGGCCGCAGGGATGTGCAATCCACAGCTGTGGCAAGTGTCTCATCTCTGGTCCTGACCCTCAGGAGCCAGAAAACCTGCATGGTCCCACCCAGTAAGGACACAGGAATGCAGGAATGCACTGCAGTCCTGGGAAGTGGCACGGTCTAAAATTTTCTCTCAAAGAAGTGAATGACCTGCTAAAAGCAATGTTAACCTTAAAAGAAATTTTACTTGCCCTGTCAGCGCTCTGATCTCCATAACCTATTCACTCCCAGGAAGACCCATGACCAAACTCAGCAGATTAGTGCTGCAGAGATCATGACAGTGCCATGACCCTACTTAAGGAAAGGGCAACTGTATAAAAAGGGGGATCAGTCAGCACAGCTTCTGGCTCAGACCTGGGCATGCAGGATAGACGTACCTTTTCCATAAAACTATCTGGGCAGCCTCTGGCCTCAATCCCAGTGCTGAGTGACTGCCTGGTTCATAAAACTGTGGATGAACACAGTCCCATACAAAGCTCAGATTCAGGTAATCAGGAGATCCAAATTCTCCAGTTGCTCTCACAATTGCAATCAAAGTTACCTATTGAAAAGTGCTGGAGACTCGAGTTCTCTTTCTACCCTCTGAGCATGCCATGTGCAAATACCATTGCTACTAGCCTCTACTTGACATAGCATATTCAAGAACCAATTTTACTGAAAACATCTCAAAACAGTCATTTGTCTTTCAGAAGAATGTTAAAAGCCACATAGACTTTCACAGGACCTTGTAGAAAACACTGTATTAAAAATACTGTTGGTAGATTCATAACAGGCAACAGTTTCTACAGTACAAGTCTAAATAAAGATGGGAATACACATGTATATGCATACACACATATATATGTGTATACATATAAACATTAACACAGGCGCATGCACAGGTCTGCACACTTAACTTCTCGATACTTGAGAAACCAGTGAGCTGAGGGACCACAAGGTTTAACCTAATCCAAATCAGCAGAGACAGGCAAGGAACAGTAGTTTTCTCCCGAGTCCTGAGTCAATGAACCACAAAACGATTTAGAGAGGTCGCAGCCCCAGGTACGCTCTGTCCCCAAGCAGCTGATACTAGATGGGCTGCAATTCCAAGGGACACCTTGCCATACCCTTACCCAGCCTGCCTTCCTACCTCTTTGGTGAATAGCCATCCCACACAGTAGCTGAACAGCCTTCCCTGGCTGCCAGTTTGGTGCCCCAGATCACAGAGATCCAGGCATTTATTTTCTTTTTTTTAGTCACCACAGCAGATATTACATTAAATCAGCATCAGCTGTAGAGTTTCGTATTCTGGCACATCCTGGTGTGCCAACAGTTACAATCTGAGACCCCTGCCTTAGCATATCTTTCAGTAAGACTAAATCACTCCCGACAAATAGATGCCTGCAGTACCTGATAAAAAATGGATGGGATTGCCTGACAAACAGGGTTTCAGAGAAGAAACTTATTGACTGGCTTGCAGAATCTCTCTCCTGGTTGAGGATTCTGGGGTTAAGTGTGTTAACGCCGGGTGCTTCACTCATCCCCTTACTAGTTTTCTTATTCAACTTTATTAATTTTCCCCTAATTCTCCTTCTTCTTCCTCTTTCCTCCTACCCCCAATTTCTAGTATCAGAATGTCTGAAAGTCAAAACAGTTTTTTCTTCTCCCCCCATTTTGTGTGATTTCATGAAAGTCATCAGCAGGAGCAATTTGATAAGATCATTTTCCACATGGAATGAGGAAAATATTAGGTGACAGGAGAGAAGCAAAGTAAAGTTTCATGAATGCAGACTTCCTCTCCCATCTGAAAATAAACACCTCAAAATATACATATTAAAATTTCCACCATTTCCCCCTCCTTGTGAAGGCCTCATGATGTCGATCTGCTCTGAATGCCAGTCAAATAAAACATCATGTAATCTGCAGAGCTCAAATGAAAAAAAAAATAAAAAAAATATTCCTCCTCTGAAAAAAAACCACCAGCAAATCCTGACATGAAGTGAGTTTAAATTCTTTGTTCTGTAATTGCTCTGACTTTATAGTTTCCACAGGACACATCATTATCACATAATACCCATTGACAAACATGGTGGGAGCTGAATCCATGGGGAAAATGTCCCTTTTAGGAAGGGTAGTACCCAGTTTTGTTATTTCCACACCTCCAGAGAACAGAGACAATTCTGTCTGTAGTGCCTTTCTTATGATATAGATGACAAGAAAAAACACTGATTTTGAGTAGTGCTTGAAAGCAGTCAATACCAGTGATGAAGCCTTTGAAAATCAGTTTCACTGCTTGTACCACTGCACTACAGTCCATGGTGAAATTAATGGCCTTTCTACACTCTTAAATCTGAGTAAAACAGGGGTCCATTTCCACCCACGGCAAATGAAAAAAAAAAGAAAAAAAGAAAAAAAAAATCCCAGTTCACAAAAACATGATTTCTGTAGAAAAGGAGACTCATAAGAGGAAGAACAGACCTGTGGTTTGAGCAGTAGCCTCGGTTTGTGAGACAAGCACTAGCTCTCCAAACTGATCTTATGATCTTAGGTGACTGGGACCGTCAGATGTATTTAGATAGTCTATACCACTGTTTTAAGGACACCAAAGTATCTGGTGCCTCTGAACATGATCTTTCAGGTGCATTTACATTGTCAAATTAGAGTAGTCTTGATATGGCCCCAAGTTCTCTTCCCCCAAATTCTCATCATGCACAGGTGTTGGATCATCTCTTTTAAAGACAGTACCCAAAGCACCATGTGGTTCTCAGTTGTTTGCTGCTCAGAAGAGTTACACCAGAGAGGAAATAACACCAAAAAGACTCACCTTCAGCAGATGCAAGTTGAAGTCTCCTCAAGGCTTGCAGACATGCTTTGTCCCAGAGCCATCCTTCAAGCAGTCCTACTGCAAGGGGGCCTTCAAAAGAATTTGTTTTGCTAAAGCACCCATATACAAAAGTTGCAAAGGTGAAGCTTGAGGTGAACATACATCAAGGGAACACCACCAGCAGACAGGCTGTATCTTTGTGAGGGGAAGCTTCCTACCAAACGTGTTATATCCAGGTCTTGAAACACCATGTTACACAACCTGTAGTATTTTACAGGTGCTATGGGTTGGAAAAGGAAAGGCAGCAGATGAGTTTTGGTCACACATGAAAAATGAAGTGCTTCAAGGGTGTAAAGGAAGGAACAGCTGCTGGTGTCCATGGGAAGGATATGGTGGTCTCAATTCCACTGAGGTAGTTTGTGGTAGGAAATGTCAACATGGCTGTGCAGAGTGGCAAAGAAAGGCCTAACGATGCCATAGACTGTGAAAACGGGATGGGTCTTATACCACAGTAGCCCCACGACTTTGTGAGTGCACAACCAAGGCCTCACAAACAAAGCCTTGGATGTATTCCTTCTGTCTGTCTCAAAGGGGTCATGTGAAAATGCATGCATTTACAGGTGCCAAGATAAACTCACAGAGGACACGTATATATATACACATGTTGTTTCTTTATTTGAAAGGAGTGTGTAATTCTTGAGAGTAGTGCATTTTTTTCAAGAGCTCTTTCTAAGTGGTAAGGGAGAAGAGGCTGTTACTGCATGATAAGGAAGTTTCTGAATGATAAGTTAAAGATAATCATTTAAGATTTGGATAAACCTCATTATGCGTACTTCTAAGTGACTTCATTACAAGTTTTAATTATTCCTATCTCTATCTTGCAGTTTCTTCAAGAAGCCTTTCAAAAACCCCATACAGTTCATAGCTGAACTGGGGCCATGCAAATCATAAAGTGTATTTCAACTTTGGTTCACTGGAAATAGGTCTAATCCAATTGCTTGCCAACCTTCATTGAAATAATAATACTGAACACATAACACCACAGGCAATACCACATTGCTTTTCCTGCTAATCTCAATTTTAACTTGATTGTTTCTTAATGTCATAGGTGATGTCAGAGACACTCAGGACAATATGTTTCCAAGGGGCATGAGTTGAAGAAGTATAATCTGAACTATTACTCTTAATCCTAGTTTATACGTATCTGCAAATGTTAGTCATAAACCATACTCATGTACCTGTGGGGAGATTTAATAAGATTCTTATTTCCCTACTCTAAGCAGTTAACGTGCAAGGTAGGGAGAAAGACAGGCAGGCAAAGACAAAAAGCGAGATCATGAAAAATTAAGTGCTGTTTAATGTTTTGGGTCTTTTTCACCTCTGTTCTTATTATCTGAATGAATAGGTTTTGCCTGACATTTATCTTATGGTCTTGATTCTTTCTTGATCCTGAGGAACACTTTGCACACTTACAAGGGCCACACAAACTGTTTGCCAAGGCAAAACCAAAGACCAATAGGGCACTATAGCCAGATGAAAAAGTATGGCAGCTGAGACCTTCTTTTCCTCCTCCTCTGAGGATTTCTCTCTTGTAGTAGCGAAGTATATTGTACAAGGAAGGAAAGTTTGGTTTAACACCAAAAACCTCACATAATCCTTTCCCTTCACAGGGTCAGCAGTTTTGAATTCAGCTGTCAAGGAGCCTCAGTGAAACAGATTGTTTCACTTGTTGAGTCCAGAATGAAAAAAATCCCCAGTCTTTTCTCATATTGCAAATGCAAAAAAAAAGGAAAACTTTATGAACTGCTCTTATATCATGGACTAGATAGCAATCCCTATATAACACCATTGATACCTAGCTTGATACTTCTCAGGATTGTGTTTGACTTTTTAATGTGCAGGGCTAATTTGGCTAACAGTCATACTTGACTCTTGAGTGTATTCATATCCTTCTTGTGTTGTTTCCACCTGACAAACTCGATTTTCTCCCATTCTTAGTTTCTAAACACATACATTTTATATGTCATTTTTAATATATTTCATATTCTTGATTCCATCCCAACTTTAAGACTCTAGTCCTCGAATTCTTTCTGTAGGATAACCTGACCATCTGCATTAACAATACTTTCCATCTTCCTTTCATCAGCATATTGGCCTAAGAAGTGGGACTGTGTTAATACAAGGTTATTATTTAAAATATTAGATACAATCAATTCTGAAATGTGTCCTTTAGGAACTGTATTAGTTACTTTCTTCAAGCTTCATATACCTCCTTTCAACACTGTTTGTTATCTTCTAATTTCTTACTCCTCCATCATAATACTCCTTTCTTAATCTTCCCTATTTCTTTTCCTTCTCTATTTTTTTTTTCCTGTTTGGATCCTATAAAATTCTTTTTTTAAGACAAGAACACCTGTCTTTCCTAGATGGGAAATTCCCTTATAAAATACAGTTATTGAGTTAGTCTTGTGTGATCTACCTTTGGGAAACACATATTTTACTCAATCCCATTTTTCAGCTACTTTGACATCTTGAATTACTCTTTCTACTAAAGTGTTTTAAATATCTGAAGGCTACAAAGAACTGACAAAGGGGCCTGCATCATCATTTTCCACTTCTTAAATAAATATGCACTATTTATTCTCCAGACTTGCACTACCACCTCCTAACACAACAGACTAATGAAAATAACTTTCTATAAATTAAAATTCCTTGGAAAAAGTAGTCTTATTCATGGCAACTTCCATGTGGCATGATACAGTGATGTTTCCCCGTTTTGAACCCAATTGATTGTAACTTATCCCAAGAAAGAATGATCAAAGCTATCAACACAAGAAACTTTACAACTAAATTACTGAATTTTCATATCTTGTTTTTAACTGATTGATTAGACAGTTGAAATAAATCTTCTTCAAAATACTAGAGAGCTTGAGGGTTTATTAGATTAATCTGAGAAAAGGAACAAGTACAATGTGCACTGTGCAATGTCTTACAACCTCATTGCCTGCCCATTAGGCTGCAAGAAAAGAATATTTAAGTGTCTGTTTATTAACTGATTGTCAAAGAGGTCTGATTATTTCAAGGAGATAGCTTTGCACAAGAAAGAATAAGATGAAGAGTAACAAAATGATTGATTCATTTCCTTTGAGGGAGGGGACAGAATAAAATAAAATAATGAAACATAAATGTGTCAGATCCATTTATACAGGATTGATATTTAATGTAGCTCCTTTTGAAGTTGAAATTAAATTTTCTTAAGAGGTATTATTAAAAGGGAGATAGGATGTAACCTTCCATCAAGATACCATTATTTTAATACATCTTTAAAAAATGAACTTTTTTTCGTGAAGTGTGCTAGTAAATTGATTTATGCAGATCTAAGCAGTAATTATGAAATGTGCTTATCTAGACACCTTCTGTTTCTATTGATCCTGCATGTTATTTTGATGAAAAGCTCATAATTCATAGCATTCTTGATGTTTAGAATTGTTGGAATTATTTATTACTTGCAGTCCAAGGGTGCTGCTAATGAAATGGAGTTTGAAACTGATTTGCAATGCACTAAATTGTCTGTTTTCAGGCCCTGAGCACAGATAGTTATAGCATTCTGCTTTGCAACCCACAAATGGAGAATGCAGCACCCATTGGAAAAAAAAAGACCAGCGTGGGAAAAGGAGGTGCCAGTCTTTCTGAGGGTTTCATATCAGGAAAATAGATAAAGCCAGGAGATTAAGAAACTCCTAGAGCTGTTGCAATAGACAAAACAAGTGTTTTGATGGGTTCTGGGAAAAGAAACTTGATTAAGTCTGTCCTAATACTCATCTGCTAGTGACAGTTACCTGTTTCAACAATTTGTGACATATTAATTTCTTCAGAGATTTTCTATGAGCCAAACCATCTGTTGAAGTTGTAACTGCTACTACAATTAGAAATTGCTGGGGGGAAAAAAGAATAGCCATTCCTTTTCTGAGCAGCAAGGACTGAACTGAAGGCTTCCAGTGCTTACCATCATACTTGCTCCAAAAAAACCTTCTTAGGGGGTCCTTGTGGGGGAAGATGCCAGGTGTCAGTCCTGGGAGCTCTTTCCTGGGAGCTCTTTCCTGCTACTCTGCTGCCACCTGAAACCCACGCAGGAGGCTGCACAGAGAAAGCAGCTTCCCCTGTGTGGGTTTGCTGGGAGGGAGGAGTGTGGGGACAGGGGAAAGAAAATAGACAAAAAGTGAGAGGGCAAGTGATTTAGTGAAAAGGTGATATTGCTCTGACCACAGCCCTGTCTGGGGGTATGTGAAACAGGGGTGAAGTGTCGCAGCATGTGGCTGTTCCTTATGGTGCTACTGGGATGTGACTGTTCCTACATGTGCTTTTCATGGGGATAAATACTCGTATTAGTGACCCTGCTCTCCCAGTATTGACTTCAGGAGCTAACTGGCATTTCTTTATCCGTTCACCCCATCAGGGACAAATCTTACCACAGATTCTTTGGGCACCTTTTGTATCTGCAGGAAGTTCCTGTGCCATGATGATTTGAAGAGAGTGGCATTTATGCTAAACACGTTGCTCCCCTACCAGATAGCACTGACAGCAGATCTGGTCCAGAGGAGGAACATTCCCAGAGACACAGCTATAGTAACATAACCTGACAGCCATCAGTCATTATCATTTATCATTATGGTACCAGCTAATAGTTTCAAGGATGTCTCAAAAGTCCCTTTAATGGCAGATTTCTAGTCCCATAGCAGAAAGAAAGATGGTCTAAATTACCACAGAGATTATACTGGGAAATTCCTAGTCCACATCTAAACACAGTGATGCACAAAAAAAAAAAAAATTTATTATCCCTTTGAATGCTACATTGGATTAGGATGAGGACATTTTCCCTCATCCAGACAGGCCACTCAAATGTCTTTGGTAGACCTTCCATTAATATGCATCTTGGTGTTACCCGGAATAAAATGATCATCTGCCACAGGCTCTGTGAAACAAAATTGCAAGCCATAGATGACCCAGAGGCTGTAAATTACCCATGTCTCAATTAAGTAGAACAAAACAGGGCATATCCAGGGAGCTGTCAGAAACACATGATGCCACAATGAGCTACAGTGCTCAGTCCATAACCAAGCACAGCACAAGGATATTCTAAAACAATTCCATAAAGAAGTGCATGAACAGGACCACAACTAATTATATATACTAAACAGATTCATAGCATTTTTAAAAATCCAATAGAACTTCTTAAACTGAAGCCAAATGACATTCCTATTGGCACTGATCTTCACATTTGAAGATTAGGCTACATCTTAATAGAATTAGGAAATTGCAACTGCTCAGCAAAAGCAAAAGGAATGAAGCCCACTAATAGGCATGAATCCCAAGAGTCACTCACATTTCTGTTCAGTGTGTTGTCACACCATCCAAACAGGTGTTGGACATAGTATTTACAACAGGAATTTAAATTGTAAACTAGTCAAAATTGCCTTTATTTAAATTCAGTTATCCTTTTTTGGAAAGAACTGACCATCAACATCAGAATTTTCCTTACATATGATTATGTAGCTGAAATTTCATTTAGGAAATAATTCAGAACGAAAGAGATTATACTGTTCTTTGTCTCATAACAACTTCTTATTTCTAACTCTATTTTCAGAAAACAGACATTCAAAGAAAAAAAAAGAAAAAAAATGTTCAAATAATTCTAAAAGCTTAAGTGGAGACTGCCTTTCACTATCAATCTCCTGGGGTTTTCAGATCCATTTTACAGAATAATTCAATGCCACACTGACTTTATCCCTGAAATTGTTTTGTAGAGCTCCTGCTTCTTACAGTGACCAGTTATTTCTAATCCTGTGTTTGATCTTGCCTGTTTTGCAAACCCCAATGTACAAACCTACTCTTACCCAATGCTAATCCCAAAATAATATGCTCAACCACCCAAACTAATACACCCAGGGCTGACTAACTCAAGCCCAGTACTGGAGGGGATACCCAGACATTGACCTGGAACATGATTTGCACCCAGATGTGGTGGAACAAAATGGTCTTGGGCTGTGAAAAGCCTATATTTTACCATTAATTTATTTTGTGCCTCTGTCTCTGTCCCTTATTTCTAATCAGATGTCAAAGCACACTGTTCTTCTCCTGAATTGAGGCACAGTCTGTATTTGTCACATATTTAGCCAAACAGGACTTCATTCTGTAAGACACAAGGAAGTTGGAAATGAAAATACAAATAATAGGCATAAGGCCCTGACCTCAATGACGAAGAGACTCAGGGCATTCGGTGGGCAAGAAGCATTGACTATGTTTATAAAGTCAATGTTAGTAAGTTATTACATTGGGATTAATTTACTTTTCCAAAATTGCTATTTTTTTTCCCTGTCCTCTTCCTTCCAAAGACACCATAATAGGAATCTTTGGAACTTGGCAAGCAACTTAAATGAACTCAAGATTCTCTAACAACTTAACCAGAAACATGCTCTCAACTTTGAATAACACTTTTTTCATCTTGTTTCAGAGGTTCTGACTCATTTCCTCTCCAGACACAATCTTTCTCTAGTGCTTCTGTTCCTGGCCACAGTGTTTGAAAATTCCTGGAAAATGAAATGGACAGTGAGCTCTTCTCTGACATCAATCCAGCCAGCTGTGCTACCAGGTGTCCTTGCTTTTTTTGCGCCTTGTTTGGTTTTTTGGGTTTTTTTAGAGGGGAGGTGGGGCCAGGAGGAAGGAGGGGATGTTTTTGAGCAACGTGGTTCTACAAAAGCTCACCCAGGAACATGGCAATGAGAAGATTCACTCTGATCAGAATGAAGCAAATTAAAGGGTGAGCACTGCAGGCTGAGCCAGAGGCTGGGAAAGTTGATGAGAAGTGCTCTTCCACTTCCTACTGCTTCCAGCATTTCATATTTGGTGATTAATGATCTTCAGTCGATGTTGGTTGAATGGTAAACTAAAATATCCACTGAGCTTTAGAGTCAAACTGCATGGAACTGATTATTTTAATGGACTCTGTACCATATGCGTCATGGTGAATCAGCAAAGAAAGAAAGGAAATCGCTAATTTAATGAAAGGAAACCCCTAAGTTAGTGAAGTGCAGGAAACCTGTCTCAGAAGAACAGTGTAAATAGGCTTGAGGTTGCAGATGTATGGCCAGTGTGGCCCCACAAGATTTGGCCTAACACTCCAAAGAAGTGTTTTGTAAGATGCCATTTAAGGAGAGGGAAACTTCTCATAGAGCTTAGACAGTTTTCTTGCAGCTCAGCCCTTAGGACAATTAGATCTCAGGGCACCTCAGGGGGCTGCTGCCAATAAAGGCTTGATTTGCTGTCCATCATCAGCTTGCTGAATTTTCTTGGAAACGGTTCCTTTCAGGCTAACTCATTATTTCACGACATACCCTGAGGTGGCATGTATCCACTGTGAGAGCAACTAGGAAAGGACATTGTGCCTGAAGAGATTTGGGACAGAGTTTTGGTAAAGTATCTTTCTGAGTTTTGGGATAAATTGCTTGTATTTCAGGAGCAGAATCAGACTGGGTTTAGACCATCCTTCTTCCTATTTAATTTCATTGGCCAAAGGGGAATGGTCAGCTTTGAGGAATCTATTTCAATTTGGCCATTACAATCTGGCTACTGAATAGCCACCAACACAGTTGTGTATAAGGACATTTCCACCTTCATCTTTCCTTATCTTCCAAGGACAGTCCATCTAGTAAAAACAAATGGACCTGAACAGGAATACCAACACTTTGACACTTTTGGAAGCTGGGATCTCAAATCAACTTTTGCTGCTTTTTCCACATCCTGCGTGTCTCCATGTTGTGTGGAAATTATAAGGCCATTGTCCTTTAAGGAAGGCTGTATTGAACTCAAATACATATTGCTGAACTGTTATGGCTGCTGGGAACTAAAAAAAAACACCTTTCTCATTCAGTGTTAATAACAGCCACAGAACAGTGAGCAGACTTGTACATAATAGTGTTCTCACAGAGTACACCAGACACCTATCACAGGCGTAGATGTAATCTACAGTTAGGAAAAACTCAAAACAACAAATGACACCTGAAAAAAAAAAAAATTAAAAATGCACCACTTCCAGGCAGAAACCTACCATTAAATTTCAAAGGTAGAGAAGTGGCAAGAAGTCTTCCAGAATACTCTGAGTTGACATTCCCAGATGTATAGAAAATATATTCCCATATATTTTAAAAGCTATCAATGCACAAAGTGATGAAACTGAGGTTTGCCTTCTGCTTGCGTTCCAGTATTCAGAAGCAAATGAATCCTGATTTAATTCCTTGTTCTGTGCATGGTGTTTTCCATCCCTATGTGGTTTTTCCTCTCTCCTCTCCCTTTGTGTTCTTTGCCTCCTGACTTTGTTTCTATTGTTCTTGCTTTTGCTCTCTCCCTCCTAGTGATACCTGTGCTGTAAATAGCACCTGGAAAATCACATCAAACAGCTTCTTAACACCACAGGAGATATGGAAAGGAATGCTTTCAGTGTAGGCAAACTGTTTTTGCCATCTCTATCATAGGAAGAAATACAGACAATCCTTCTTGTAGACTATGCAACATGACTTGCTAAATATGTGTTTGATTCACACTTCATTAAAATATGTATGCATAACAATAAGGGAATCCTATGTTCTACAGTCTGTAGTTACATGTTTTAAATTAATTTCATTCAACCACAATTTATTATCATTAAAAGGTTGTGGGCTTTTTCTATTGGTTAGCTGGATGGCTGGATTTTTTGTTGCTTAGTAAAGGGTCTACAGCAAAAACCCTCTTAGATCGTTTAAGCTAAAGTTACAGAAAGATCTCACAGAAAATAAACATTAGTCTGGCAAACACAAGTATTCATATGGGCTTTGTCTGAAAATCCTCCCCTTAGCCTAGACAGGGAGTAAAAATAGGACCATTTTACCAGGGGTGGTGTTAGATTCCGAACAAAAGTTGTTGGACAATGTTATTGGCTGAATAGAATAACTAAAATAAGAATACCTGTTTGAGGCATTTGTAGGCTAAGAGATTTTTCAGTAAGCCAGAAAGAAAGGGGATTTACAAATTAGTTTGTTACAAGGTTTTTATTCAGCTCTGTAGTAGCCTGGCACTTAGTGTTAGCTTGACACATAATGCCCTTTGTGACAAGGTAAATCCAACCCCACAGTGAGTTTGCCTAGCACCCAAAAATTTATTCTACATTATTTTATTAAGGGAAGGGTCTTTGTCTTTCTCAGCATGCTGAGATCACCACAGATACCTCTACTGCTGCATGCTAATGTTAAACAGCAGCGTTTGTTCAGGATAAGATCAATGCATAGAGACCATTCCAGAAAAGTTCACAGACTCTTCTCCCCTGACCTAAAACCAGTACATTTTCCTGTAGATACTGTGTCACCAAACATCAGTCCATGCAAGCTAAAGCAGCACGCTCCAATGTCCCTATTAGTCACTTACTGAAGCACTTCATTAAGGAGTCACTTAAAAAACTGCCCCTTATCTGGCTCCTGATGGTGTGAATTCATTGCAAATGAGCAGAATTGATTAATTTAGGCCCAGAGATATTTTCTAAAGCCTTCTAGCTACCTTTTAGCAATTTTGCTGGTATGCAGCCTGCTGCAGAGCTTCTCCTCTGGATACTTAATTTTTGTCTTTTTTTTCTAATTTAAATTAAAAGCTTGGCATTTATAACTGAAGTATAATTAATCTAAACTAGGTAGACAATTTAAACTAGATTCACTGTGGGACATGGATCCAAGTCCAGAGGGAAGTAAGGAAACACTGAAAATGGAAAAAGCACACATGTAAATGTACACACGGGAAATCTCCAGGAAACTAGTCTGGTTTTTGACTAGCACTAAACTGGCTTTTAAAAGAAAGAAACCCTGTTTATTTAGACAAAGCTAAGATAGCACCTTGATGTCTGTGGCCATAAGGCATATAAGAAGGGGAGAATATAAGAGACAATGTGCGCGTTGTGCTTGTGGCACCTGTTGCAGCGGTGCATTTCACTTCAAGACTACGCTGTTATCACTCTCCAGGATCCCATTCTCTCTACAGAGCAAGGCCAATTTACATCATTTCCCCTTTCTATTTTGTTCAGGATTTTCCTTCCTCAAACAGCCCATGCCAGCATATACTCCATTGTAAACAAATAACTAGTTCCAGCTTATCCCTGTCTTACAGAAATTGAAATTATCTCGGCTTTCTTTAAGATGCAGATTCAGCCATGCCCTTGGCTTTGGATATTTTATTGCTGTATATGATTTCCCCTGATTCCCAGTATGTTCTGCATGCCTTTCCCTGCAACTCAGGTATGGTTATTTTGCCCATCTCTTCTCTCAGGAATGTTTCTCTTCCAGGCAGAGCAACAATTTCCCCTCATCTCTGCATCTTTCTGAGGCACAGGGCTCCCCAGACTGCGCTCTCTCCCCCGTTCTCGTTGTCTCATGTGAGAAGACTGGTAGCTTTACTAATTCAGCTAAGATGCTCCTTCAGTGAATTCTGTCTGATATATGCTATGTTCAACATTAAGCTTTACGTGAGTAGAAGGGAGAGACATCACCAGATCCCCAGCAACAGTGCTCACCAGGCAGTACAGCTTTATCCTGTTACCTGTCATGAGGAAAAAAAAATCCATTGTGTTTTGTAATGTTAAATAAGACTGTTTGAAAGCACCATAATAAAAGAAAGAGGGAAATAAAGCAGAGAGTAATGAGAGAAGCAATAAACAGCTTTCCAGGGAAGCTGAAAAAAAAAGAAAAAAGGAGAGGAAGAGTTGATGAAGCAGAGATGGAAGCAAGGCTGCTCCAGATGCTAGGCATGCTACAAGAGAAGAGAGCTGCAATAACGAAAGGGCAAAAAATTATTCTTATGCTAAAGTGCTCTTCAGCTAGAGAAAAAGAGAAGGAGGATATTAATTAACTAATAGTAACAGGCTAACTTAGAATGTAGTTTGCCCATCATGTACTTACAGGAAGCAGATAAGAAGAAAGGCCAGAAGACAGTAAAAATTCAAGATCATTTTAGTTAACTCACAGTCATGCATGTCATCAAGGTCTTCAAAAAATAACCTTAAACTCTCTGGGGAACTCACTGAATGAATCTTCAGCAACTAGCTTGAGAGACCATGGAGGACAGAGGAGTTCTCACAAGATTGATTAAGGGCAAGTGAATAACTTTTTCAGGGAAAAGAGTTACAAACTGGTTGTGCTATCTTTGATAGAGTCTGGAAAATCTGGAAAGATTTTGGAACAAAATATTACACATCTGTTTGCAAGTACCTGGAAGGTAATAAAATAAACCCCATTGCCTTAATGTTTCTATCAAAACTGAACCATATCAAAGCAGTCTAATTTTCTTGTTTGTCAGGAAAATTTTTGTTAGTGAAATAGTAGCCAGCAGTATATTTAGTACACATGGGCTTTAATGAAGTTTCTTTTTCTCAGTCTTATATGACATTCTCATCAGGGCCCTAAGGAAATAAGGTCCAAGTTAAAATTATAAAGAGATAGAGCACAAAGAGTTACAAAATACTTCTCAGAAAACAGTTATGACAGGTTTGCAAACAAAACAGAAAGTGATCTGTCCCACAAGTTCCAGGTGACACTCTTCTAAGTGCCTTGAACAGAGGATAGACTGAACTTTCATGGATGCCCCCTGGCTCAGGAAGACTGAAATCCAAAATGACTTCAACCACTGGGCAAACTAAGCTGAAGTTAGTATAATGAAATGCAAGAAAGTCCCCTTTGTTGCAAAAAGGGTTGGAAGGTGAGCTACTAGATTCTAAATCAGCTGCTGCAGTCGCGTGTGCACCCCCGCTCCAAGTGAAAGTAACACTCACTAGCTTGGTCTTCTTGGCCTCTACTAAATCTTCTGACTTAGAGACTGCGGTAGGTCTCAGAGCTAAGACGTATACCCACATTGCAACACCATGTTTCTCTTTACTATCCAAGCTTCCCTGTCCCATGCTAGCCTCTGTGATTTTGAAAGTTAGCATCAGTTCTCAGTTTCTTACTTCCACATTTGAGCAACTTCGCTTTAATTTAATCCCATTACAGAGATGCTGGAGCAACAGACATCTAGCAAATTTATTACCCTAAGTTGCTTCTGCTTGAAATTGATGTTTATGAGAGAAGAAGGATGCTGGACAGATGACTCCAGATGTAGCTTCTGCCTACACTGAGGCACACCCAGATATCTCCATTTTCAAACCAGAATTTATAAAGGGTTTCTAGTGAGGTGCACAAACAAACTAGATGTTACAGTATTTCAGTCAAACTGAAGTGATCAAATTCAAGTAGAACAATTTCTGAGTTTAAAATCTGAAGAGCCATTTTGATTCAGTATTATCTTTCTATATTTTCCAATGAAAAGGCCAAATCCTAAAGTCTTTCCTCTTGCTTAATCTGTCTATATTCAGCTCCAGCTGAAGCCAACAAGAATTTAGCTCTTCAAATAATATGTATAGATTATATCCCTGTTAAGAAAGATTATATAAAATACACCATGGGTGTATGATGTGCTAAATTTGACAGTTCAATAGCATAGCACACAGAGAGATGAATATTTCTTTTTTAATTATGCAAAAAGGAGAAAATTAGCATCCAATTGCTTTGCCAGCTTCCTTAGATTCCAATTAGATCTGCTATGCTAACAAGAAACTTGTACTAAGAACATATCTCCTTTTTAGCATGCACAATGTGACTTCACATCAAAAAACAGCAGGATCTGGCAGTCAGCAGCACATTCCTACGGGGAAAGATCACACATAGTTGTTTTCTACGGTGGAACACAGGCTGGAGGGACTCAATTGTCATACTGGTTGTTACCACCTATAATTACTTTTAAAGATTCATGTCCTGTAATGATCCAAGACACTCCTGTTATCTCTTTCTAGTGATTGATCTGAAACATCTGTCATCAACACCCGCATGGTTAAGAGAGCTATTTTGCTCAGGAATGTTATGGAGAGCAGACATTGTCATTGAGCTACAGTATGTTATGCATGCAAAATCAAAAATGTCACACAGCAGTCTCCAGCTGAAGATTTAATGGCATCTAAATTGAAGCCAGTAGCATTTTGTTTTGCAAGGTGGCAATGTAAACATGTTTGTTTATAAGCCTGCTGCTCTGCAGGTCTGATGTGGCAAAGCGTCAGCAGAGGATGACAAAGTGGAACCAGTTTCTGATGCCTCCAGCCCCTGCCAAATCCTTCCTGGTCTGATACTGAAGGACAGATTCAGAACCTGCCCCCATTTTGCTTGTTTAGATAATCTGTTAATTACTCTTCCTGCTTATTACTTTACAGAGTCCAAGCTCAAGAGATTTGATTGCATGGAGAAACCTCCCATTGACCTCGAAGCATTTGTAGGACAAGCTTTTGAACAGATCCAAAAGTCATTAACCTATATGGATTGAACTTCTTGCTTTGCTTTAATGAACAAAGCATGGCAAGGTGTTTATAACACATAATTAGTAAAGACAAGCTGGCTTCTCCAGATTAAATACTAACTGAAGGCCAGATCGTAAACTAAACTCATTAACGCTCTTTAGATTTGCATTACCTCACAAGCTAGCTCTGGTACAAATTTTGGCTTCAGATTCAAACCAGGCTGACACAGCTTAGGGGAAATTGGCATTTGTGTCATTATTTCCCATTCACCATTTTACCTTACAGAGAGAACAGGACAGAAAAATCTGGATTTGATTGTTTCTGGCCTGGCCGAAAGGCTGGAGAAGGGAAGCTTTGCCTCACATGTGATTCACTGTCCAGTTTCCAGTGGACAGATACGAATATGATGAGTTTTTCAGTTACACAGAGCAAGTCAGAACTTGCTAGCTATTTGCTGCTGAGAATCAAGATTTTTTAAAAAAAGTTTATTGATAAAAATTGTGTCTAGAAATGTGCCATTTTTGTACATATGTGTTTGTTAGTGTGTGTGTATATGTTCATGTGCATGCATTTGAAATTTTCTTTTAGAAAGCAAGAAAACAAGGAATGATGAATGGAAAAGTTTCTTTCTGGTTCTGCTTTCTTCATGTTAGTATGTTGGGAAAAACAAAACAAAATAAATCCACAAAAAGTTAGAAGATGTAGGTTAAAAGTGGAAATACTTTGGATATTATTTTAAATTTTTTGGTTGGAGAGTATCAGTTTTACTGGGGGGAAAAAAAGAAAAAGAAAAATCATCCACAGACTTTTCCCATTGCACTGTTTCTCTTTCCCCATCTCTGCTTTTAATGTATCAATTAATTTTCTTTAGAATTCTACTCATCTGAAGACATAGGGAAATATCAGCTTTGATCTTTGGGGCTTATAGGAGCCCCGAATGACAGGCAACAGCCTCACTGAAATTCACAATTCTTTTATCCATCATCAACCCTAGACTGCTGGAAGCAAAGAAATCCAGTCCATATAAAACTCATGCAAAAGAACACTGTATTTTCCATCAAATTTAAAATATTGAGACAATGTAGGACTTTAAGGTAAGGAGCTCTTATGTAATTGCTACACTAAAAAAAGTATACATTTCATATACATATCACAATATTGTATATTAAAAAGAAATTAAATATCAACAAAACAGACTTCTGAAGCACGTATGTTTTTATCAAAATTGAAGGAATCCTGCTGCAGTGGTGTTTCCGTTTTAAGCAAGTCTTCCCCAAAGGCTTGCCTGAAATGTGTGCCGTCCCTCCGAGTGCCCAGCTCGCCCTGCTGTTCCAGATCATTAGCGTGATCCCCACTGACACACCGTATGGTGGTGAATGGCTCCACTCCGAGCCAGGAGCAATACCAAGCTGTTAACGACGCCCTCAGCCCAAAACATGTATTTTAATGAATACGGTGGGAACTTTCAGTTCTCAGTACGCAGACATCGCTAGCAAACAAACACTCAAAGTTGCGTTTTGCTGCTGTACCCCAGAGAGACACGTACACATTCACACATACATATTCAAAGACTAACCCCTGTTGAAGTGGGAATATGTTTTGCTTTATTCTGCAAACTCAGAGTGGCTGCAGAAAGCCACCTGAAGAGGTCAGGGTAGCTTAGGAGAGAGACTACAAGCAGAGCTGACAACATGTAGTGGGGAGAGGGAGAAATCTTTTTTTGCTGTATTCTGGCTTTGATGTTTTAATATTTAATATTATTTTAAGGAAGCCTGAAATGGGAGGGAAGCCTTTTGTAAATATTTTTAGGCCACTGAGTCATCTGAGTTCCCTACTGCTAGGTCAAATGGTGTGGAAACCCTGTAGCAGCACAAACTTGCAGCATATTAAGCAAGAGTAATATAAGCACATTCTTTCTTCTCACTGCTCGCTCTTATTTTATTTTTTTATTTTAATTTCAACTATGAATGGACCACAGATCAATAGCCAGCAGTTAAACACTTAATGAAGGAACACAGATAGATCCCATGAACTATTAATGGACATCTGCACAGAGGGCTGGCCTCTCCAAAAACCTTGAGGATCAACATTATGAAATCCCACTATTAAGGCCGGATAGTCAAGACACATATGGCTTTATTGAAGCAACCAGCTACACAGCAAATTTTCCAGAGTGGTAGTCACCCAAAAGGGACAGAAAAAGAACAACTGCAAATTCACTTTTTATTATGGCAAGGGGAACCTGGCTTTGTAATTCCCCACTGCCATATTCTCCTGCAGCTGAAAGGAACAAATAATTCTGAGGATTAAATGATCATGAAGATGCTACTCCTTCAAAGCAAAACAAGCCCAGTAAAATGGATGCATCTTGTGGTATCTGAGCTGTTGTGCCCCACAGCCAGAAGTTTTGGTTAAAGTAATCTGTAAGAAAATAACGCAGATAACTCTTTTCCCTTCACTGATGCTGAGATATGAGGCGCACATGAGAAGACAGGAATTCAGAGGAATCAGATTGCTTATGGGCAGCGTAGAGTGCCTTTAAAACAAGAGATTAGGGGACCTCTTATCAACTGCTGAAAGCAACTCAGGAAACAAAGGCAGTTAAAGGAGTTTATCCTCCAAGCAGGCAAAAGCAAATGAAAAGCAGTTTCCAGACAAGATGAGCATATAGATGGGTCCTGTCCTCCCTGAGCGAGCTGAGCAGAAAAAAAGCTATTTTATTTGTATCAGGCATATTTATTTTCTCAGATGTTGCTGAAATACACATCTGCTCTCTTCAATAGGAACAATATCAGTAACTGTTTGGGTTTTATCATTTTCCTGTTTCTCATGGCATAATCCCCAGGGATCACAATGTTTTTCAGGATACAAACCCACAGAAAAACATACTTTCAGTGGTATACCTTGAACAGACACAAAGACTTTGGTTTTCCCGGCTCCTTCAAACAGCACTGTCACATTGACTGTTCATCAGGCACAAGAGAAATCCAATGTTTTATGACAGTGTCCACACTAACCAAAACTGACGTACAAGAGAAGCTGCTCTCCAGTTGTGAAATTATCATGTGCAGCTTGATAACAAAGCTTTGCTTCCAAAAGCATATGATGCTAGTAGGGAACAGTGCTTGTCTTTGCCAAGAAATGTTTTGTTTGTTAAACAAAATACAGTGGGTATTTTATACAGCTTCTGGTGAAACGGTGTGCTAATAGTTGTCTTAGGACTGGTTTACTTTTTAATGCTTCTCAAGTTGCCTAACATGCTGAAAAAAGATGCATTCAGAGACTACTCTCCACATGAACATTCAAGTCTCTTTTAAAATCAAATATTCCTGAGATTTCTCAACTGAAGATAAAAGATTGGAAAGTAAAGGAGCAAGAAAAGATTTCCTGATAGGACAAAGACAGACAGCCGTGTCTTCCTGCCATTGTGGGTCGAACTCTGATGTCAATGTCCTTAAGAGTCAACTTTTGTTATTTATTTGTATTAGAGGCTTATTTAGAGATAAAGAGAAGAAATAGAAGGAAGCATTAAATGTTGAAAATTAAGTTAACATATATTTAACTGTAAGTGAAAATTTCTAGGGATGTGTTTCACAAGATGCTCCATGCATGACGACTATTATTTCCCAGGAAAGGTTTAGGTGGGCACTAGGTTAAAAATAATAACCATAATAGAGATAGTAGGATTCAAGAAACAGTGGATACATCTTTACACTGAGTTTTTCACAGTGCATGAGAGAGGCCAGTAGCTGTGAAGAGCCTATAGGTGGAGAAAGACAGCAGATTTGTGATGAGAAGCAACCCAGTTTCTATTCACTGTTGATTTCTTGCCTGAGACACATCAGTCTTTCAGTTTGACTACTCTTGAGTTTTGCTCCCTCTTCCCATGCCCTTCAGCCACCAACCCAAGCACTCCCATTTTTCAGCCATGTCTCTCACCTCTTCTTGGCCACCTTCCCCATAACCCCCTTTGCAGCAGTCACCACCAGGATATGCTCTGCTCTCTCAAGCAAACCAAGACGACATGACTTGCCCCAAGTCACTCAACAGACCTCAGCACCATAGAGGGTTCATCCAGATCCCTACATGACAGGTGCCAGGGCAGGTAAGGGCAGTCTGTGTCTAACAGGGGCCACTCAGCAGGATCCCACTTACTCATGCAGCAATAGCACTGCCTCTGGGAGAAACCACATGCTGGTTTTCCCAGTCTCTGCACACACCAGATAACTTTTTACCACAGAAGAAGTTGCTCTTCTGTGTCGGTAATCAAGTCAGGTTTAAAAACAATAAGGAAAAAGAAGGCTTATTGGGATTTGCACACAACAGCCACAAAAATCAGTGAAAGACAGGTTGGTTTTGTTCACTGTACTTCATGTTAGGGTGTTATTGCAAGTAGGGAATAACCTTCAAAATTCTGGTAAGCAGAAGTGGGAATAATGTCACCAAACACCAGAGGTCGATATGTAGACATTTGTCTGAACTTTTCCAAGATCCATTTATAGTTAATAGACAAATAAATCTCCTGAGGCACGCTCTTACCCACAGATATTTCTAAGAGGCCAGATGAAGCTGTGCAAGAGTCCGGAGAAACCATTATTTTATTGCATTGACTACCAATGAGTCTGGGGAGACTAGCTCAGATGGAGATATCTGTACTGTGAACACACACAATTAAGAGAGTGAAGACTTTCTCCCACTCATGTCTTTTTTTTTTTTTTTTTTGAACACTTCCTGGGATCACATCTTAGACTTTAGATATTCAGAATTTTCAACCACCTGAACTTAGAAGGCAAGCTACAGAATCAACTTCTACCCCCAAAACCTACTCTGGATGGTTCAGGAACATGGTGCTTTGACTTCTTCCTTTGATCCAGTCACAGAAAGTAAGCAGAGAGAGACTTCTGTGCTTTTTATGTCGTGACACTCCAACAGTTATGTATGGATGTGGAAATAAACAGCTATGGATTTTATTTTTAGAGCTTTCCCTTTCATAGTCTACTAACATTTGGTCATATTTCTCACACACAATCACGCGTTTTTGTATCCTACACATACACACACACATATATATACACACACACCAAAAACCTTTTCACAGAGCAAGGAAGTTGAAATTCTAGTCTATTTAAAATTAAACTGAGTGTGGCTTCAAGTTCTACAAATCAAAGCCGTGGCAGCTTGTAACCACTGTCCCATTTAATGAGTTAATATCTGTACAGAGTTTTGAACATCTCAGACATTGTATAAATTGTGGGTATTATTATGAATTTATCTGATTTCATGACAAGCTGTACATTTCACAGTTTTCAGTTTTGATGCATCTCTAACGTCTTATCTGAATTTAAAAGGTTTCCAGAGAAAGTGATCCTAAAAAAACTTTCTTATCATGGATGAAATTTATCCTAGGAAAGAAAACAAGAAGAGAAAACCAACCCAAGTCAGCAGTTCTGTTCTGTTAAAGAAACAGCTAATACCACCTCTCTGAGCTGTGCTGATAAAAAGATTTTCTTGCCATTACACGTGCAATATATATGCAATTTTCTTGCATACCTAATTGTAAGAAATTTATTATATTTACCAGTGTAGATATAACCAAGTATTTCAAGTATATTCCTTTCCAATATGTCAGAGTGCCCCAAAGAAACCTCCAGATCCTGCAGCAAGCCAGCAGCTGTAACATCAGGTTATAGGATGATGTCTGGACTGACCTTTGCAGGTGATCTTTTGATCAGATGGGCACCCCAGGGATCTGGCCATTACTTTTATCCACACTTCCCATCGTCAGAGCTGGTCACCAGATCACAGGTCAGACTGACCAGTTGTGTCTCTTGCTCCCAAAGAAACAAACTGGACTACAAACACACACGGTAGTATGAGGTAAGAATTCATTATGCAAGTCCTAATCTGAAGTGAATAAGATGTGACTGGTCAACATGATGGCAAAAATAGCATTCATATCACCAATGAAAAAAGAAATTGATCCAGCAAATACTGATGTGTTGAGGACTACAAATTTCATCATGTTGCACGATTCTTGCAGTTTCTCATTGCAGTACTCTTGCACATAGGGAAGAAGTGTTTTGATACAGAGAGAAAATATCTTTGCGTTGAATATTCCCCATGTCTTGGGATTCCTGCATTAGCATTTCAGAACGGTGTACCCAAACTCCAAACATCAACCAAAAAAGTATACTCAAATTAGTTTTATAGCAATTTTTTAAGCAAACTTTCATTTTCTGCTGATCTCTGTAAATAAATAAATGAATAAATGTTGATGGTCCTTGCTAATCTGGCAGTCTATTCCAGCCTTTGATCTGCATGGATGAAAGATGATCAGAAAAGCATACAATGTATGTCAAAGTCTGACACTGATCGTCTTTACCTTGGCTCCTTCATTTACAAGATTATGTTTACATGGCAACCTTGATGAAGCAGCATTAAATAAGATCAGCCACTAGAGTCTCTCAGAATGCCATGACAGTACATTTTTGTGAAGATATGACTCAGAATATAAAGAAGCAAAAAACATATTGAAACTCATTCTGAAAATATGTTCTGGAGTTATTTACTTCCTAGTTAAGGCTAAGGATAGACGGAAAGATGGAAAGACTTTTTTTAATCTTCCAGTCTTGGAATGTAGTTTGTTAAGTATTCATCAGTGGCTATACATTCATATTGCATCTCCTCACTGAGCTAGGGGAATCGATTTCTAAAGAAGTGGCAGAGCTCATACAAGTTCTTAGCCCCAGGCTAGCTCGCTGATTTTGGGGAGATAGGAATATGATGCTCCCATGCTTCAAGAATTCCACTGCAATCCACCCTGCCCCAAGACTAGGACAGCACTGGCAAGGAACAAAAGATTTTTCTTTTCATTCTTCCTTACCCCACTGAAGAAATAACAAAGTTGAAGAGACAGGCCAAGACCTCCATTGACTCCAAAAGCTCTACAACTTTAAAATCTGGAAACTGAACAAGATGCATTTTCTCAAAGGTAAGATGAGGCTGTGGCTCTATTTTAGCAGAAAGGAAACTGCCACAGAACTTTCTATCTCTTCTGTGACAGAGTCCTCCAGCTCCAGTATTCTCTGGCCCATAGAAGAGTAGCATCAAATTCAGACCTCCTCCCCAGGTACACCACCACCCCCTTTCAGTCTTCTTTCCTCCTCATTTCACAGAGCAAAATCAACAGGATGTACCTGAATCATTAAGACCTCCTATTTCCAGGGAAGAAATCTGCAAAGACACACACACTTTTCCAGATTTCCCACTCATTACTGTGATCCCTGTTATTAAAGTTACTGAAGCTTTGCTGCCATGTCCTAGTTTATTCTTTGATATTCCAAGTTCAATTTAAACTGGGGACACAGTAAAATTGCAACTCCAGATAAATCTCTCCAACTTGACTTTGCCTCGGCACCTGGCAAATCAGGTGGCTGTTTCTATATTTTGATCCTTTGAAGTCACAATTCAGTCCATCACTTTAGCTCCAAGTTAGAGATGCAGCTAATAGATGTCACACACAAACAGTTACAGTGGCATTTCCTCTACTGCAATGACACTTTCAAAAGGGCAGAGGTTGTGGTTGCACAGAACTTAATTATTTCAGGTCCTGTCCCAAGATTGCATAACGAACTGTACTAGAAACAGAGGACTGCAAGAAACTCTTCTCCTCCAGTTTCACACTCTGTCTCACATTATAATTCTCCCACACAAATTGAGAGCCACATGGATGTTTTTCATTAAAAAAAATAAAAGATTTTTTTCCTTTTCCTTCAAATCACCATCAGAGTAAGACAATAAGACATAAACCAAGTAGGAGACTGAAAAAACCAACACAGAAACAGTGAGTTACACTATTTACTGGGATACTGATACATACACAGCTATTACTGGAAAATGCATAATACAAAGCCCTAATTTAAACAGAATTGTAGCTATTGCTGGGGTGGAACTAAGTGGCAAAGTAAAGAGTAGAAGTAGAGTTCAGTGCTATGAAGACATATCACTGAAACTGAAGGGGAAAGAACAATTAGGTTCTTCCATTACCACAAACGGAAAAGTCTAGTTTGGGAAGAAGATAGTGGAGGGAGATTATCATAGTTGGAGGTAGGCAGAGATGCAGTTTTACATTTGTCTCTCAGATAAACACAATTTCCTGCAGAGGCCTCCAGTTCTGCAGGCTAATATCTTAGTTGAGCAATCAGCTTGAGAGAAAAGAAACAACCTCTGAATCACCTAGATTTTCCCTTCAGTTCCTCCATTACAAGGAACAGACTGCTTCTGACTCAACTTGAACATGTGAGAAGGGGTAAGAACACAGCATGAGCAATTAGAGCTACAGAACCTAAACTTTTATGGTCCGCCTCTTTGCTATAGCAAAGATAAGATCTGAAGGCTCAGAGGATAACTTAGTCTTTTTGTTGAGGATGAAAATAATTTTCTTGCCTGACATAATTCTTCACACAAGGCCAATCTAAATATACCATTTTATTACCGTATCATTTATGTTTCTGAAGGAATCAGAAAGCTTACCTACCTGGAAATGATATATCCCAGTTTCAGAGTTGGAACTGATAAAACTTAAAGGGGAAAAAATCCACACAAAAATAACCACACAAGAAACTCTGAGAAGAATCTCATGAATTTGCCACCAGCTGCTGTATTAACCCCCCACTATCCTCTCTGCAATGCACAGGCCTCTAACACAGGCACAGGAGACACAAATTGCAGTACTCTGACCCCTATAGACTTCAATCAATACAATCACATGTGATCTGAAAATTAAATCTCTGAGGTTTTCATGCATGTGAATGAGAGTACAAATTCCAGTTCTATTGACAAGACTATAATCCTGTTGCACAAGTGTATCACTTCAGCTGAAACAATATTAATATTGACATTTGACAATGGATACATCATTGGGAGGGGGAATAGGACACGAGTTAAAATGGAGCAAATCTAATAACCAAACCAATAATGCTGTAGCACTGGGTTTCATTCTGTTATAAGCCCTGTACATGATCCTTTGTTTTCCATGCTACTGAAATATTTTAGAGCATTTTTCTTGCAACATCGAAATGTAAAGAAATTTTAAATAGCATGAAAGGCTACAAACCTAATCAAACATAGTTTATGCTGTAAATCCACCCAATCATTCTCTTAGGGTAATACTGAGCATCAATCAAAGTTATAGTATTCATTTATGACTTACTGTATCCAGTTCTTGAAGGCATGTTGTTTCTCTGTTCCAAAGAGCTACTTTCATATAGAAAGAACTGTTTGTAGCATCAACTAGAGTAAGTTCACCTAAGGACATGCTTTGCCTATGGCTCTCAGTGGTCTATATGGGAGTCTCAACTTCACTGGAGTATGAAAACAACAAGAGTTGCTTGGCTGTTCTATAGGGATCATTTCTAAAGCCCAATAACAGAGGAAAAAGAAAAAGAAATCAAGCTGGAGTAGCCCATCTTAAAAGCAGAGTTGGATGATGTTGAGAAAGTGGAAAGTATCTTCTGCTGTTACTTAAATCATTATCATGATCAGAGATAAACCTCAGAGAGAAAAGATCCACACTGTGGGCTGAGCAGTTGTAAGAAGCACTTAAATCAAGGGATAATGTTTGAATCAATCTTCATCTTTCTCTGGCTGCTACTGACACCTCTGACAAGCCTGGATTGATCTTTTCGCTTCTTGCTCATCATACACAACTCGTGGCACCTGGGTGAGAAGAAACCCTAGGTCAGAAGCTCATGTAACCAGGCCTTCAACATACAGGGATGGAGTCAGGGAATAAAACCCAGGAACCTTGCATTATGAGGGCAACGCGCCTGTAACTTCTGTCATTCAGATTCAGCCTTGTGAAAAGTGTCCAGCAACGTGAAAGGTGAAATGATATGATGACCAAGCAGATTCAGCCAACTCATTAGGCAATGCTCCACAGACCCTTTAAAAAAACCAACCAAACCAACCCACAACTTAATTTTCCACATTAAAAATGAATTAACACATCACAGGAGCACATCCTCTAAAGCCCTGACATTAGTATGCATTTTAATAGCTAATTAAAACACTTTCACCTCTTACAATTGCCAGTAAATCCCAGACAGGACCTTCTTCTTGAGCTCAAAGCCAAGAAAGAAGATAAAAGAAGGAAATGAAAGTGTGCCACTATTGCAACTGTGGACAAGAGGCAGAAGTACAGATTTTCATGTTACCTTTTACTAAGGACTCACTATGGGGATCTAACATTAATTTCAGTCCAGCAGTCTTTCAGAAGAGCTGTTTCTCTTTCTGTTCTGGATTTTTGGGTGTCACACTCAGTCACACTAACTTTTTATGTAATTATTTTCAGAAACAAAGGCAGAAATTCAGATATGCTCAGCTTTTGCAGCTCCCATTGTCATTAACTGCACTGCAACAAGACAGCACATTCAGAAGTAGATTAAAAAAAAAAAAAAAAAGAAAGAAAAGCCATTTCTGCTTCCTCTCACAGCACTGTCTGACAGACCTTACGATATTGTTGGGTGATGGTGACAGTTACTCATATCCCAAGAAGGTCTGAAGATCTATACAGGTATCCATCTGCATCAGCTTTGTGGAAATTCCTCTAGGAAATCTGTATGCACATATTTCAATTCCCAAAAGAGGGGAGCAAAGAATATGATGTTTACAGAGTCTACAATGAGAGTTTATTTTGACTTTTATCACTAAAGCTCTGTAGTCTATTTTCCCCATGCAAAGGAACATAGAGCAAATATAACACCAAAGGTTTTACAGAGGAGTTCCTATGATTTGACAGAACTATTGCAGTTGGGTTGCCTGCAGATTCACATCTTGAAAGGAATATCTTGTGTTCTCTGTGGCTGCTTGTACTATCTAAAGAGGTAAAAAAATTGATGGATTTAATATATCCTTTCTTACATCATCATCTGATCAAAACCGGCCCATGAGTTCAAAGGTAAGCAGGAACACACATGTGCTGTGCTAACAAATCTAGTTTCCTTAGCTGGAAAGGAGCTGATTCTATACCAAAGGCAGTATATAGGAGACTGATGTGTTCTGGAGTTTTCACATGTGAACCTTAGCCCAAGGCACTTGTATACATCAGGCTTGGAACTGCTGCACTGAACTGATTCTTTTTTTTTTTTTTTTTTTTTCTGAAGAAAATGAATTCACAGGCTAACATCTGCAGCAAAGAAAGGCAGATTTCCTAAGAATCACAGTTGTATACACCCATGCAGAGAGGGCATAGGACACAACACATAGTGAGGGAAAAGCACACATAGACCACTGGTCTGTAGCTGGCAAAAGGCATCATTGATCTGACAGCATTTAGTTCTATATCAGGCTCAGACAAAACCAGATTTCAGGTGGGAGAGACAGGGTTTGAATTTTCATCAAGCCAATTAGCCTTGCCTGCCTCTGCCTTATACTCAGATAAACACTCTTTTCAAGAGTGATAATATATATAATAGAAGAGAGAGCCAGTACTAGAATCTGTTCATGCCTTACACTGAAGAGAAAATTTAGCCTGTAAATCAGTGCTGTGGTACTGCAGGAAAGGATAGAGTTGAAGAAGAAGATGGAGAACTTCAGATACTTTGAGCAAGAGTATGGAGAGAGATCCTAAAGTCCTGGTACAGATGCTTTATTACTCTCTGGAGCCAGTGTTGAGTTTTCTGCAGCTCCTTCTGTTTCCAACCAGTTAAAAGACTGAAGAAGACATCAAACATTCCATGAATTGGGGAACTCTGCTCTTTGTGTCCTACTTCCAAACTGGCAGTATTGAAGACACAATCTCCAGGCAGGTGCAGTGATGGGAAATGCTGGAAATTCTGCCTATATTTGTAAAATGCAAACCCACTTGCCTTCAAATGCTTTCTTTGGAACTTCATTATTACCAGAAACTTAAAAAAAAAAAAAAATAAAAACCCCAAAACCCCAAATATTTATTTTGGGGATCCCACCCATGTTTGGGGGAGAGAGACCAAAAATTAAATTCCCCTTCACAACACATTTCTGCAGATGTGTTTTTTATGATGAACCAAGAAAAAAACAGCAATACCCCAGCCACAGGGTCGCATTGTGGAATTCCTGGGGAACTGCTTTCTCCCTAGGGAGAGGGGCTTTTCCATTTCAGTAAGGTCATGGAAGAATTAATACAGCTAAACATAAACACTTAGAATAAAAAAAAAACAAAAGAGGCAGTTCCTTCTCCTGGTATAATGCTGCGTCTCCACGAGAGGTCTCTGCAGACACGGCCACGCCAGCGCTGCCGAGCCCCAGCATGGGTGGGCGAGCAATGGGTGGCTTCACTGCTAAGCCAGGTTCGATGAAAGCAAATTAAAGAAGAGGGCAGAAGCACAAAGACGCGTTACATGCTCTTGTACCCAGCCTGGGAGAGTGCCAGGTAGGAGCTGCTCCCTCCCAGTGCTGGTGTAGTACAGGGCTGAGCTATAAACCTTACCTGCCGGTGAGGTGACTTCAGCAGTAGCACAGCTTGTGCTCCGTGCTGCTCTGAAAGCTGCTTCCTTGGCCAAGCACATGCTGTGCCAACACCAGGATATAAACCCACATAACTGCACACAGCTGTGGCAGATAGTGATTTTTTGCCCTTTTCCTCACTCCAATCACTTTCAATACAGGCAGAGTGAAAGTAGCAGCTTTCTATGACTTTTTAACTCTTTTGAGTAGCCCTGGTGTTCCTGTTCCTTTCTTGATACTTCCTCTTACCACTAGTTTGCCAATGCATGACACCAAGCTGCTTTTTTGATAAGACAGCCTAATTTGATCATCATCTTGAAGAATGTTTTACTTTTTCTAAATTTCGAACAATTAACACTACAGGCATTGTGTTCATGCTCTTCATGTTTCTCTGCCTGTGCACCTGCACGCACAGAAGCACTCTCATTTAACTGTCAGAAAATGAGTCATTTTCTATAACATAAATATAAAAAATACAGCAAATAGAGTCAAAAGAGACCTCAGGATGGTTACCTCACCCACCAAGCTTCATGAAGTAAGAATCAACTCTATGTAATGCATTTTTTTTTATAATTATCAGTGCAGATCTTTAATACTTGTAATGATGGATATTTACAGCCTTCCCAGGGAACTGATTTCCATCCTTCCTATTAGAACAAGGTCTCCTGGTTTCTCACCTGTGGCTACTCTGATACCTTTTAAACCCGTGTGTCCTTGTACACATGACCACCATGTACACATGGCCACCTAAAAAAAGCTCAATCCCTTTGACCACATGGCTAAGGACATGCTTTGCTCTTCCCTAACCACTGAACTCCTCTCACACCAAAAGGACTCCTGTTGTATCAAAGACCAGTCTGTCCTGTGCCTCTTTACTCACTGTAATGGCCAACTTCTCACTTTAAAAGCAGGTATTTTGTGTATGTGTATATATATATAAAATATGTATATTTTGAATGTATTCACTTTAATAAAAGACTTGTGTCTTCAGTATGAAACTGGCATATAAGTGGTACAGGCACTTAGACCTCTCTTGCCTGACTAAATTTTCCAACCAATTTCAGCTTATTTCATACCTTGAAAAACTGCACTGAAACATGAAAACCAGAGAAGCATTTTCCATTATTTTGGTTTAAACATAGCTGAGTTTAGGGAAAAACTGGAGTCTTTCTCCTCATCCCAATCAGAAAATCAGATCTCTGTACACAGAGAGAGGCTAAAAATCTATGTCCTGGATTCAAATATTCCCAAATGATGCCTAATCCCAGGCCTCAAACATAGATGTTTTCTGTGGTACAGAATGCATCTTTAGAGCATGCATGCTTTCCTGAGCACGGATGGAAAACCTCAGAGTTTAATGCTCTTCTTTGCATGTTCATATTTTGATATAGAAAGCTGATTAGATAGAGGTGAAAAGTTATTTGATGCTTTCTTAATCCAATCAATATTACAGGTCTCCTTATCTCTTTAGTGAGTCACTGGTCTGAAAAACTATCTTAATGTGCAAGACTCATCCCACCTGCTCAGCTAAAGTAAAAGGCATCGCAAACCCTGGCAGCACTGAACCTGAATTTTCAAGGTCTGAAACAGTTTCTGGTTCAGCAAACTCCAGTTTCCTTGGTTCCCAGTAAGAGTGAGCCTTCAGGGCCTCACAGAAAAAAAACAAAACAAAACAAAAAACCCCACCCAAACTCAAAAAACTACAAAAAGTAATCAAACAAACACTTTCCTGCTTCACTGAATTTCTATCCTATGAAGCATTAACCATTTATAATGTATACAGCCTTCCCCTGAAGACAACCAGAGCGTTTTGCAAGCATTTTATGCAAGACTCAGATATAACAGTGCTGAATTCCATGTTTATAAAGCTTGACAACAATTTGCTCCAGATTTTACAACAAACTCTCTGTGTGTATAAGTACAAGGAGTTTGAGGTACATATTTTCCCACGTGGCTTTCACTTACAGGGCAGGAGAGGCAATGTATTCATATTGCCTGTGAAAAGGTCTCATCTCAGTGTGGGCTTCCACACCAGGCAAGACATCCATCTCCTGCATCTATGTTTGAATATGGCATTCTAGCTATTTCTTGGGTTTTGTAAGAAAAGAAGATAAAAAACAACTCACGGAACCAGGACATGGAATCAAACTCTAAAAATATCCCAGAAAAAAATAAAAGCAGACATGTCCCTCTTATCTTTTTCCATCAATTTTTGTATGTTTCTTGTGCGCATCATAATAGTGTATTCTATTTTGGCTTTGCTTTGGTTGATGTTGCATACCAACACTGCTCCAGCACACTGCATGACTGAGTAGGAGCCACCTTTCTCAGGAGACCTAAGATAGCTGCATGGCTACATCAAACTGCAATTCCGTAAAGCCAGGAGTGGAAGCAGGGAAACGGTCACCAAGAGAAATCTGGCATGTGATGGATATCTCATAGCACCGCTGAAGGTCTGTCATGTAGTGAAGTATGGTCAAGTTGATCTAGCATAACAACTACCCATGGTAACTTGTATTATTCATATTCTTTACTTCCGAGGATAAAAGCATGTTTAACAAGTCGGTTTAAACCCACGTTTTTGGAAACTTACAACCACTTCTGAGTAATGGATCTCTATTAGACCCCTGTGGGGCTTTATGGAAAGAGATGCTTTCTGGTTCATTTCTGTCCTTTAAAGAAGGTTGCAGAAAGATTTCTAGAAAATAACATCAGAAAGAAAGTACATAAACTAAATCAAAACACACAGACCCATTCAGTGAGATAGGCATTGAAACACTTTCCGGTCCCAAGTATCCCTCACTGGGGACTTTGTGCTCTTTCTCTTCCAGTTTGCAGGTGAGTAAATGCTGCTGAACTAGTCCACATGGATTTTAGTTCTATCTATATAATCCAAGGGGCTCAGAATCAGTAGTGACAGGGGCTAATTGTGGTACTTGAACAGAAGAATCTTAATTGAAATAAATCAATGGCAGTAAGGATGGTAGGAAGAAAGAGCTGATGCAAGAGATTTAAAATGGAAAAGAAGAAACTGAATTAGTCTTTTAAAGTTTCCAGAGAGTCTGTGACTGGTTGAGAGCAGAACGGTTTTTCACAAGGGAAAACCAAAACAAAACCAGAAAACCACCACCACATGCAACTGCTCTGTTTTATGTTGCTTGGAGCCATTGCCACAAGCACTTTGCAGACATGAAACTGAGATGGGTTGCAGTGGTTATGACTGTCTGGCTCAAAAATTCAAGGAGATATCTAAACCCTGAGAGAACTGGAATACAGAAGACAAAGACTAATTAGGAATACGTATTGCAGCTCTGTTTTCCTTGAGCGGTGCGATCTCTGGACAGATGGTCATCTGAGCCGCCCTGGGTCCCTAATGTTCCAGGATTTAGAAATGTCTCTCTTAAATTCTTTTTTTCCTTTTCATCCATAATAAGCCTAGTAGAACTGGTCAAAATATTTCCAACTCAGTTATCTCTCATCAAAACTCAAATGTGGTCATAAGAACTGTTTGATCTTAATTTCTTCCCCATCTCGTAAAAGCTTGGGTGGAAAAGTTCTGGAACAAATTACTAGCTGACAGCAGAACGTTAAGTTTCATCCTTGTTTCTGCTGCACCAAATGACGTACAGTCTACTTTCCAGTATTTTCGTTGGCCAGCTTTGTCACTCACTGCTACACAGGTACAGTCTCTTGTGTGAGTGAATCTATAAGGATTTATGATGGCTTCATGTGGACAGCAGTGGTAGAAAGTAAATAGATGCTATCATCTGTTGTTGTCATAGAAGGGTCAGAGCTGGAGACCAGAGCAACTCAGGCACCAGAAGCTAATCATCAGCTATCCATCCTCCCACCCTGGAAACTCATTTATCCTTCAGAATTGGAAATGACCAAATCAAATTAGGGAAGATCAGCTGGCAACATGAAATTTGTCTCTCCCACTTAGACTCCATTTAATCTCAGTCCATGGTTTGCCTTGTTTTCTTTCTTGTTTTATTCATGTCCCTCCCTTCTTGTCTGTCTCTTTCTGAAACAACACTGCATGTTACTCTGACAGATGTTTTTATTGTCATGTATCCTCCTTGTTTATTGACACATGGCTACACAGCTATTAGAAAGGAATTAGAGGATTAATTACACCAAAGTCTGCTCCTGAACACAGCATTAAAGACTATTGCCAGAGCTGAGGTCAGAAAAACAGCGGAAGGAAATTCAAGAGGGTTTCATCTTTCTCTACAGCATCAGGATCAGCCGTGTGAAGCAGTATATTCCCCTTTTTAGGAGGGATGATAGTGAGGGTTGATCACTTCTGAGGGTCAGACTTAAAGGTTCTTCCCCTCAAGAAACATCAATTAACTTCACCACCAGATTCCCTAGGCTGGGTTTCACTCTTCCACTCATCATTAATGGGTTTGTTGTGTGGAATGTAACAAGGTCACCTGGCCACGGAGGAGAGAGGTCTTTCCCAGCCTTGCTCCCATGTTAATTTTCTGTTTATATTTTGTCCAAACTCAGAAGTAACAGCTAGAATCAGCTGACATTGGGGAGGTCCATTTGGAAAACAAATTCAGAACTGTATCACTACTGGCTTGGAAAGTTATAAAATCTGATCTGGGGAACTACTGAACTTTATTCCATTTTTTTCTCATCTTCCTCTACAACACTGAATGTTCTTTTGGTGCAAGAAGAACGTTTCTGCCATTAAACTCTCATCAGCCAGCATATAGTTTTTTAGAAAAACATGACTTATCAATATGTTAGCAGCTAGACTGAAGTTTTATTTTGCCTGACCCAAATTTGACCATGATATTTTTTTCCCATATATATCTGCATAATATAGCCCCACAAAAATAACTCAGTTATCTTTCACTTTTAATACCACTTCTTGGAAATACAGAGGTCAACAATTAATAAGCTCATTAAAATTTACAAGCTGCTTTGATTAATATTCCTTGTCTAGTTCCTTGAGAAATGTACTGTATCTTCCAGGCTAATGAAGACAAGGCAGAGTTATTTAGGTGTTTGTTAACAAAGCTGATTTGCATATAATTAACTGAAAAGATCCCTGTATTTACAACACAAACTCTGCCAATCTCTTTTGCTAGAGTGTTTTATGTAAACAGACTAGCTCCATGCCGAATTAACAAAACAAGTTATGTTATTTCAAAACTAAATTAACTCAAAGGGACACAATTTTGGAGGCCATAACTGATAAAAACTAAAGTACACATTAGAAAATAAAGTGTGCCTTCTTTCAAATGCTGTTTCTTCAGTCGTGTGGATCTTTCTGTTGTATACTCTCATTCTTTTAATCAATTAGATTAGTTTTAGACATTTAAACAAAGAAAGACTTTGTCACATTGGATTGCTCTTTCTTCTGACCTACTTAGGGGAAAAATGACTATTATTTTAGCAAAGCCATGCTTTTGCAGAAATGTCTTCTATAAAGTAACCTATCTGTTACATACCCTGAACCTTTGTATATGAAAGGTTCTATAAAATAACTAGTACATGCAACCTGCAGGGTGACCAGATATTCATTTAAATTATATTCCAATTCAGACAAAAATAAAGGCATGGGCCTTTTGTCATTCACTTCCCATTTTGTAAGCTTTTCAGCAAATGGGTCATTATGATTCTGAGGGACACTTGAGGGAGCATTTTAAGATTCGAGATGATCCAAAAAAAATCACCTCAAGCTAAAAGCTAACTATCCAATGAGATCTTAAAAATTAGGATCATAAAAAACTGGAGAGGGACACAAGAGCTCCTAGTTCATGACCTGGCTATTCTACAGGATCCTGTGTGACCTTGGTCATGTAATTTTTTTCCTAAGGCTAAGAAGTAATAGATGAAAAATAATTAAAAACTATAACCCTATGGAAACCTTACCTACATCAGGTTATATAAAAACTGTTTGATTTTGACAATTACATTTAACTTCCAATCTGCCTCTTCTACAATTACTCCAACTATTACTTCACCTTCCCACTTTATGGCCATTTCTCCCACTTACTTATTTATAAATCAATTAATAAAAGAAAACAAAAGACAGTACATCGCAAGCCAATTCCTGCAGGGAACAGGAAGTTTTAGGAAACTTTCCTGAAGAATTTTATCTACTCCAGAGAAAACTCAAGGAATTTGGCAAGGCACTTAGGTCCTTAAATAAATAAAACTCCATATTAAAGCAGACAGACAGCAGAGAGCAAAAGAGCTTCCAGATTTTCAAACCTTTCTCTACTTTGGTTGCTACTGTAGCAGCAGTATACAGCATGAAGAAAAAGAACTTATTAAAGAAAAGCTCATGGACACACTAGCACTTCCAGTTACGGACTCGTTTTGTCAGATGTTAAATTGTTAACACAGTCTGCCCTCTGTGGGGAAAAACAAACAATGAACAAACAAATAAAAAACCCCACCCAAATCATCAGTAATCATAAATATAGTGCTTCCAATGTTGTTTGATCAGAACTGAAGAGACAGGAATAAAAAAAAAAAACAATCCCTGAAAAAAAACCCCACAAAGGAGCTGGAGGGGAGTGGGAGCAAGGTGGAAACAGTATGCCGAGTGTGAGGAACTTCCACTCTGCTGTGCTCATTTCATCTCTTCATTTCAGAGAGGTTGTTTTCTCAACAGTCTCCATAGTTTATATGTGAGAAGCTCAACATAGCCTGTTGCTACTGCTGACAGGCCACTGGTGCATGACTGAGAAGTGACCTATTTGGAAAGCAAGAAGAGACAAGAAAACTGCAAACTAGCAATAGTTGGGGAAGCTGTCACGGTATCTCTGCTACTGGTCTAAATCATACCCAATACCCAAAGCAGATAACAGAGAAAGGTAAACTATCCACCAAAAAAGCCTGATGTGAAAAGCCTGAGTGAAAAGGCTCCACACCAAATTAAATAATTTGAAGTAAAAAAATTAGTAGCATTAGTTTTGACTTTGGAATGCCGTAAGGAAGTCAAAAGCTTCCTACGCTAAGAGGTCTGCTCCAAAATAGAGTATCCTATATAATAATTTATTATTGCTTTATTTTAAGTTTATTAAAGCTGAAATACTGCTGATCAGGCTCATTCCAAGCTAGTGTGTGAGACACTAGGTGACTAGTCCTACTGAGTTGAGCACAAAAGCTGGTGGTGTAAAAGGGACTGACCAATATAAGCAGCAGTCTTCAATTATAATTAGCAGCCAGAACATTGATTATTCCATGGTGCTAAGCATAATCCCACTGGAAAGAAATCTGAGGGACAGACTAGAGAATGGTATTAAAAGATAATTCACCATTTTCTCCTGACCTAGATCATTCTTATTTTCCCTCCTACAACTTTTTGTACAACTTTATCAGCTCATAAATACTGATCAAAAAAAAAAAAAAAAAAAAGAAAAAAAAAGAGAGAGAATAAAGAGAGATGGAACTAAAAAAAGTATTTCTCCCACTACTAGTAGATAATTCAAGTCACACACAGATGAATGGACATATATGAGCTTTATGCCAACTCTCATTTTGCTGCTTCATTATTAATAGTAGGATACTTACTCTAATCACAATCACTACTCTCTAGACAGAGTCTACGAAATACAATAAATATGAATCAAGCCATTTACAGAAATTTACTACTGGAGGTGGATGAATATTCCTAGAGAAAAAATGTCTGGCACAATAAGGCACAAACCAAGTGAGACTGATCTCAGCCTCAGCATCCTGAGTCTGAGAGAGCAAGACTGCTGTCACCAGGCTTGTTCCAGGTAAACCTGTGATAAAGATCCATTCTCTAGAATTCTTCCATACACATATTTTGTTTCTAAATCTAACTTTAATATAGGAAAATTTGTGCCACGTTAGAAAACTGCAGCAGTTCATTCAATGCTAAAAGGACAGAGCTGTGGAAAGGGTCCCAGATGTAAAAGGATCAGGCCCCAAGAACCTATCATCTCACAACCTCCTTTGCATCGACCTGAAACGTCGATGGTGTGTTTACCGGGAGTCCTCACTAAATCTAATTAAACTGATGAACAAAAGGACCCTGGAGTGTGCAGAACCATGAATGGAGCCTGCCTTTTAGGCCATTCGCTCTGCATGATTGTGTTTTCCCAAGGCTTTCAGAGAGTTCCTCTCTGGAAACAACGAAAGAGTGAAAAAAGGACTTTTCTTCCTACTGCAAGGTGAGGGAGTTAGATAATGCACCTCATTAATTACAGGGAAATCATCACCACAGCACATGAAGCCAAAGAAGAGGCCAGACTCACTTTTTTTTTTTGGTGTTATTGTTCAGCCACAGTGACATGAAAATAAGTAATAAATCAGAATCAGAGTGCACTTGATGGTTTTATTTTGCAACTCATCTTGCTATTGTGACAGGCTGACACTAATTAGCACTCGATGCACAGGGGATGGATTGCCGTGGCCAATGGATCTCATTAACTGCTGTGAAATTTTCATGGCAAGACCAAGCATGACAAAGAACAGGGACCCCAGCAAATCGCCTGTCAGCAGCTGTAAGCATCACCACAGAGCCACGGGTGCAGAGGTCAAAACGGACAAAAAGAGTCCACGTAGCCAGCTGCCTGGGTTTTCACAGATTTATTAATTTATTTTCTCGTAAAGGCAAAGAACCTGCCAAAGAGAAAAGTCCAGTGTCCTCAGTTTCTCACCGCTATTCGAGTTGAGCCAGCCCATGGAGAGGGAAATTGAGGGCACATCAAAGCCTGTGGCACTGCTCTTTCATGAACCCATGTAGCGGCAGATGAGCCATTCCAGGGGTGACCCAGTTTGTGATCACCTTGGGCACAGGGGACGGAAAGACACATTGTGGACTTTCTTCTTTGCCCAGCTGCCAATCTACATTAAGCTTCTAAGAAATTGATTCTTTGAGACTTGTCAAGCATGGTTGGAACTGCCCAGCAGCTTCATTAATAAAAAATGAAGGACGAGAGGGAAGAAGAGTTAAGAAAGATATGAAAACAACCATACCTATAAGCACTGAGTGACTGCATGAGACTCCTTTAGAAAACGGGGCTATCAGCCTGCTTTCCCTGGTGAATCTCTTCAGCTGAGCCCATCTCCTGTCCCCATACGCCCACTTCCCACAGGCACTGTCAGAAAGGTCCTGGGCACACCACTGAGGGCAGAGGACTCTATAGCTAAAGCTCTAAAAGTCAAGTAAATCACCACAATAGCAGGGACTGCTTTGATCCAGACCATTTTCAGGTCAAATGAGACCCATCAGCCACAAAGTTCCTCCCAGCAGCCTGGGCTTTACCTAAAACATCAAACTGCAAAAGAGCCAACAACATAGTCTCTCAGGTGATCTCACATGTATGGTGGGGTGTGATTGACTCCCATGTTTCAATTAACTGGGAACTCATGGTAATGGGCTTTCCTCACTTCAAATTGTACTGCCTCTTGGATGCAGGCACAGTGAGAGGCTATGTCAGAGCCATTCAGGCGACCATTTGTTCCCCTGCTGACTGCAATGGGTGAGTGTGTGTCCCCATTGCACAGTGTCAGTGGGAGCAGCAAGGCCCTCCTGCCTGTACCAGTTGTCCCCCAAGCCCCTTGCTATGGCAGGGGTCTCCCAGCCCCAGGACTACGTGCTTAGCAAAACATCATCTCCCTCCTCCTACAGCCCTTCCAAGAAGCCAGGAGCCAGCGCTGCTTAAAAACATGTCTCAGGGAGAAGGAAGAATAGTCAGCATACTTTGTTTTACCATATCTTGAGACTAGCAGGTCCTTTGGTTTGTGGCAGCTTGCAGGAGGTAAAAATTCAACCAAAGAGTAGAACATCAGGGCTACAAGTGGATCCATTTTCTTAACACGCCTTCAAGGAATAGAGCACTTCTTAGCCTAAATGTTTGTGCTGAGTCTATAAATAGTCTTTTTCTTTTTTTTTAAGCATGTCTTCTGAAAACAGGAATAAACCTTTTTTAAAAAAAGAAGATAATTTCATTTAAAAAGACTGTATGTATAAACGTTGTTTTTCAGCTAAGATTTTTTTTTCTTTCTGTTTGCAATTTCAAAAAGTAATAACAGATCAAAATTGGGTATTCAAGTAGCATCGGTGATCTAATTGCTTTTGGATTTCTCTTTCCCCAAAGACATGAGTCAAGACACAGCGTTTAGACTGCAGGCAGTAAGAAAAGGTCATTAGTACTTTTTCATTTTTTGGTTTTGAGATGAAAACCAGGTATGTTTATTCATATTCCCTTTCAGATATTAATTGGGTTATTTTAAACAAGAAACAAGAGAAATGTCTTCTTATGTTTATGGTACAGCAGACAAGAAGGCAGAGGTCTGCTGTCTACCCACAACCTTCCAGGCTCAGCTGAATACTTCATCAAACAGAAGACAGTTTGTGGTGTACAGAACTGGAGTATCTTGGACCATGCTGTTTCTGGTCAGGCCTGTGTATGTAGCTTATTTATTTATGGCATTTTTAATAGATGGAACATCAATAATTGATGATGTCCTATAAATGATTAAAAATCAAGAAAATCAAGCACATGAAATACAAACATCTACTTTTAAGTGATGATGGGGTTGTGATATCCATAAATAAATCATTTGGTGGCCAGTTCAGCCTGAGATTGAGTTAAATGAACAGGCAGTTCAGTGGATTCACAGCAAGTTTACAGCCGTGTCTGTGGGAGCAGAATCTGAGCAAGGGATTTCAAAGTGGAGTATAATGAAGTTATCCCAGTGTGTGAATTTTTAGCTCCTTAGAAAATGTATTATTTAAATAAATATATATATAAAAAATCTTTGGTTAGAAAGGGACAAGCAAATTAAATTTAGATAGATGTGGCTCTATTTTTGGGTTTTGGCTCTTTATGATAAACAACAAAGGTCTGGGTTTACCTCAAAGGAATTTGCTCTAAAAACAGCAAAAAAGCTTTGAAAACATGTGAAATAATAGTGTACCTGAAAATAATTTTCTGCAGCTGAAGACTTCTTTATGGTTTATGTTCTCATACTTTAATTGACAGGTAACATTCATTACATTTGTTGTTGTTGTTGTTTAGCTGTTTATTAAACAAAAAGCATTTGTTAGCCAGTAGGAAACATTCATTTTTTTGCAGTAGTGAACTGAGATAAAGACCACAATAGCTAAGTATCTTATCTGTATATAATAATAGCCTGGAAGAGTTTATTGCCTAAAATGACAAAAGATAAAATATGGAGGTAACCCTAATATCATAGTTTCACAGATGTGGACTGATTGGTAGAGAAATAATGAAGTGAGTCTGGTAGTGCAATAACTAAATCTACTTCTCACCTCTGTCTCTAGCAGTAAAGAAATTCCTTTGTTCCAGCACAGCTTGAAGAGTACGGAACTCTGTAAAAACCCACCTTCTTTTCTGTGTGGATAACTGGACACCGAGGAGGTAAAAGTGTGAGAACATTGAGACAGTAGACAGACAACTACAGCTTAGGGCAGCCAAAGTTAAAACTTCCAGGAGATTTTATGTCAAAACCCATCAAACTACTAAGGACAACTCAAGAGAGACTGCAGTCACCTGTAAAGGAAGATACCATGAGCCAAAATTTGGATTTTGCCTGACGTGGTTTGAATCAGCACAATCATATTAACAAATTGAGTATTTCTTTTCTTTAACTTTTTCCAAATATGTTTGTGTGTTTGTGTTTGTGCGTGTTTGTGTATGTTTGTACTTTAAGAAACAAAACCAACTATATTAGTACATATTTAGATATGTGCGTGACAATGAATTTAACAAGTGAATTTTGTCATTTGTTTCTCAGCACTAAGTAGATGTCATCTCTTTCTTGCTCAGTTGTGCTTTGTTACTGCTTTGTGAATATCTTTCTGAAAAGTACCTTAGTCATCTTTGACTTTTCTAGACCCTGTAAGTTTTTCAAGAACTATTTGTTTCTGCAGTGATTTTACGTGATTACCTCACATGTTGTGTGTGTGTATGTGCCAGTAGGACATTGCAGATGTGTTACTTTTACCAATATGATAGTTTTATGTGTAGATCTAAAACACCACTATAAGGTTGTATGGCTCATTATTTCGCAGCAGATAATATAGGGATATGGGTAAGAGAGATGACCAACAGCTGACAGCTAATGAATAGATCAACCATGAGAGAGTTGAGGTCTCTTGACCCCCAGATCACTGCCAGAAGCTTTCCAATAGCTCTACGAGCACCAGTATCACAACAAAGTGCAAACTAAAGTACCAGACCTTAAATGAAGGGATACAGAGCTTGCTTAACTAGCAGCATCTCTTTTGTCCCGTCTATAGATTGTACATTCTTGAGAGATACAGTCAGCTACAGTATCGTTACTCTTAAGTGCAGTATCACCCTCAGTGAGGGATGGGGACCTCATATGACAGATCCAGCATGTACCCTGATATAAAGATGTCCTGTGACACATAGATTTCTATTAAAGACATGAAGCCACTGAAGAATCCTGCTGACAATATTGTAGGAATGACAGCAATTAACCAGAACCCATCTGACACAGGGCTATCTTAGAAAATTGCAATTTTAATTAAAAGCTGGAGCACTTCACAGGTTTGCACAATACTCTCCTATCTGATTCCTCTCTGTAGTGGTTGCAAATTACAGCTCCCCATTCCCTCCATTTTAATTAAATGTTGTTAACCTGACATAATCAACTCCCCTTATTTTTGTTTTTTTAACAGTCATTAAAAACCAGAACTCAAGTGCTATTTAGTATTTGCCAGATTCAGTGGTGGTTAAATACCATAATGCTTGTTAGACGTCTCAGGGTTAACTTGATTAATTTACCTCCTTTAGAAAATTACCTTCCATGCTGACAAAAGATCAAATCACAGCAGAAAGGGTCTCTGCTCAACAGGGACAAGCGCATTGTCAATGCGTCAAATGCAGTTGGTGGTGGTTTCATCTAAAACATAGCGGTGGCTGGATGAATAGCCTGTTGTGGGGACACGGAGTCCGTGGCATTGCTTTCCATTCTGCTCAGTTGCTGTGAACTACGCAGCTTCACTCACAGCAATGTTGGAGAGCTACAGGTCTGCAGCAGCACATTTCTCCTCTTCTGTAGAATTATTCACCCCTTTTCTTTCCCAGGGCATGTCCAGAAGGGGGAATTTCCCCCAGAGAGGTGACTTCAACAGAGTTTAGCTCACGCTTTTGCTGAATCTGATGTCTCTACTGAAAGACTTTCACTTTCGAGAGTAACATCTCTTGCTAATGTTCAGAGCAGACACAGCCCATTCTTTACAAAACAATACAGATTTGATTTGATAAATTCCACGTGGTATTTTGGGATGGACCCTAAGGCTAGAAAAGGAAAGAGTAGCCCTCATGAATCACAGCAAGGGTCCGTGCAGACTGCTCTCCTGTCTCTGACACTGGCCAGAAACATAGAGAAGAGCAACAGAGCAAGCTAAGTATACAGAGTGCTTACCCAAAATAATCTCCAGTCTCTAACCATTGGAGAGCTGGAGTCTTCTTGAGCCAGACAGAGTTTCTATGTATTTAATAATAATCAGTGGATTTATTTTTCATGAACTCGTCCAGCTCAGCATGAACCTGTATAGTCCTTTGCCTCCCATAGCGTCCTTCAACCAGGAGTGGGGGCATATTTCAGAAAGCCTCCTTGCCCTCAAGGATGCTGGGCAGACAGGTGGGCTGTCAGCAATGGTCTGACCCTGTCTTTTTTGCTACGCTGTGCAACTGAGACTTTAATTCAAATACTCGCCTCATTTTGGTATTGCTGAACTTCAAGCGTATAGTTTGGGGAGGTGGGTTAAGAAACCAGATTCAGGCAGAACAGGAGAGAGAGGCAGAAGCTGCTCCAGAAAGCCATACAAAGAATTTAAACTATTATTTAAACAAAAACAGTCCTTTCTCTTTTTCCAAAAGAAGTTTAACCATCAGGGATTGTTGCAAGTTTGATAGTGGCTCAAGGGGGAGATCAGTTTCTCCCTCTAGCAGGAGCCATGTGAATTGGTTCCTCTGCTTTGAGCTCTCATTGCTCTTCCTTTCACATAAACTTGACTGGTCCACCCACCTCATATCCTACCTCCAGCCATGGCCAGCAGCAGATATGGAGAGCTGCCTCATTTAATTTCCATGAGAAGTGACAGTCACAGCATCCAGCTAGACTGAGAACCAATTTATGAACCTCCCAGGACTTGGCTCAATGAAACTGCTCCCAGGCTCCTGTTTATGATGCCCGTGAAATAGGAACCATGATTGAGATACTTTCCCAAAACAAACTTCTCCCTTTAATTTCAAAGCCCTCTTCCTAAAGCTTCACTGATGTTGCCTGGCATCCTGCCAAACATTCATTTCTGTGCCTGTTCGTCACACACTAGTGAGCTTAATGTTTTGGGTTTTTTTAAGAGGTTAATTAAATACTGATTCTAAGGTTTGGTGCATACAGTCACTTGTCTAGAGGACAGCTAATTTATGTGTCTATATCCTTAAAAATCTCTGTTGGTTTTTTTTCTCTCTCCTTTGTTTCCAGATTTTTTCCCTCTGTGGATTTGTGTAAATCACTCTCCAGGGCCAGGAATACCATCTTTGGTTGACTTGATTTGATCGATCTGTTTTAGACCTCAGAACACCATCATGGTAAAGCAATATTTTCTGCAGTAAGTTAATAGGAAAATGGAAATAACTAATAATAAGAGAGAGGTTTTCATTTTTGAAACAGCTCTTTGCCAACATTACTAGACCATGGGTTGAATTACTCTTCCTGCCTAGCTAGTAAATCCAGCTTGATTGCATTTACTGAGCTTGGAAGTTTTGTAACTGAAGGTAGGATTTAGCCAGGCAGAAAGGGAAGCTTAAATATACAACCTTACATTTTCATATGTCCTCCTGTCCCTGATGCTCTATACTTACAGCTCCTGCATCCCTTTGAAAGTGCAGAAGGCTATGTAAATGTTCATTATTGTTATTACCCACTTCACATCCCTATTCCACATGCCTTTTACAGCATACGGTCCCCCATTTAGCAAGTCACATAAGTATGCGCTTAACATTAGGCTTCTTAAGTGCTTTTCTAAATAGAGATAACTGTTAAAGCTGGCTGATACTTTTATCTAAAATATTTGCTTTAGCGTAGACAGAGGTAAGACCACTCTTTTAGTTTAAAAAATAAAATAAAATAACTCTGGAAACCAATTAGGTAGGAAACTACCTATGGTGACCTCAACTTCTGGAAAAGGCGCTTGGATTTTTGCACAGTTACCCTAATTCCTGCCCAGAGGAGCCAAGGATTCCCCTCGGACAGGTGGAGGATGATTTGGTTCACGGCAAAACCAGCCTGGGGCCTCAGATGTGAGTTACAGGTAGTCAGGCTGAATCCAGCTCTGAATGCATGAGCACTCAAAATTGGTAGCTTCATTTATTTTAAAAATGAAATTATGAATAATTTCCCCATGCCTCAATTTCTTTTCAGTAAAATGGAGATAACAGTGTCTCTTACTCCAGAAATGTGACATGGAAATAAACGTTTTATAATTTTAACTGGCTCCAATATTAAATAAGAAAAAAACCCCTACCTTCATGTTGGTCTGAAAGGAATGAAATTATACTTGTTTGTGCAACCTTCAGCCAGTGGTTCCTGATTTACAGCACTCCAACTTTTCATATAGGATTTTTTGTCTGTATATGTTTGCACAAGCTTGTACACACACACACACACACACACACACAGAGCAAAATCTGCCCAAGGAAATAAACAACCTTGTTCATCAGGAAGCAGGAGACAAACACAATGTCCAATTAAGGGTAGAGCCATTTTTCTCTTTATCTCAATCCTTGATGTGCTTAAATTTTAATCATCTCAGACGATAGCTGTAACAAAGGTCTGGTTTTACCGAAGGTGTATGATTTTTATTTTGACACACATCAGTGTCCCAGGGACACAGTAGAAACTGAATTTCTTGGCAGTGAGTTCGTTAACTGGAGGCTGTGTATTATCAGCCTTCCTCTAGCTCCCCTCTGCTGTGTTTCGCTGGGCACCAGGTACCAAAGTTGTTCCTTTTTTCTGTGCTTTTTCAAAACCTCTCAAATTCAAATCCATTCAGTGATCATGCGCCATTTGCATGTGATTGAGTAGGTCAGACTTTCAGCAGAATAAAAAAAACCCGAGGGTCACATCGGCTGGGGACTTAACAAATAAGAATAACAAGGAAAGTCAGTGGCAAACAATATTAATAATTCACCTGTCCGTCACTCCAACTAACAATTGGAGGAAGATCCTCTCTCCTCTTGATAGATAGGCAGGAGGAAAAGACCTGCCTGAAATGATTAAAGGAGGCAGTATATAACAAGCTTTCCTCATGCTGAGAGTGCCAAGAAAGAGGCTGGTCACTGATATTTAAACACACATTATCCTTCCATCTTCCTGTCATTTTGTTCTGCAAGCTGTTCAGATTTGTCTGTGCCAGTAAGGCGGCTGTGAAAAGCAGCTGAGCAAACAAAGAGAAAAATCAGTCTGAAAACAGGATTTGGATTTCAAAATCTTTCCCTGGATTTTTTTGCCCTATTTCCTTTCTTCTTTTTCCTCTTTTTCAAACCCAGCATCCCATTAACTTTCAAATATGACAACACTCTACCAGAAGAGAAGCAATGCAGGATGGAGAAAAAGCTGTTGTGTGAACGAGTGAAGAGGTTTTTGGACAACTCAGTGGATAAGGAATTGATTGGTTGGTTGCAATCGAAGGGTTGCAGTCAACGGCTTGATGTCCAAGTGGAGACCAGTGATAAGTGGTGCTCCTCAGGGGTCGGTACTGGGCCCAGCGCTGTTAAACACCTTTGTCAGTGACATGGACAGTGGGACCGAATGCACCCTCAGCAAGTTTGCTGAGAACACCAAGCTGTGTGGTGTGGTCGACATGCTGGAGGGAAGGGATGCCATCCAGAGGGACCTTGACAGGCTGGAGAGGTGGGCTCATGCAAACTGCATGAAGTTCAACAACACCAAGTTAAAGGTCCTGCACGTGGGTCGGGGCAATCCCAAGTACAAATAAAGGCTGGGCAGAGAATGAATTGAGAGCAGCCCTGAGGAGAAGGACTTGGGGGTGTCAGTGAACAAGCAGCTCAACATGAGCCAGCAATGCACGCTTGCATCCCAGGAAGCCAACTGTATCCTGGGCTGCATCAAGAGAACCATGACCATCAGGTCAAGGGATGTGATTCTCCCCCTCCACTCCGCTCTCGTGAGACCTCACCTGGGGTACCATTGCTATTGCCCGGTGCTCAAGGACCACTGACCCCAGCTGTCCTGTGATACAGCACATCCCAGATGTAAAGTTTAAGTTCCCTTGGTTTCTCATTAGATGTTGCTTCCTTCTCTGCAGAAAGGAAACTCAGACTGGTGGCCACCATAGTGGTGCAGGACATGTGTCCCTGGAGGGACCTGCCCCAGCCCTGCCTGCGGTCCCACTCTCACCAGACCTGCAGAAGGCTTATCAGAGGAGCAGTTCTCCCTCTGAAGAGATGGAGAGGGGAGGAATCAGGAGACAAGAGGCCTTAGTTAAACAGGAGATACTTCAAGTTTTATACCAACCTGGAATAATTCCTACATTTTGTTTGCAGTGTGAGTGATCACAAGGGCACTTGAAAACAACGTGTAATGTATTAGAAATGGCTGCACTTAGTCTACTACCACTTGAACATAAACTGAGATCCACAGAAGGCAAAGGAGGTATCTATTCAGCCTTTTTGCATAACAGATTTCCTTTAAACCTTTAAAATCAGGCTGGCTATGGAAGAAAGGGTGGAGTTTACCCACTAGGTACACCTGGATGGCAAAGCAGTCCTGGCTGTTAATAAAAGAGATATTCATGACTCATCACAGCTCTCATGGAGTTTGGCTAATCTATTCATTTCTAACCTTTATTATTCTTGACCAGCCACTTCAGGTCTTAAAGAAGGTCAACCCTCTGCTTGTCCCCAGGATGAGCTGATGCAGGTAGGAGAAACCAAAGGTGGCGAAGAACTTAGTATTGCTGGTAGATTTATTTTATTATTATTATTCTAACCCTTTGTAGATTTTGAAAGTGTTAACCCGTAATATTTGGCTGCTCACAGCATCTTTTATTTAACATGCTCCAAAGCTCAGGCATATGTGAATTAAGGCACATTTATTTCATCAATAGGAGATAGGGATGTAATCTTGTTTGTAGATGAAAATGCCTCTGAGAGAATAGAAATACTGATGGACTTTTTGAACCCCCAAAATGTCCTGCTATGGGAAAGCAACTATATGCATATAAACCCATTCTTAATCAAAAAAGTGCTTATGACTCCCTTGATTTACAGGGAACTATGTATTTATAAACTTGTCTAAGGTGAAACAAACATGAATGAGGCAAAGTCAGAGCTTCCTTCTAAGATTTCTTTCAGGACCCCTTATTCTATAGGTATGCATGGAGGCCCTTGACATTTGTAACAGCTGCCAACCATATCAGCCTCAGTTTAGAAAGATTAGTGATAAGATATCTTCGTAATAACAACCAGCAGCCCAAACCAGATCTGTGAGAATAAAATGATCTTTCGATTTCACAGTCAGACTGAATGCATTCGTTTGGAAAAAATCAATTCTTTTGGAAGCAGATCCAAAATTCTGGAGTTCAGGAAGTTGCTTTGTTTAATGTGAATGTTCTGATCAGAGGAAAATAAAACTCATTCAGCTGCCCTCAAAATAAATCCAAGAAAAGAAGAAAAATTAGCTATGTGTGTTGGATTACTATCAAAATGTGATTTCTACCATGTCAAGCCAGGTTAAAGTCTATTTTACTTTATTAATAGCCAGGTGTAATTCTCTTTAAAATCACAGATTAGAGGATGTCTTATTATTTAAGCTTTATGTTCAAACTACACTGTAACCATTAAGCTGTCTCTTTACTCTACATTGCAAAGATTTAAATAAGATACACCAACAAAATCTATGTTATTTACCTTAATGGAGTAGCTTAATTGCTCCCCAAGCTTTTCCTTATGCATTATAAATTATCATGAGACAAATAGAGAGCAAAAGGAGCAGCCACATAGATGACACCATAACCTTCCAGTCACACACACTGCCACTCCTCTGCATTGAGTACTTAAGAGCCATACATTAAATACATAGTGTTTCAGACATAAAATTGTTTAAGTCCAGGGCAAGTTAAAAATTTATTTTTAAAAGGAAAAAAAAAAAAAAAGATGGTCATGCTGATTATGCAATTGAGACCAAAAACTGTAAAATGAAACACCTATTATTCACATTATTATTGTTGTTACTTCCAATCCATGGAGCTGGCAAGAAAGTCACGGCACATGATCATTCTTGGATGAATCAGAAAAGATGTTGGAGACCACAGCTCCACACATGTATGGTGGTGGGAAATGCATCTCATTACTCACTGCCAAGAAGGAATAAATCTCTCCAACTGCCGCTGAAGAGAGTATGCACATTGGAGGCTTTCTAAGGAAAATTTGGGGGGGGGGGGGGGGGGGGGGGGGGGAATGTTTGCTGCACTGCTAGATAGAAGATGGAGGGATTCACATGGTCATTCTGGAGCCCTCGTGCCCCAGAGGATAAATATGAATGTCGCTCAGTCACCAGGCAAGGAGATGCACCTCCAAGGTCAGGTCTTTCATGCATGCCTGTGAATGACATGTTAATGCCCTTTGCCTATACTTCTCATGAGCTCCCCTTGCTTTGTTTCTTTAAGGAAATGACACACAGATCCATGCTGAGGTCTAAAACTGATGACAAATTTTAGCTCTTCATAAATGCTTGACCCGATCTCATGGAGCAACCTCAATTACTCAAGGGAAAGTGGACAAGTTTTTCCTGCACAGTCTGAGCAAAGCTAGTTAGGAGAAAAAAAATTCAAGAACAAAATTCCTTAAAGGAATTTTCTCCTATTGCAAAACACAAAATTGCTTTGCAAAATCAGCTAGATTTCTCCAGAACTGCATTTTGGATAAGTATGTGCGTGCACATGTGTTTGTGTGTGTGTAAGTGTCAGGGAGGAAACTTTAACAATCTCAAGGCGTCCTGCTTCAGCAGTTTTGACAGTAAATAATATGGTTGCTTTATCAAAAGAGCATTCTGCTGAATTTAATTTTCATAATTTTATTTTACTTTATAAGATAAAAAAAAAAGAAGGGAGGGTAGAGGCAGCAGGTCAATGAAGCTTATTTGGCTATACAGTGTGGAGTTACTTATGGGTTGGTTTTTTTCAATTTTAGAAAGGATTTTTTAAAAATTCCTTTTCTATCCACTAAGGATAGGAAAATAGCAAATATAGCAACATCAACATCGTCACACAAACAGTGAGCTCAAATGGGAATTGCAGAGGTTGGTGTTTTTCAACAATCTTTCTCATGCTTGAATCTGACAACCTGACTGACGCTGAGCTTAGGTGGGACTCTGGGTGGATCTAGTTCCCTGGCTCTGCTCTATTTACAGGAATTGGGACCTTGCAGTCCTTGCAGCTGGCTGCAGGAGCTCATCAGGAAGCCTCCGAGCCAAGGGAAAGATCTCTTTTAATATCAGGAAGCTTTTGAGTCAGATCATATAATCAAATATTACCATGATGAAAGTCAGAAAACGTAGATAGGCAGATGAAAAGATAGATCACCAGAACTACTTCAATAACTTTTTGAAATAACTAAAACAAAGGGATACAGAAAACTTAGATATTACAAAAGGAAAGAATCAAATTTGCATCTGTTATGCGAGATACTGTGTTCAATCGTGTGCCTGCTCTTTAACCATGTTATTTCCACATGCATGTTGAGCAGATAATGTAAACCTCCTGGTGTATCAAATCAAAGCTTTGTCACTTAAAATAACAAAGATTTGTTAACATGACAGTCCAGGTAGAAAAACTGATTATCTGCAAAGCCTGGTGGAAAACTGTGACCTACTAAAACCTCATTAATTTACTTTTCTATCATTTGTTAGCATTCACTCACACAAAAAATATATTTAAAAAAAAAGGAATAAAAGTCAGTGACTTTGGATTTGCTTGATTCTAATATGTAGCGCTCTACTACCTCCTCCACTCCTGTGATTTGCCATCGGCTCATCCTTCTTAGGACATGAGAGAGAATTTCTGAGCAGCAGAAACTGCCTTTGATCAATGGAGTTTGTGTCACTTGACTGTATAGAAAAAGTCAGCAATTCACAAAAGGTCTCCTCCACAACTGCAAATTCTAGTCCTTCTCTGCTGAACTCAGTAGAAGTGACATCTGCCTGCCTAAAACCAGAGTATGTTTTTATGTTTCTTTTGTTTCATACACACCTGATAAAAGCAGATTTGATTAACATTCTCCCAAATGGAAAAATGTAATGGATCAATCCTAGCACTTCTAAAGATTTACATCCAAACCACCAATAAGTTGCAGGTAGCTTTCCAAAAAGGTCTCGCGGGAAGTGGTGGAGGATAAAACTGGGCCTGGGAGGATAAAGGGCCCCAACTGAATAAAAAAAATAGATAAAAAAAATCAGTCCTAAGCTTTGAAGACTCTTAAAACTCCTTCTCTTTGGGACAAAAGGTGATTGAAGAAAAACATCTCCCTGCCCCAATCTCCCAAAACCCCAAAGCCAGACACATTACAAGCCTTTCCTCTGATGTTGGCATGGGGTGATTCATACACTAATTTGTTTAAGAAAGCAGGCAGATGATGTAGGTGTTGCAATACTCTGTTATCAGTGGAAGTGGAATGGCTTGCCAGCAATATCTGAGCAAGACCATCATACTGTCACTAATGTCTATGCAAAGACTCCAGATCAGCATTCCCATGATAGATTTATATTTCTTCTAAAGCTGGGACCTTGATTCCTGTTGAAGTCTTCGCTTCCTAACCACCCACTGCCATTGCATTGAATGTCATGTATTTTAAAACTCTCTTATCCCCCTCTCTCTTTTTAATCATGTTTTTTCCTACATTTTAAAAGGTATGTTGTTTCTGAATGACACTGACACCTGGCACCCCTCTCCAGTGCAAAATCTGTCATACTGAAAATGTATAATGTCATCACCTCACACAGAGAACATGCTAAAATGGGACAGAACCATTTCCTTCCTGGGCTCGCTGCTTACACCTTTTCCCTTCAGTCGTGAGAAGTTCCACATTATAAGCGTACAAGGTCAACAACAGGAAAGCATTTCCCAGTGATAGAGATATAAAGAAGGAATAATCTTTAAGTTACAGTAATGGGGTACTTTTATTTTTTTAAAAGCCAGGATGTTATAACCATTTAATTAAGATGATAACAGGGCACTTACAAAAGAACAGAGCTTTCTTGATATATCTTGGAAAATTCCCTCTCTCACCCTTAAACTAACAGGTCATATTGGATGTCATTAATTCAGCTAAGTAGCTCTAGGGCACTCTTGAACTTCAACCCAGAGCACAAGGGAGCAGAGGCAGACTGCCAGCTAGAAACTCTGGGGAAGGAAGAAAGAAGGAAAAAAAAATAAAAAGGAAATGAAGAAAAAGAAAAAATGGCCTCAGTTACAGACAATGATTTCGATCTAACTGAAGGTGGGCTGCCCACATGAGTTAAGAGTTAAGGACAGTAAGAAGAGAGAATTCCATTTTAAAATACATTATGCTGGAGAAATGCCTCTGAATTCCTCACCAGCCAAATTTGTTTTGTCAGGCTGCAAGCTTGCAAACAGGTCTCAGAGGCTGAAGGGTATGCTTTCTGGAGGGTAACTCCATCCTCTTGCAAGGATGGGATTTAACATCAGCAAGCAAAATGTTAACATCCATCCTCAAGCTTGGCATCTTCAAGCAACAGTCTGCAGAGACCAAGTGTATCTTCCATTGTCCCAGCAATAATCACAGAAACCCTGGAAATGTTGGTTTCAGTTAGCTCTGGAAACTGGCGGTTGCAAAGTCATTTTCAAAGCGTCTACTCAGGAAAACAGTTTGGCTTTCAAAAGTCCTAAGAATGACATACTTCTGTGGCTTTGCAGACTGTGGGTGAAGAAGAGCTATTCAAGTGATGAGTTGAGGGAAGTGTTAGTAGTCCTCTCCCAAGACAACTGTTTTCCAATCATGGTTGTGCTGAATTCAACAAAATGGTGAATACAGGTGGACGTGCAAAGTGGGAGGGATTAAAGAATATATGGCAGCCACCAAACCTTTCATAGTGAAGCATAAGTGTATTAAGGAAATCATGAATGGATCTCTCCTCCTGTAAAAAAAAAAAGTGTCTGCTACTTAATGGTGGCAGCTGGTATCAAATCCAACACAGGAGGTAACAAAGAGCATATTCACATTTCCACAACTGCTCTGCAAGGAGAGTTTTTAAAGGGAGGCAGAGATTCATTTCTGACCTGGTTTTAAGCTTGGCCATAATTCTTCAACCTCATTAGACTGTGCACAGATTTAATCTTTTCTGACATCAGGTTTACAGAGGGAAAGATTTCATCTACTAGAACAACAGATCACCTCAACTAAGACCTATCCGGATTCCTAAAGCCAAAGCAGTCTCACAACTAATATATGCCAGTTATGCTAATACGTTTCCCAGTGTTTCATTTAATCAGCATGGATTGTTTAAACAGGCTTGGATTTATAATGAAACCACTGAAATACAAATTCCTTGCAAAATAAATAAATAGAGAAATTAAACTCCCTGGGGAGAAGTAAAATTGTTTATTACCATCCCTGTTAGCAAAGAGTAGCCACCTGTACACTTAACAGAAGGTGATCTCATGCTGCAGCAAGTCTGTCTCATAAGTGCTTCCTGGATTCACAGAATAGTACTGATTAGCAAAAACAAAACAAAAACAAATGCTGTCTGTGGAAACTCTAACAACACCTGAAATCTGTCATTACATGATTTATTTTCCTTCTCCTAAATGCAAAGGAGTTTTGCCCCGTATTTTTTAAAATGCATCCTGATGTATCCCAGCTGTGTGTTCTCTTTTGGGAATGGATCTTGTGAATTGTTATATTTGAACCATGAGAAGGGAAATTCTACATGCATGATCATTCCCTAGATCTTTACAGAATTGGACCCCAAGACAAATGGTGTGTTAAAGCTTACAGAAGACAGAAAACAAAACACAAAGAGAATGTGAGTCGTTTGAAAATGAATTGGGAATGAAACCGACACAAGCAGTAACAGCAGCTTACCCACATTATTTATTTTTACCACCACTAAGTCCACTTTTTGCTCATTTTGAAATTATAGTACCCATATTTCCCACAATAGAGAATACCAGATCAACCATCCCTTTTTACTCCCTCTGCAGAATAATGCAGATCGAAAATTATGCCAGATTTCAGCTATGCTTTTTAAAACCTCTTACAGCAGAGAAAACTGAAGTGTCTCTGAAATATCCTTGTCCCTTGAATCCATCACATCGACAAGATACATCTACTGCCTTCTTCAGAGAACATAACAATGCCATCGTCCCACACACAGTCCTACAGGTCACTAGCAGCAAGTGTCACTGAATAACTTTCCTCCACCTGACAACACCATTCAATCTAGACAAATATAGTCCTTCTTTCTGCTGCAGTGACCGCTGTGATCTGAAGATGGGATTTGACTTGGGATGGGCATATCAAATTTACATGTGTACTTACTGCCGTTGTAATCTCAGCAGCTCTGTAACCTCTACCTTCCCCCCCCCTCCATCAGTCCACCTCAGATCTGAATATCTACCTGTACGGAAGGAGGAGACTAGGGAAGCTCACAGAAAGGAAGAAAAACTGAGAGAAAGGTGATCTTGCAGACCAACATGTTCATCTCTGGACTCTGATAGTGCTTTCCTATTGCATAAAGTCAGTCTGGGTCTTGTACATAATGAGAATCGCAACCTCACTGATTATAACCTCTTTCAAGTTCAACAAAATCAAGATGGTGCATTCACTTCTTACATCTTTAGCCATATGCTCACGTGTACTGTCACTATCTTGGTCAAGGCACAGAAAAGCTCTGGTATTAAATGCTGCAAGCTGTCATACGGATTCCCAGGAAAGAACAAAGAGACTAGAAAGCAGCCTACACCCCGCACCATACACATACATCAGATCTGTTCTGGACCACATTTTAATATAGCTCGGGTTGTATTTGTAATAATAGTAATAATAATAAGCTACAAGCCTCCCAGAGAATTACACAGAAGCTTAGAAAAAAACCGTGCTCACTGCTGCCACAGGGCACAAGTGTGGTCTGCATGTGAGGCATCTAAGTTCTTCGTTTACAGATGAATTGCCAAACAGGCTCCACTGCAGATTGTATATTCCAGTTATAGGATTTTGTAGGACCAATAGAAAAGATACGAATGTCATGTGGTTTCCTTTATGCAATTTTTTATCTGAAATGTCTCAAGATAATCCACACTGCTATCAACATGAGCATCTATGCCCTGCCTTTGAAGCAAGGTTAACCACCACCCCATACTGTCAGAACTTTGGGACCATGCAGGGATGGTAGCTACTTTCTGTCATCACACATCCCCGTGCTCTTTGTTATAAGCCATGGACAGACCAAAATAACAAGGAAAAGAGGCATAATTCAACACCATCCAGCAACAGGTGCCCCAAAATCAGATCTTCCTAAGCAGAACTAATGAATGACAGGCTGACAGACAGTAACAAGAATAGTAAGCTCATGGATAAAATGGGATTATGCTAATTCAAGTCAATTTTAGTACAGGAGACTTCAGCAATATCCTGAAAAGTTGTCAGGTTAAACACAGAAATATCACTGTAATCCCTTCTGCTTAATTTATTTTTTCCCTCCTCTGTGTTACCAAAGCTTTTTTTGCAATGTACTTTCCTGCTTTGTTATTTGTAAAAATGTTTGAATTATATGACCAAACCAGACTGATGTGAGCTAAAGTTGCCACAATCTAGTCAACTCTTTTATTACCTTTGTGAAATACAGGCCTTTTGTATTCTGTTGTATTTTTCCCCCAAAGTGATAGTTCCTTGATTTATGTGATTAAATACATTAACTGTGTCTCCTTTTAAAAAAAAAAAAAATCCACTAAAGTGTTTTGAGCTTGCTTGACCTGTAGAAAAAAATTTGAAAAGGAACAGTATCAGCAGAAGGCTCATCCACTTTATATGAGGCAGAGACAAATTAAAAGAGACTTTGAATCCATTGTCACATTTTAAAACTCATGATCTTTAAGCTACTTTATGATAGAAGCTCCTCCATCATCTGGAAGGTTTGTGATTTGCTATACCAGAGTGTTACAGCTACACTCCCAGAACTAATCCATATCCCTGCCCCTTTTAGGTGGCTTGTGACCTAAAGGTTGCCAGTAACAAACGCAATGTGCATTGGGGAGCAGGTAATGGATGAAACCGTGCCCGTGGAAGGGAACTCCTCTTTTGTCCTGCTGTTCGGCCTCTGCACATCAGCCTGTCTTTTTGCAATCTAATCATGTGTATAAGGTTAAATACATGCTATGAAAGGTGAAAAACTCCCTAGGATCAGTTCTAGTGCTAACCTATATCAAATACAGACCCAACCGAATCAATTGGTGCAACTGCTGCTCAGAATTTTCTGAGCTGACTGTTTCCAGGCCATTTTCTCTTTGTCTTTTGTCACAGCCATTATATATAACAGCTAGTGTATATAGTGTTTTAGTTTTCAAATTACTTATTGATTCATACACAAGGAAGGGGATACAAGGGGCAGATAATTTAAACCTAAAAATATCTCTTCCACTCATAAAATGACACAGAATCTTTTTTACTGGATAATAGAGAAGAGTAAGTGGTATGCCGTGATGCTCTTTTGACTGAGACTTGAGGAAAGTATTCCAGTGAACTTCTACTTGAGAATGTCAAAACTCAAGGCATTTCAGCTAACTCAGGTGCTTAGTTTTCAGAAAAGGCCTCTTCTTTTGCTTCCAAGGCACTTAAACTACACTAAGAACATGCAGGTCAAAGCAAGCTGCTCTTGAATTTGAAATTTTTGTGTTTGTCATAAGGGCTGTTGTGACCTTTTTTTTTTTCCTTCTTTTTTTTTTTTTTCCCTGCCACTAGGAAAAGCATTGCTGTCAGAACTGTAAATTTTCAGCTTCCCTGCAAAACTATATATCAGATCAGCAAATTTAGAGATGTAGTAACTGAAATATATAAGAACAAAAAAAAACATCAGCACCACCAGCAAAAAGACTTTTTAGGAGAAATCAGTACATACAATCATTGTCACACGAAAGCAGCCCTATGTCCAACACTGTCATGCCTCATCATGTTCAGCATTAGTTTTTGATCAAATAGGTTCAAATCTTAGATAACCATTATCAATATAACTTTTGTTTCATTTATTCATTTCTCAAAACAAATAATTAAACATCCAAGAACAGTCTCATAGGTATTTGTTGTACTCTGGTAAAATCCCTCAAGCCAGCTTTTTCACGTTCAGTGATCAGAATAATATTCTCAGATCTATAATCCTGCCTTAGGATAGCCAATACATTAAAAAAACCCAAACTTCTTATGGTGAAAGGTTCTAAATGCAACAACTGCTTTTTATCCAATAACAAGAGCCATTTACCTCTATGCGAATAGCAGCTGGAGAATCAAAGATCCTACTAACTCATCAAAGAATTGGGTAAACTCTTGCTTTCAGGCTCAGAAAACCTATGTTCAGGAGAAAAACCTACAGACAAAGAGGAGATCATCACTCAAGGGGTGAAAGGTTATGTGAGTGGACTGAAATTGCAGGAACTGAAATGTGTAGTTGCAGGTAACACCTAGGAGGTAGCAACAGGCTGGATGCTAGAGAAGGAGGTGTGAGCAAGAACATTAGAGGAAGAAGGGAGGATGCTTCATCTGGCACAGAGCTCACGAGCGTCACACAGGTGGGAATTTCTGCACAAAGAAATTGCCTACCATTGTTTTTCCACACATGCTCTACTCAGGTTAATAAAAAAAAGAAATATCTAAAATGATTTGACTGATATCATCAGTGCTTCCACTTAGGAGAAATAGCCCTGCAAGCCGTAAATGTTGGTCACTCATAACAAAGGGAAATAATACCTTTTTAAAAAAATAATTATATAGAAATAAAAAGCAAGATTATTCATCATTCCTGCTATAACCTTATAAAGCTTTTGTGGGTCACTTCATACAGCAAAAAGAATATAGCATTTTAATACTTTTAGGTTTTTTTACTCTTTAGTGTTCCTCACTATTGGAAAAGCTATCTTGAATCCAGAAAGCTCAAAGAGAATATTATGTCTTTCCTATTCTGCCCCCGCCCTGAGTAAAAGCAGTTGAAATTAGTTTCTAACTAAATTTTACTAAAGAAAATAGTTATTAAGTAATTATCTACAAGATACATTTTTGGACTGCTAGTAAATTTCAACTAGCTCTAAAGTCTTTGATTAATTACCAATAAACATACTCTGTATTTTTATAAGTACAAGCAAAATGTGAATAAGGTGACTCATGAATGTTCCTTATAAAATCCTTCATACCATGGGAGATGAGCTGGAAGATTAAAGCTGGGACAGACAATCTTCTGATTTCCTGCCACCCACTTTGATTAAATGAATCTTGAAAACCATTAAGGAGATACCTACACTCATGCAGATACTTCCTCAAGCTTAGCTGCACGAAGCAGGTCTTTGAGGTCTGATGTTGTCCCTCTGCAACAGAGTGAACTGTATGCTAAACAAACAAACAAACAAACAAACACACACCCCAACAACCAGACCTGGGTGACCTTACATGTTAAAGAAGAGACTCACAACTGATTTCCCGCAAGACTACCTGAATTCCTGTTTGTTTCTATTTCCCCTCCTGGGCTCCATGGCTTCACATTCCAGTGGATCAACACATGCTCTGAACAGCCATCCAGAGAAGTGGAGCCGGGCAGGGCGGTGGTGCAGCCAGGGCACATGCTCATGGGGCTGCGCAGTCAGCGGAGCAGAGCCCTGCGGGCATCCCTTCCTGCTCTCTCGCCTCCAGATGTGACTGCAACACACAGCGTGCCACGCTTCAGAGGCTGCAGAGGCAATCTCTCATCTTAACACTTCCTTAGCCTTTAGTCTTCAATTCTTTGATTCTAGAGGTGACTTTTGCCTTATCCGTGAAGAAGAGAAGGAAGGTTCATCCCTTCAGCCGTGTTTGATCATTCCTTTGCAGCTCATGGAAAAGCGTGTCTCCATAAGGCACCAGTCTCAGCTGGAGTTATTCCAGCACCTAGATAGTTCATGCGAAAACAGGACAAACATTTCTACAGTTCCCACAATACTGCCCGCAGAGCACGAGGTAATGCTCACCCTGTTGTTCACTGCTCTCATGTTTTGCCTCTACGTGAGGGGGAGGACAAAATACGAATCTTATTCTCTCGTACTAGAAGAAGGTAACAGCCCAGAGTGCAGAGGTTCAAGTTCTGCTAAATTACATTGTCTCTGAAGAAGAATCTGCTTTGCATTAACACCACATGAAGAGGATTTTCCAGTTCAATTATTAGATATTCCAGCCTCTTTGAAACACTGGGTGTTGCTCAGCACAGCAAGAAAGCTCAAGTAGCACAGTAAACACCACCACCTCCAAAGCCCTTCTGGCATGCAAAAAACAAATCTTGGAAGACTACTTAAAGAAGCACATTTGAAGATTATGATGACAAAACCAAAGTCAACTTTTACCGTTAAAATAGACTTACAACGTACGTTTCAGACTGAGTGAACTGTCAGCAAAGCTCACTCTTGAGGGAAGCAAGTGGCAACGCTGCACTTCAATGTATATGCCTCCTTATATGGAAAGTGTCTCTTTAATGATCAGAGGAAATGATTGTACTGTTATCTGTTGAGGAGTCACTAATCTCTCTTTCTTTTGGAGGATTTCCATTGTAATGCCTGACTAAGCTTGGATTATCATTGCTGTTCATGTTAAACTGTCAGAGAGCAAACAACAGTGAAGTGAACTTCTGATCAGCATGTATTGCATTTGTATCTCTGAGTAATATTAATGAATAAGTAACTGCAGAGCTACTGTCATGCAAAATCCTGTGGCAGGAAACAACATTGAGTTTCTCTCTGTTGAACTGTCCTGATATTGGCGTGCAAGTGTTGAGGGCACTACGCACAATGAAATAGATAGGTGTCATAATTTTGCCTTGCCCAGCACCATGGTACTTTCCTGTCACACTTCTACCAAGTTTGTCAATGAACTGATTGCCCTTTGAATAATCCCAGGAAGGGAGAAAGGAAACAACTCTGGATGAAGACTCTCTAGATTATTTTTGACTTTGGGAGGACATCATGCTACCATCTAGAACATTAAAAACAAAAAAAAAAAAGTCACCCAGTATTAAATTTGGGTTGTCTACCTGCTGATCAACATCTGCCAGACATCACATGAGATTAAATTAATTTTACTGTTCACCCATCCCTAACTTCCTCCAATGCCCTGAGTACTACTAGTGAGAGGAGAGGTGTGTGGAGAGGAAAGGACAGGGTTATCTCATAAAGCAACTCTCAGTCTAAGCATGCTCAGAAAATAAGAATCTGTTGTACTGAATACCATATCCTGACCTCTTTGAAAGATTCAGGCATACGGCTATTGAAAGCTCTATCTAAGTTCTGAATGTGTAATCCCTGCAGCCCAAGTACTCCTAAACACATCTTTGATTAGCTGAAAATGCAATTATTTTTATAATAATACTTTGCAGGCAGCTTGTAAGAATATCAATGAACTTTTTTATTCTTCCTCCCCTCCCTATTTTAAAATCAGTTTCTGTTAGAGAAGCAGAAGATTTACTGGAGAAATAAGTGCTTCACTTGCATTTAAACCATGTAAAAGACAGATTGACTGTGGTTTTAGACACTTACATCAAAGTAATTACAGCACTATATAAAGTATTGGATTCATTAAGAAGCTCTAAAACAATTTTTATATACTATTAAGTAAAAGGAGAAAAAGAAAAGAATGGGAAACTACAAATTAAACCTTATGACTTGCCTTTCTTTGTCAAGTAAACCCCTCCCAGCTATTGTCCAAGGAACAAAGACTCCTGATAAAGGACAACATGAGATGCATGATGGAAGAATAGATAAAATATTGGACTGGGACTCAGGAACTTTGTATGCAGCGTCCATCTTGCCAGAGGTTTCTTACGTGCAGTGAGGTAGTTAGTCTATGTATTCATGCAATTAATCCTGTATTCAACACGACAGAGGTAGGATTTTCTTTCTGCCTTGTCCCTCCAGATTGCAGCCTGTTTGGGGAGGTCAGGGTCTCATTCCAAGCATTTATTCAGTGCTTACATCAGGAGGACATTGGTTTTGCTTAGCTACCAATATGACAGGATTCTGATATTTAAAGATACAAATAACAGCATGTGAAAAGGTACTTCAGAGTTCAAAACAGTCATAGCATAAACAGGACAAAGTTAGTAAAAAAAAAGATGGTTATCAAAGAAAATATTGAGGTAATGAAACCTCTAACCAAGAACAACTATGTTTGTGAAGAGTTTCTCAGGTGTTCATATGTGACAGTATATTTTAAACTACATCAGGTAAGGTAGCTGAAAACATCGTGGAAACAACTACAGCTGGGGGGTTGATGTTAGCAAATGCCTGAATGAATAGGTCTGTCTGAGGTGGTTACAAAAACCACAGGCTTACTATGGAAATTCAGACACAGTTTATTTCTAAAATTAAAAAGAGTTGCCTGTGAACAAAGTTGATGCAAAAGAAGTGGGTTCTCTATTACTTTACTTATAGCCTTCATCCTATGGCTTGACAATTGGGAAAGCAAAAGAAACTTCCAGGAACCAGCATGCCTTGAATGCTTTATTTTGTCTACTTTACACATTAATTTCCCAAGTGTTTCCTGATTCTTATTTGGTTAACACATTATGGTATCTAATTCTTATTTGCTACACAAATCGCTCATTTGCAATCAAATTTCCATCAGTATTTGCTATCTTATTATCATGGTTAACATCACTTTGCACTTTGGTATTAACTAGAGAGACATTCTAAAAAGCAACTGGGTGTTATAAGTTGAGAATACTATGCCTGTGTTTTTCTAACAAAGAAAATTGCTGTAATGTCACTGGGTCATTCCAGTTATCGAATCCCAGCATCCCAAAGGTTTATTAAGCAACCATCTCAGGCTTGCAGTTTCACTGCTTGCATTTCTGCGAAGCTAATTAAACCTCAGTAGGACAAAGCTGGAACTGCATCAACTGGACTAAAAGTAATCTTCACCTCAAGCTTAAAGCCACATCCATCCCACAGAGAACGGCGTGGCTCTACCTGGAGTCCACCCACGTTTCTGGGATGCCAGCAGGATAAAAGCCCCTGGATATGTGAATTCTGTTCCTGCCTATGACTGTATAAATTGATTTGTCAGACAAACAGTCAACAAAAGTGAAAATCCTCAGTGATGCAGAAAGGTGAGAAAGGCTAAGACTGGGCCACGAGAGAGGCAGATCTTCTGGTACTTTTGGCTGTGACCAAAAATGAGATGCAAGATCCATGGGTAAAGCTTTTATGGCATGTCTGTCAATTTATCAGCATTCCCATCTGCATCAGCAGACTTGGACACTTCGAGACCTCAAACAGTGGTGGAGGGCTCAGTACCACTCATCTCTGCACACTACCTTGCACTGCTCGCAGGCACAGCTGAATAGGACCCTCATGATCCAGAACTATGTATTCTAATTTGGGCTCACCATAATCGTGTGAAACCCTTTCTGACCTGTCTTTCCCCTTTCCTCTCTTCATGACAGACTACCTGGTGTCAGCTGCTCCACTATTCAGGTGCATATATGTGCTGTAGCACCACAAGAATGTGTGGTCCTTTCCAGAGGTCAACCTTTACCTGAGTAGGAGTCAGGGTAATTCACATCGGGGCAGTCATTTTCCAAGGCCTGAAGATTCAAGTTTACATGTATGCACTTCAGCTGATATCATTAAGGCTTTTTGGTCTCGTCTCTGAGAACAAGCCTGTGAGAAGCAGAACTTATACTCCTGGTTTATGATAGAAGTCTAAGAGAGCACAGCTGTCTCTTTTATTAACAGTACAACCTGAAATAATTCCTGAAGTGATATTATAGCTGTACTCTTTACTCATTACTGTGGGGTTTTTTTTCCCCTGCTGTAAGGCAGCTTCACTTTTCTCCATGCCCACAGAACCTCAGCCTGTCATTTTCCATACATTTCCCTGAATATTCTCAGGTAATCATATCATCCTTTTGGTTAGACTTACTACTGCTTTGGCATCTCAGTAACTTATTCCGTCTTATGCTACTTCTGTGCTGCATGAAGCTTTCACCTTCCCTCCCATTCATTGCGAATGCCCAACTGCAAACTAAGGAGAATATATTGTAGTGGGAGTAATGCAGCGGAGACTCAGCTGGGTAAGAATGAAAAGCTAAGTTATAGGTGGAGACAGCAAAACTACTGAAATACAGATGAATTTGGTAACATACATTTTCAAAAGTCTCTGACAAAAATTAGTTTGAGATCTCTGTGAACATAGTTACTAATTCTGGATTTACTAGGAATACGGGCTGTCAGAGCCATCTAAAGAATCAATGTCCCTGATAGCCAAATGACAAGGAAGTTAAGAACCAACCTCATCAAACCTGGCTTTTAATTTTATCCCCCAAGCTTATCTTGGATAATTCAAAATTATACAGATGGGATTCCTACCCGAAGAAATGTGTTTCCAAGTCCTGAAAGAATGATTGTTGGAAAGAAGAAAAGATTTGGGAAGAGTGTGATTCTACACACATTGAACTGCGTTTTTCTTGGAGCTATTAAATTTACAGCCAAGAGTTACTGAACATATGGCAGTCAGTGGAAAGAGTTACAGTAAGTTATCTGTATTTTGAATTAGAGACTTCTAGATACTTAATAGTAATTATGAAAGTGTTATCTTTTGGTAAAATGCACATTAATCTTGCTCTTTCTCACTTTAAGAAGGATCATTCCCTGGTTATTATTCAACTCTGTGTTCCAGCAATTTTCAGTCCTATCTTCTCTTCTACTCTCAATTTCTGCTGACACCACAAGAGAGGTCACTTGTCAGCTGGCTGTTGCTCTCTGCCAGTTTTCACTGGCATTAGCAGAGTTCCCATAACCTGAGGCTGCCGAATGTTTTTGGAGCTTGCTGCATTACCAGGCTTTTACAGTGTCTGAGGTGGTTGGAAGGGAACAAAGCAATCCAGAGCCTGGATCTGACCTCCTCCGGGGGTGACCTGGCTCTCCCCCATGCCAACCAACCTGAAAAGCTCCCCTGGTGCTCACAGCTGTGCCTGCAGGAGCTCTCTCTAGCACTCACCATGGAAGCTCGTGGGTAGACAGAGGAACAAGCTGCAGCGGAGCTGAAGGCAGCTGGAGAAGGGCCTTCCTTCTCTTCACTATTAATTCATTTTCCTCCTCTGCTCAAAAAAGTGGGTGTTGCACATGCTGATAACCCTATATACTTACTAATTAGTGTCCCATTCACCTTGAACTACAGAGCTCACAGCTGCCAGCTGCAGCTTGTGATATCTTGAGTATGTGTTTGATGAACTCTGGAGACATTTTCATCTGTTAAATATAGAAAAACTGAACAGCTTCCCAGGACAGGCAGTGCAGCACAGAATCATATGCTTGTCAAGGCCATGTCTGAACTCCTGACTTCAAACTAATAGAGCTGCAAAGTTAGTGAAACTGTGCAATATTGGCTGGCTCACTCCCAGGCTGATTTCTCAGACAAATACCATGTGGCAGAAATTAGCTGCTAGATTGGGCATTAACTACTACTTTCAATGGTTTGATGACCAAGAGCATGCCATAAACACTGTGCCAAAAGTCTACCCATTAGACTTTTGTATAGTTAATGTCTTTGTTTCCATATTTATGATGCTTCTACTCTAAATACTTTAGATGCCAGCAGGTTTCTTCAACAATAAGAATAATTAATGAACAAGCCCAATACTTCTGAGGAAATTAACTGCAAGGGAACTACCACTGGCCATTTACACCAGGTTTTAGAAGATCAAGCTGAATATACCTTTTCCAGGCATTTACTCAGTACTTAACCATTATATTATTAACATGCAATTACACAGTTGCCACTGAGGAACTGATAGACCCACGCTGTACTCTGACTTGCTAAAAGAAAAGAAATTGGAAGCCATTTGTGCTAATGTACTACTGAAAATATGATGAGATTAAACTCATACTTTGTAATTACAAATAGTGATAAATGGTTAGTATATTTAGTCAAAGCACTGCTTTGACTTCAGCTGTTTTAAAGAAAAACACATCTATTTATTATTGGAAAGATTTGTGTGAGAATAAGTTAGATATCCTGATTGTTAACCTTACTGCATAACCATGTTTACAAAGTAACAGACAAAAGAACAAGATTTTGGTATCTTAACTTCTTCTGTATCCTCCTTTCTCTCTCTTTCTGTTGCTTTGGAGATTTTCTTCCAGCCTTACAGCTTCACCAAAACAGGCCAAGCTCTCTCTGAAATACAAACGCTTTGCTCTTCCCCATAAAAAGGGTTTGGGATTCTTTTGCATAGCATCCATTCAGAAATATTACTGTGTGGTAATTATCCCACGTTATGAACGGTCATTTTGGAAGCTTGAAAGTATGAGGGAAGGTGGTTTTGGGGTTTTTTTTTCAAGAAAAGGTTAACTGTTTAGATTATATAAATATCTTAAAAAAAACCCAAAAAAACAAAAAACCAAACCCAAAACCAGAGGTTATGACATGATGTGTAATTAACTGGATTAGAATCATAGAATGGTTTGGGTTGGAAGGGACCTCAAAGATCATCTAGTTCCAACCCCCTGCCATAGGCAGGGACACCCTCCACTAGACCACATTGCCCAAAGCCCCATCCAACCTGGCCTTGAACACTTCCAGGGACGGGACATCCACAACTTCTCTGGGCAACCTGTTCCAGTGCCTCACCACCCTCACAGAGAAGAATTTCTTCCTAATATCTAATCTAAATTGACCCTCCTTCAGTTTAAAGCCATCAACCCTTGTCCTATCACTCCATGCCCTTGTAAACAGTCCCTCTCCAGCTTTCCTGTAGCCTCCTTTAGGTACTGGAAGGTGCTATAAGGTCTCCCTGAAGCCTTCTTTTCTCCAGGCTGAACAACCCCAACTCTCTCAGCCTGTCTCCATAGGAGAGGTGCTCCAGGTCTCGGATCATCTTTGTGGCCCTCCTCTGGACTCATTCCAACAGGTCCATGTCTTTCTTGTACTGCGGCCCCCAGAGCTGGACGCAGTACTCCAGATGGGGTCTCATGAGAGCAAAGCGGGAGAATCACTTCCCCCAACCTGGTGGTCGCGCTGTTTTTAATGCAGCCCAGCATACAGTTGGTTTTCTGTACTTCAAGTGCACATTGCTGGCTATTGTTGAGCTTCTCATCAACCAACACCCCCAAGCCCTTCTCCTCAGGGCTGCTCTCAATCCATTCCATCTGCCTAGACTGTAGTTGTGCTTGGGATTGCAACTGATGGTAAAGGGAAAAAAAAAAAAAAAACCAAACAAAAAGTTTTCCCATCCTGGGGTAGTTAGAGGGGGAAATGCCTACTAAAAAAGTTTGATAAATTATTAAAAGTGAAAAAAGTACAAAATCAAAGTAATATGAATTAATGGAGAAATTGGAATCAGTATTTTATTACAGTTGCTAATTAAATATTGACCAAACTAATTTTCTTACACACTCTAGAGTAATTAAAAAATACAACCCTTACATTAACACCTAGATTAACATGCCTCTTCTTATATTTGTGTGTGTATAAAAGTCAACTAAGTAAATTAATCTGCGACAAGAAGATTCTTGTCTATGGCTTCTGTTTGAGCCTTTTATATCCATTGTACCTTATTTCCACATTTGGCTAACCTTAGAGAGCATTTTAAGGGGATTGATCCAATGTCCACTGAAATGACTACGTAGCACAGACACTGAAGAGTATGAAAATCAATGCAAAGACTTTCATTAACTTCACAGTACTATGGCCTGAACTCATCACTCTTCAGTGACAACTATGAAGAACTGCAATCAGCAACAGATTCTTGAATACAGTGTTGACCATCTATGTATGGAAAAGAAAAAAAGAAAAAAAACTGGTAACAGTTGGTGAAAATAGGATGTTAGAAAACACCAGATTATCAGCAATATGTTGAGAGATCCAAGTGGACTCCCAGACTTGACAGGTAGTGAGGTAGCACTCATCTACACTAACAGTGACCAATGAGGTGAAGGGGGAAGGTAAGAATATCTGATGCAATAGAAAGTGTCTTCTGTCCTTTTCAGTTAGTTTACGATGCAAAAATGACACACAAACCTTTTTATCACGCTGTACTCACACATGTATTTTGTGCAGGTCACATTTTAAACAGTTACAAAAATATTTTAGAGATATTAGCTAAACAAAAATAATTCAAGAGCACACATGTTCTTCTGCTTGTATAAATGATTCCCATGAGTGAAATAAAACTAGGCTCAGAGGGAGTAAAAATACCCACAACTAATCAACTGGAGACATCTCCAGACATGATTTAGGATGTTTTGTTTCTATAGAAAAATCATCAAATACTTTGAGTCAAACACCAGAAGATCTTCCAGAGTTCAAAGAACTGTTTGTCATTAAGCTAAAACTACAAATCTATCTTTTTTTTTTTCAGAGCCATAAAGTTTGAGTTCCTACTTCTACAAGACCACTGCCTGTCAGCCTTCACCATTCCTTCGGGAACATGGCAAGATCCAGGTAGGAAAGATGTAGCAATAAGAGCAACAACATTACTCTAACAAGCTGGTTTCAAAACTCAACTTAAAAGGATCTAATTCTAATTTTATCTGTTTGAAACTGCCGTAGAGTGAATCAACCTCAGTGGGGAAAGCAGAAGTGAAATAGAAAAAAAAAAAATGCAGGACAAGTGCAACTGCACTGATTATCTCTCTCCAAGAGCTGTGCTTGTGACATGAAAGCTATTTATGGTGCCATGACATACATCATGGAAGTAGGATCCAGCCCGTGACTCTCAGAAGATCGTGATCCTTACTGTTTATTTGAACTCCCACAGTTGTATCTCATGGAGACAGGTCTGTACCATTCATAGCTGCCATTCCGATCCCTTTCTTTCCTTACAGATTTCAGTCACACACACACACCTCAAACCCAGTCTTACACAGTACCAAGAACCGTAAAAATATAGACTAATTACACTAGAGCTGCTTTTTCAGAAAACAATACCACTAGAGGAAAATGTCTCCTACACTACACCTCCACACAGATGATTAATATGTTCTTCTCAAAAGAATTTAAGAGCACTTAGGCATAGGGAAATAGAATCATAGAATGGTTTGGGTTGGAAGGGACCTCAAAGATCATCTAGTTCCAACCCCCCTGCTGCGGGCAGAGACACCCTCCACTAGACCACGTTGCCCAAAGCCCCATCCAACCTGGTCTTAAACATTTCCAGGGACGGGTCCTCCACAACCTCTCTGGGCAACCTGTTCCAGTACCTCACCACTCTAACAGTAAAGAATTTCTTTCTAACATCTAATCTAAATCGACCCTCCTTCAGCTTAAACCCATTACCCCTTGTCCTGTCACTACACTCCCTGATAAACAGTCCCTCAAAATCTTTCAGGTACTGGAAGGCCGCAATTAGATCTCCCCAGAGCCACCTTTTCTCCAGGCTGAACAACCCCAACCCTCTCAGCCTGTCCTCACAGAGGAGGTGCTGCATCCCTCTGATCAGCTTCATGGCCCTCCTCTGGACTCTCTCCAACAGCTCCATGTCTCTCCTGTACTGGGGCCCCCAGAGCTGGACGCAGTACTCCAGGTGAGGTCTCACCAGAGCGGAGTAGAGGGGCAGGATCACCTCCCTCGACCTGCTGGTCACACCTCTTTTGATGCAGCCCAGGACACGGCTGGCAATACCTATCTGTAAAACTGATAATACACTCTAGTGCAGAAAACACTCAATCTACCTTTTTGACCTCATTATAAAACACAGCCTCCTCCAGTACCAAAATACCCAAGTACTTCTTCTCTGCTCCTTCCCTCTCCAGCCCTATTTCTCTCTCCCTATTGCCAGCAAGAACTTAAAAGTACATTTGAAAAGAAGACTCTCTATCCTGCCGTTAAACATTTTTTTTTTGACAAATTGTTCTTCTTCTGGCTTTGCAAACATGCAGGCTGCAAGGGTGATCTCGCTGCAAGGGTGATCTCTACATAATTTTGCAGTTTGTTTTACCCAAAAAAGGCAAAAGCAGAGCTTGGATTAAAGTGGGCAGGAAGCAGTATTTTGAACACCACATCGTTCCTACTCCTTTTCCTTGCTAATTGCTCACTGGCACTGTTGTTAGAGTCTTCTCCTTCACAATTTATGCAAAATTCAGAAGGAATTAAAAAAAATTCTTCCTGCCTCAGTTTCACATTGCTTTCCTCATCAGCGTTTTCTTGTCATTCCCCTCTCGTTATCTCATCTTGATATCAATATACTTACCAGTACTGTAGACCAAATGGATATAACACTACACTATATTTAGCCTCCATAATGTAAATATTACTTTTACTATAGATAAAAAATATCTCTCCCTCAAACATGCACAACCTACCAGATGACATACTTACTGAAAACATTTCTAAACACCAAAAAGCCCGTCATTGTGAATGTAGCTACGGTTCTCCTTTGACGAAAGTTATTCCTTGCAAATGCCATAGGTAGAAGAGAAATTTGAGGAACATTAATTAAGAAGCAGGTAGAAATGAAAGTGAAGCAGACTTGATTTTCCTGATCCTGACTGGTGTTGTGGTTTAACCCCAGCCAGCAACTAAGCACCACCCAGCCACTTGCTCACTCCCCCCAGTGGGATCAGGGAGATAATCAGAAGAGTAAAAGTGAGAAAACCTGTGGATAGAGACAAAGACAGTTTAATAAATGAAGCAAAAGCCGTGCACACAAGCAAAGCAAAACAAGGAATTCATTCCCCACTTCCCATGGGCAGGCAGGTGTTCAGCCATCTCCAGGAAAGCAGAGCTCCATCACACATAACGGTTACTTGGGAAGACAAACCCCATCACTCTGAACATCCTGCCGTTCCTTCTTCTCCCCCCAGCTACTCACTGGTGGGGTGGGGTGAGAAGAAGAAGAGGTTTTGATGCTGTGTAAGCACTGCTCAGCAGTAACAAAAACACCCCTGTGTGATCAACACTGTTTTCAGCACAAATCCAAAACACAGCCCCATACTGGCTATTCTGAAGAAAATTAGTTCTATCCCAGCCCAACACCAGAACAACTAGAAAGACAAAAACATCCACCACAGAAATATCTGGTGCAAAATGCACTTCTCAGAATTTATATTGCTGTAAATCTTTACCAAACTAACAAAGCTAGGGGATGCTTCCAACACAGCACCAACACCCTTTGACAGGAATTGCTCATAAGGTAAATTGTAGGAGCAGAAATTGTTATTTTAACATCCTGAAACTCCCCTCCCAGGAGCCAGCAATAATAGAAGAGATGCACACACCTGTCTGGATGTGAACCTCCCTTGGAAAGTCATCCTCAGCATCACCCAGCGCTAGCCCTGCTCCATACCCTCAGCACTAAAGCCAGTGGAGGTTACAGCCCCAGGTTTACTGAGGCTGCCAAATTTGTAAGGCTTACTTGTAAAAGCCTAGGATCTCACAACAACAACAAAGGGCAGTCTGGGTTATAGAACACTACACTCAATCTACCCACAGTGGACACGTAGACAGATGCAAGAATATTTGTTTGCACAGGCTGGTCTGCCCATCTCCCCTGCCCTCCAGCCATGCCAGCCTGCCGGAGCCAAGCCCTGCTCACCTCCCAGGCACCTTCTAGCAAGAAGAATTTGGTGAATTCCTGGTATTTCACCCATCAAACCTGAGGCAATGCTTGCAAAATTGGCATCTGCAGAGACAGCAGAGTTGGAATCTTTTGACACCCTCAGGACTGCCTGTGTCATGAGATGTTAAGTGGTAGCAGAAACCTGCTTTAAAGGTAGCAAGGAGTCTGCTATAAACACAGGACCACAGGCACTGTGGCTTTGCTAAGGAGCACCAAGCACCACCTGTGATAAAACCACACCTAG